>NC_140174.1:6856747-6882339 GCF_963971535.1 Notolepis coatsorum
GGAGGAGAGGAGAGGGGTTAAGAGAGAGGACAGAGAAAGAGAAGGGGGGGGGGGGTTGAAACAAAGGCCCCAATGGAGGCATGACGACACAGCAGCCAAGGAGAGGGATGACAGGGAGTTTTTAACAAGGCCTTCGCTCTGATCGCTTTGTGTTTCGTCAGCCTTGAACGCGCTCCCTCTCTCAGCGAAGCCACGGTCGCCTCTTGGCCTCTCCGTCTCAGTACGGGGGGGGGGGGGGGGCTCGACCAGGCACACAACGCAATAATAGATCAAAGACGGGAAATATCCTTTTAAACTAAACCAAGTCTACAAGGACTTGGAAGGTGAGCGGGTTTCTTGGACAAACAAAAACACAGCTAAGCCACTTCAAACTCAAAGCCACTTTGATCTCGAGCCATTATCCTGCGTCTCCCCACATCTGGAGAGACACATACATGTCCATAGCTAATGTGGCTTCCTCGCTCCAGGCCCGAGCAGCGCGTCACGTGGCCGTAGCTCCCTGAAGGAAATAGGGAGGTGTGGTGGTTATTACGTCATTGCCGTTTTTCGTGTTCCACCCTCTGTCCAATACAATGTATTTCCCCATTGCCCATTTCTAAATCGTCTCTTTTAAAACAAATAAAGCATGAACATTGGCATGGTGTACCTTTATGTGCTTATTATTCATCCACAAGATCAACATGAAAATATTCGCAATTAATCATTAAAAAAAAATCGCCAAATTTTATTTCAACCCGAAATGCTTAAAGAAAATAATGTTAGTGATAGAAGGGAACTCATTTTGCGCAAAAAATGGAAAGCTTTTCAATTTCCATGCGGCAGAATTGTTACAATAGCCGATAATCCATTTTCCCAATGATAAATCCCTATACGGGTGGAACAACCAGTGACGTCAGACTACACCTCCCTATAGGAGCGGAACTAGATCCCAGCCTGCCAGGGTTACCCGAGCTGTAGAAGGTAACTAGAGAACCGCTGGCTGGCTGAGGACCTTAGAGACGGCACAACGCCTGAGGCTCTGCCAGGGGACTAGTAGTACACCCCTGGGGGCGCTGCTCTGCAGCAACTACGCGGAGAGAACACGGCGCACACACACATCTCTGTTCATCTCATCCCCGTGTTCTCGCTGGAGATACATGCTATAATGACAAATAAAAATCGAAAAAAGAAAGAAAATCAGAGGAAAAGAAAATTACTTTCTTTTTTACATATCTTTTCACATGTATGTGTAAGATTATAACTGTTTGTTGGTTTCCTTAAACATTTATACGTGAATGAACAAAAATAAGTAAAAGAAAATAAAAAAATCTACTTTTTTTTTCTTTTTTTTTTACTTTTCGAGTAATACACGATCAATCGAGTATAGCATGCGATCAATCTATCTGGATCTTTCTTTAAAATGCCCATCCCTAACAGCAACATTTCCTTTGCAATAGACCACTGCACTTCCGTGTTACGTTGAGCTCATGGGAGAGAGAGCGGGGGAGAAAATGAATGAATGTGGATGAGAGCCTTTAAGTGGTTGTAGCTACGGCTGTGGGGGTGCTGGAGACACGGTCTCTCCGTGTTCAGGAGACTTGGGCGTATATAAAAGTCTATTGGATCATGTCTCCCGCACCCCCCACAGC
This sequence comes from Notolepis coatsorum, assembly GCF_963971535.1. Classification (NCBI taxonomy): domain Eukaryota; kingdom Metazoa; phylum Chordata; class Actinopteri; order Aulopiformes; family Paralepididae; genus Notolepis; species Notolepis coatsorum. The sequence goes on from NC_140174.1 coordinate 6,858,376, forward strand.
CGTAGCTACAACCCCCCCCCCCCAATGATTTCAGAATACCGGTGTTGTGGTGGTCTATAAGAAACAACCGGGTTTAAGAGAAATCCTCTCTGCAATAGTCTCTTTTGTTTATAGTTATACCAAGGTGTTGTCACAACTAATATGACAATGATTATATATGTTGCAAATTATACATACAGGGGCTTTAAAAACACAAGCACACAATGTGTTTAACCCTTTCACTGCCACACGACAGCCGGTTAACCCTTTCACTGTGACAATACACAGAAGGTTTTGGTTCAAAATATCCAAAATGGTCACCCTCGCGGAATAGACTTGATCAAATCGAAAAGTTGAATCTATCTAAAAACACTTTTAACCTATTGCTAAACTAACGTATTGATGATAATATACATTCTACATGCTGTTGTGACATGTTAGTGATGTTAATACTTGAATACGTTTGAAATAAAAATCGCTACTTTTATACAACAGTGTGAAAAATATTGATTTATGACCAGATTTTCCCGGTCCCGTCGGGTGGAAGAGGTTAAAACGCTAGCAACGAGGGGAACGCCAACGCTACAACCAATGTAATAATGTAACTAATAATGCAACTAATGTAACAATGTAACTAAAACCAATGTAATCTTATCCATACCTGGATCAAGGCGAGCACTTTGTCCTGTACAATGGTGGGAGGGTTGTTTTTTGGGGAGATGATTTTAACAAGCACACCGTCGATGAAGTCCCTGCTGGTGACGAGAGTGTGGAAACGGTGACCACAGTTCTTCACACACGTCTCCAGGACCTGAGGGGGGAGGAGGAGCGAGACACGCTTTCACCAGCAGAAGGACCAAAAGGTCAAAGATCTCACGATAGTAGACACAAGAGACACTTTAGCACGAACACACACATGCTGCACACGCACACACTCAACGGTCACTTTACACAATGGAAAGGTCACTTTAAAAAAATTAAAACGGGAGTGGTTCTTGTATAGTAAATAGATGGATATAGCAAGATGGTATAAGGATATATAGTATAAGTGTATATTGTATAGTATTGTATAGTAGTGTACATCATAGCTGTCAACATTGGGATTTGAAAAAACTGGATATTTCGCCCCGCCCCCTCCCAATGTAGTCTCCTCCCCCTCGTATGTATATATATTGTCTGCACTGCGCAGCCGTGGAATCGCGAGGCCATAGATTTAGAATAGATAGAAAGGGCACATTGTGGTGTATCATAATTAATTTGTTGAATACAATAGTATTTTTATAACGTTGACACAAATTAAAGAATACTTACACTAAGTTCTCTTTTACCTCTTATTTAATTCATTAATTAATTTAATTGTAGGCACTGTTTATATTGTACATAGTCCTGTGTGTTGTATATTGTGTCCTATGTTACTTTTGTGTTTATCGTCTCTTTCTATATACACCTTGGGAAGGGGGCACGTAATTAAATTTTATACTGGCACATGGGTCTAATACAGCAATGGATTATGGGTAAATGCAACGTTAAAGCAGTGCGAATGTAAGACTGACTTTACATTAAACGAATGACAATAATATAGTATAAAGTAGGGTATTATTTGGACTAAAGAATGGTGTTGTCTCACCCTACTCGCATGTTGAGGGAGAGCACCATACATTATACACTGAGAAACCACGGCCGAGAGTGAGCTCTCCGGGAACAACCCCACTTTGCCGGTATAGCTTCTCTGCCTTGGCGGTAATGCACCAAAATGTTTGTGCCAACTCCCAATAAAAACCAGAAGAAGAAGAAGAAGAAGAAGAAGAAGAAGAAGAAGCTTCTCTGCCTTTTGTAGGTAGGTAGGCCTGAATACTTTTGACAATGTTTGTTGTTGTTTGATTGGCCAGGTCATTTCTGGTCATGTGACATGTACGCCCAATCGTGGGACCGCAAGTGTCTACACTGGTTAAGCTTAGGCGCTCTTTCGAAGTTGGTTAAGGTTAGAGTTTGTCTTAGAGCATGGCGATAGAACGCCTGCCCTTCTTTCAACGATTAAGCTTAGGCACTCTTTCGAAGTTGGTTAAGGTTAGAGTTTGTCTTAGAGCATGGCGATAGAACGCCAGGTAGTTTGCAGGCTGTTAGACCCGGAAATAGGCGCAGAACTTGCTGTCCCACGATTGGCGCACATGTCACATGACCTGGCCAATCAGAGCGCAAAACTCGCACGCGGAAACAAACATTTGTTGTCGAAAGTATTCACGCTGTAGGTAGTTGTAGAATGTAATACATTTCACGCTAAACCACTCCTTTATCTGGTCGCTGTTCTTCTTCTTCTTCGGGGCGCAACGTCTTCCGGTCTGACTTCCTGTGCTAACGTTCTAATCTACACTGCTGCCACCTGTCGTCACGGAGGGGAATTGCAGCCATTTTGTAAAAATTTAAATACGGGAAAATATTTTAGCGGGATGACAGCGGGAAGGAAGGTTGAAATACAGTACAATCCCGGAAAAAACGGGATTGTTGACAGGTATGGTGTACATAAGACCCAGTGCCTTAGCATGTCTTTACCATGCTCTTTGTAAACTTTATGTACAATATACCTGTTATGTCTTATTCTTATTCTTATTCTTATTACTTATTACTTATTATTGCACAATCGCTGCGGGCATGACCACCCGCATTTCACTGTATGCTTGTATGCCGTGACAAATAAAACTCTTGACTTAACTTGACTTGATAATGAATTGTTTAGATTATTATGTCATTATATACAGCACAGGTACAGTACAAATGAAAATAAAGTTTGGCATCCAACCAGAGTGCACAAATGTAACAGTAAAGTGCAATAGTAATATACAAATATATTTATATAAATATATACATTAGTACTACTGGATAATAGTGCTAGTAGCCACATGCAACACTAAACTTTTTATTTTATTTATCATAATCTTCAGGAAGAATAAAAAGCGTCATTCGTCAGCATACAATAGAATAATAATTAGGAATGGGTACTTTTGAGGTACCGAACCGAAACACGTCGGTACAACCGAGTATCGATTCAAGTGAGATACCAAAAAATAAATAAGAAAATATATATATATTTTTTTTTTACCTTTTTTCTTTTCATGTCAACGTTCACACGCACAATATATGCTTACCTAGGATTTGACTTGATTCAACAACAAAGCAGTCGGAGCAATGACAAGCCGAAAACTGTCGAAATTGTAGTTATTTGAAGTTTGGATTTTTTTTTCACGGCTGATGTAGGTAAATTAAATTTCTTGAGACTAAAGTACTGAAAAAAGGTACCGTTGGGTACCGGTATCGATTCACAGGTACCGGTACCGTATCGGTTCAAATGTGAAAGGTACCCATCCCTAATAATAATAAGCCTGATAGAACTGTATTCCATTGCAACCAATCCACATCTGACATTGGTCAAAGAACTAGGCTAATAGCATACTAAACATGTCTTCTAGTGTCACTGTCATGGACCATATGTTCACAATAATAATAACAATACTGCCCCCCCCCCCCCCCCCCCCCTTCTCCACCCTCCCCCTCCTCTGCTTGCCGCTCTCACCGTCAGGGCCAACATCACTTCTCTGTAGTTTCTGTTGCCATTCAGCCTCTTCTTTACTGCCCTGATGGCATCCTTTGGCCTGCAGTGCGTGCACACACACATACAGACAAAGACACACACATATACATACGCACACAGACACACACACACACACACACAAGGGTGAGAATGACGGGAAAGCAGCATATGTCCAAAGCTCTCAAGTGGATTGATAGGTTTTTTCCAGGCCAACAAACACATTGGCCAAGAACTTCATCGCCGAGTGATGCAGTAGAATGCTCTGAACGACGGTAACAAACCATGCAGTACACCAGTTGCCAGAATGGAATAGTAACTGTAGCCATTTGTTAATGATTCCCTCCTCATTCATACGCTCTCCATTTATACCTATACCTCTTTTTTTTAGACACTTTGTATCACAAACGGTACCGTATTTGTAAATCTGGTATGTCATAAATGTATAGATGTAGCAGTACTGTCTATCTGTATGTCGTGTATGTCATATATGTTATGATGAATTGAAAATGGGGGACACTGGTGTAAACAAGACGAAAGTCTTTCTCTGGTCTGCATCCCCAATTGTGTGTATTGAGCCCTACTGTATTGTACCCATTCTGCTATCTGTTAATAAAGTTTTCAATCAATCAATCAATTATACTGTGACCGGGTGTTGTCTAGTTAGATGCTGTGGAAAAAGCTGTGGCCAGTAGCTTACTCCAGTGTTATCAGACTATAGTCGCCGGCTTACAGTGGTGGGAGTGTGTGACATCCCATAAATTCCACCAACATTGTGAAACGTCTTGATATAGATTGTCCAGTATAGCTGGTGGGTGTGTGTAACTTAACGACCTGACCCAGTTTTCAAACCCACTTATCAAACAAGACTTGGACTTCATACAAGGTTTTCAACACAGTTAAATTTTTCAGGAACACTGTCTTTTCGTCTCAACCTGTTTTCTTATACAAACAAATTGTCAGATGCAGTCAGGTTCATTCTTATTTTACTAGGTCAGCCGATGATGGACAGATTATGTTACCACGTCCAAAATCAAATGCTTTAAAGAGGACTGTTGTTTATCGTGCCATCAATCATTGGAATAACTGCCCACTGAACATAAGTAAATTGAATAGTAAAGTGTCTTTCAAATACCACCTGAGAATGCACTACTTAAATATGTGAGCAAAATACTGTTTACTGTTTTTAGATTATCATTGTTAATTGTGATTGTCATATGTAACTCATGTTGTTATGTTTTGTGTTTTCTGTTGTCTTTCTGTGTGGACCCCAGGAAGACTAGCTCGCCACTTAGGTGACAGCTAATGGGGATCCTTTTAAACAATAAACAACAATAAACAAGACTGACTTTCTCATACAAGGTTAATGGGGCAGCAGTGAGATAGGGAATGAGACCTTGGATAAAAATCCACCCACACAAATCCAGAGCTGGGCTTTTACATTACTCTCCAGATAAGACAACGCTGTTTAGATAAGAGCAACGCCAGAGATATGCATGAGCTCAGTGCGTCCTATAGCTGTCAGCCAGTCACCGTTGCCATGCGATTGCGAATGATGCACGTAGAGGGGCAGTGACAAGACGTCAAGGACCTAACCCAACCACCCCCCACCCCACCTACCCAACCTCCTCCAATGTACAGTTTCTACGTCAAATGATACTCTCTCTTTTAGACTATTTTTTTTATCACAAACAGTACTGTATTTGCAAATCTGGTATGTCATAAATGTATAGATGTAGCAATACTGTCTATATGTATGTCATGTATGTCATGATATAATGTTTATGATGAATTGAAAATGGGGGACCCTAATGTAAACAAGACTAAAGTCTTTCTCTGGTCTGCATCCCCTTAACAATTGTGTGTATTGAGCCGTACTGTATTGTACCCATTCTGCAATCTGTTAATAGTTTTCAATCAATCAAAGGACAGCTAATCAATAACAGATGTGGTGGATATTGATTAGTCTCACCCATCCTCTGTTTCATTGATGATGTCACATATCTCCATGTTTAGGGTCCAGTCTTCACTCTGAAGGGAGCCATCGGTGGCTCTCTCTGGAAAAGCAGATACAGAATAATGTAGCAACACGGTGTGTCGTCATCATAACATAATATTTGCCCCACAACACACAACATACATGATACTGTACAACATTAGTGTAGCTACCGTTTAGCTGTAAGGATGATTGGATGATTGGTGAAAACTGCTCGTTATACGTTAGCTCGCTAATGATTAGCCGTCATTCAACCCATTAGTATGGCCATGTAGCTACACATATAGCCGAATATCATCTGATAATAACTAGTAATTAGCAATTGTACGGTTATCACGGTGTTAGCTTCCAGCTAAGGTTAGTCAGCTGTACGTTAGCTAGGCGGCTAGCCAGCTGGATTCACTTCACAGACCTAGTAGCCAGTTCAGTTAGCTTGTAAATAATAAAAGACCATGGCAACCAGGCGACATAAATAACAAGGCATGTATATATTATATATCAAATATCGTATCTGAAGTGGTCACATACCGATGCAATGCCCCACTGGAGTACTGTAAGGGTTTCCCAGGAGGAACTCCATCTTCGCTGCTCGACAACAAACCAGTCAGTCCAGGATGAAGCCCCGCCCACCCGACCATGTAATTGGCTATGGCATGATTGATTGATTGGAAACTTTATTAACAGGTTGCAGAATGGGTACAATACAGTACGGCTCTATACACACAATTGTTAAGGGGATGCAGACCAGAGAAAGACTTTCGTCTTGTTGACATCAGGGTCCCCCATTTTCAATTCATCATAACATATATAACACACACGACATAGATAGACAGTACTGCTACATCTATACATTTATGATATACCAGATTTGCAAATACAGTAGTTTGTGATACAAAAAGAGTCTAAAAAAAAGAGAGTATATACATTTGACGTAGAAACTGTACATTGGATGTGGTTGGGGGGAAACTGTACAACTGTACAAGCAAAACTGTACATTGGAGGTGGTTGGGTGGGGGGGGTCGGGGGGAAACTACAACTGTACAAGCAAAACTGTACATTGGAATATTGACAAAACCATACTTGGTTCCAAGTATATAGGAGGGTCTCGTGTATTCTTGGGTTAGGTCATTTACTGTACATTGGAGGGGGTTGGGTTAGGACATTTACAGGGGCCAGTTTCGAATTGCAGTCTCCCGTAGGTGTTCTTTGAGCGTGGTTTTGTTAACGTGATTGGACAGCTGCAACGCTCAACTGTCTATTGTAAATAAAATGGGATGACAACATGTTCAATTGCATGAATAAATCTCACCTGAATCGATTTTGCGAGAATGTAACCTAACATTTTAGGTAAACCGCCACTTTTTTTCTTTCAGGTTATGCCTCTAGAAATGAGAGATCATTGCAATTACACAAAATGTGTAACGTTATGTAAAGCACATTTTGGATTACTACTTAAACGTTTTGAAAGTCTTCTAAATCATATTGAACATAGGTTAGAACTCAAAGCAAAAAGGCATCAGGCATCAAGAGACAAACATGGGTGACATGGTTTATCCCATTCCGTTTATTAACATTACTTTTATTACTGCAACAAAACAAGTCAACATTGTACACGATCACACTGTCCAAACATTCCATATCGTTGTGTTGCTGACCAATCCTACATCCCATCAGTACACCAGGATATCATTCCCCAAGTTTGAACAGGTAAACATTGAGAAAAGACAATTACAGAAATAAGTAAGAGTAAAAAAGAAAAGAAAAAAAAAAAAAAATATATATATATATATATATATATATATATATATATATATATATATATCCCTACTGCTGTGTAACATAAATTGTGGTAGAATTGATCAATCAAACTTCTGTTTGGAAGTGGTAAGATGAAATCCTCACGCGTTGACATTTTCACATACTGCAGTGCATGCACTTCACCAACAGCATACGGTGCCGTTAGTACGACAAGTACGTTTGAACCGTGCAGCAGAAGGTACTTGAAGGGGAATGCCAACCCCATTTTAAGAATGTGCATGAGTTTACTCCCGTGTCCTCCTAGGACAGTCCAGTCAATATGTGTGAACGTGCACCTCTCTCCTAACGCTAGAATCCCAATTTGTGACGTCATCTGGATGTAAAAGATGGAGCTGCTCCACATGCAACAACGACTTATTGTGGAACAATAAAATGCCACGTTTTCACAACCAAATTAGGTTTATACGGTATTCTATTATTGCCCAACAGTTCTGAACCATAACCATATAATTTGGGTGATATGTATATATAAATAAATACATGTATATATTGTATGGAACAACAACAAAGTCAGTTCCCCATTAACTACGGAGCAGGTTTTCCATCCAGGTGACATCCCAAATTTGAAATATTGACCGAACTGTCCTGGGGCACAAACAGGAATAACATCTGCAAATCCTTCAAACGCAGCATTCCCCTTTAGCAATATTCAGACATAGTGCGAGAGACGGAGGGCACGAGGATTTAACATTCCACTCCCCTAGACACAACATTCGTCACCGTTCCTATGGAAACCACCGATGACTGAGAGCTGACTCAATATACACAAAGCTGTTTACTTGGCAACCACCGCATGATAATGACTCCACCGACAAGACGGCCAATGTTTCTGTTTTGCTGAGGTGAAATTATGACGCAGACACCTTCAACAGGTCCCTGGCAGCGGCAGCCGTCACTGCCGAACCAGAACACAACGTGTTGTTGGTTCTTCTTCTTGAGGACAAGACAACGGATCAAATTGAGCCGTGGGAAGAACAGGACTAGCCCTCATTCTGACTTGTGGTTTGCTTGAGTCTTTCTGTTTGGGGGCGTTTCTGTGGGCTTTCCTCCTCCCCGGCGTCCTCATCCCGGCTCAGTCCTGAAGGAGTTTGCGCTTGACGGTTGAACTCTCGGACGACAGTTTGACGAACAGAGCCCCGGCGGCTGTCCTCGCCCGCAGCTCGTACATGTCATAGTCGTGGGCGAACTCCACGTTTCCCCAGCTTTGAATCTGTCATAAGAAAGACACGGCAAACGAAGAGTTCAAATATAGATGACGGGGCTTGTTGACACCGCAGTGCAGGACCTAGGTTTCCTCATATCCGACGGTCACGTTCAGTTAAATGCAAGAGATAATTACATATCACAACAACACAATTCGGTTGTTAAGTCGTGACGTATCAACCATTCCGTATCAATAAACCGCTTCCTGCGTTGGCCGATTGAGTGATTGATTGAAAACTTTATTAGCAGATCGCAGAATGCGTACAATACAGTACAGCTCAATACAAACAACTGCTAAGAGGATGAAGACCAGAAAAATACTTTTGATCTTGTTTACATAAGGGTCCTCCATTTTCAATTCATCAAGAGGCTGAGGCTCTCGTCTTTTCAACGTGCCTCAGTGCCGGGTCCCTTGTTGTTTTAATAGATCATAAAAGTTGTAAAAATGCTCCTAGTATCTCCCGCTGTCTGAAGCAGAGTGTTTGGCCCCCGGACATGAATATACGTCACACACACACACGTCAGACTTAACAACAACCGAATACGATATAAAACTACAACGAGGTGACTACTGTACACAATGCATTGTGGGTATTGTAGTTCATTAGATGGCTCTCCTACCTGGTATTCCTCCTCCAGTCGGGACAGCAACACAGCCTGATCCGCAGTCAGGTGTCTGTCGATCAGCCCAAAGGCCAGGATCACTGACTTCAGCTGTGTGATCACAAACTCCAAGCCTGCACAGAGAAAACCACGTTATTCTGTCACATCACATTACTGTCTTTACCAAAACTGTCACACTGTGGATTAATAGGATTTAATATCACAACTATTCAACCGCTTGTAATTCATCCCCTTTACACAGGATAAATTAATAAATGTAAATATATCAAATATATGGGGCGGCTGGGTGGCGCAGCGGACATTGCGCTCGTCACCAACGCATGAGACGGTCTCGAATCCGGCTGTCGGCGTTGCCTCCGGCTTGGGCCGGCCGTCATACTAACTCAATTGGCAGAGTCAGCGGGTGGGAAGTCGATGGGTGGTAATCTGGACGTTGTAAACAGCGACTCCTACAGGTCGGTTGGGGCGCCTGCACAGCAGAGACAGGAAAATGGCGGGGGTAGTGTGAGCCTCCCACACGTTACTCCTCGCCAAATGAGAGTCCGCGCTGGCAGGTGAAAAGATGCGACTGGCTGCCTACACATGTATCGGAGGGGACATGCGATGGGCTTCTGTCCTCCCTACGACCGGCCAGTGGGGGGCACATGCGAGCAACGATCAAGACAGGGGAGGGGAGAATTGGCATGGCTAAAATTGGGATGGGAGAAAAAGAGAAAAAGTGGATCAAAAAAAAAAAATATATATATAATAATATAATATAATATATGTTATAATATAAAAATAATTTGGGGGAGCCAAGAGAGCCGAGCACCCCTAAAAGCAATACAAGTTGAGTGGGGGGTGGGTCACTAAAACGATATTCAACCATTGTCTTGTTTATTTCAAATGTATTTCTCCACTCCTACAATGGTAGGCTAGTAAGGCTACATGTTAAAATAAAATGTGTTTCCAAAGGGAGCTCGACACCCCATCTCTCTCTCTTTAATGGTTTAGTCCGTTATTCAAGCAGATGCGCTCTCATACTGTATCCATTACCCTAATCATTAGTTCTCAATGGTTTAGGTTTGGCCATAAGCCAAGCCACAATGTCAGGACCGAGACGGCAAGCAGCTGGAAACAGACTACTGTGATCTACTCTCTGTGTGTGTGTGTGTGTGTGTGTGTGTGTGGGTGCGTGCGTGCGTGCGTGTGTGTGTGTGTGTGTGTGTCTGTGTGTACAATACATGCACATTTGTTGCTGGTCCATATATATTGATGCACATGATCCAAAGAGTTCTATTATATTGCGTGGTCATGGACCGGGATTATGTAGTAGATAAGTCTTCAAAAGTATAATTCAATAAGAACTCAGTTAAATGTATTTTTTATATAGTTCCCATCGTTTTAAAAGAAATCTGGCCAACTTTGTAATCCTGCTTGGAGGGCTATATTGAGTTGAGCAACGTTTATGACGACTTCACTTGCCGGCTCTGAGGTGTCCCCTCCCCCACCAGGCCACCTGCAGTCACAGTCTTGTGTAGGAGGCTGACATTTGGTATGGAGATCAAGTGTGTGTGTGTGTGTGTGGTTGGCAGGGGTGCAGTCGTGCACACGCGCGGTTACACGGCGTGTTATTAGTAGTCACTGAGGGGCTGAAGTGCGCGCAATGATAAGTACCCGGCCGTTGTAGAAAGCTACCCGGCCGGCGGCCTGCACTTCTCATCTAGACTTTGCATAATAATAGGAACCTACGAGAAGGTGGGGGGCTGCTTGATCTTCATTGTTATGCATAATAATCATCTGTTCTGTGCGCAACTGAGGGAACATGTATGCGCATGCGCGGGAGCGCGTGTGCACGTGGCGTGTAACCAGTTCCCATATTACGACTGCACCACTGGTGGTTGGACTTCATGAACGTACACGGTCACATCTATTGTGGATTCACACTTGTTAAAAGAAATCTGGCCAATTTGGTAATCCTGCTATTTTGTGTTGAGCGATGTTTATGATGACTTCATTTGACTATGTATCACTGAAGCAAGTGTGTGTGTGTGTGTGTGTGTGTGTGTGTGTGTGTGTGTCACACACTGTGTATTGCATTGCCACGCACAATAGGATATTCTCAGTTTATTTTAATGTATGCAGTGGTAATTGTGTGTATGCCCCGGAGGAGAGGTGTTGTAATGTACTGTAAATAGTGGCAGATACCACCCCACCCCCGTCCTTTTAAGAGACCCCTCCCCCAAAAGCAGGTTATAATTGCAACCAATGTCGTTAGGCGGTATTCTGCAGAGCCTCATACAATCGTAAAACATGCTCACCCAGGGCCTGTACTCAAAAGAAGCTTTGAAAAGAGTGCTGGTCTAGGGTCAGTTTTGAGATGTTTTACCTATCAGGGACCAGAGGCTGTACGAGGTGAGGTGCTGTCGGAACGTATCCATGGTCGCCTGTGGGATCTCTGGCCCCAGTATATTGAAGGAGGAGCCGATGGCTACGTCATACCTGCAGTAGTCACACGGACATTTAGCAAACCATTTATTACTGATTTATGACACCCTCAAGGCGATACCAACAACGATATCACCAGATATTAGTGTTGTTTACCATTTATACTGGTATGGGTGAGCCTCTAAAATAATACACTACACAAATGCACAGAGCCAAAAATTGTGAAAATTGCGTCAATGTCCAAATATTTATGGACCGACTGTACGCGCATATAATCCTTTTAGTTTTTACACATCTGTAGATACTATATCTGTATATATCCCTTACTAGTTACGCTGCTGGCCAATATGACATAATACAGTAAATACACTATACATACATATGACATACTATACATATGACATACTACAACTCTGTACATACATCTGATTAGCACTATTACTCAGTGGTAGTCATTTCTATATTTGATATCCAGTTTAATCACCTGTGCATTGTACAGGGTACATTTGCACTCTGGTTGGATGCCAAACATCTGTACTGTACTTGTCCTGTATAATGACAATACATTTTAATCTAATCTAATAACATACACCTTACACATAATTTCTTTAGATATAACAATGGGTTTATGAGCATATTGGAGTATGTGCTTTAAATATATAGACATGACAATATATATATATATATATATATATATATATATATATATATATATATATATATATATATATAAGTGCTGTCAATAGATACATTTTTTTTTAGTAATTAATCTCACAATTTTCTGTAATTAATCTACCTAGATTAAAAATAGCATTTTTCTACTTAAGACCGAAGCTTGTAACATATATTTACTTAAGTAAAATCATGGAATTAATGTAAAATCAACATCAAGAAAGTATATTTAGATTCAAAGACTATTTTAATAGCTTTCTTTGAATACAGTTTCTCTCCTGTGAAATACAAATGTTCAACAAAACCATCAACATTGACTCAGCTAGACCTCTTTCTTATATCCGCGGCGCTAAGATTGAAGATGTTTCACTCCATAGATTAATCTAGATTAATTTATTTTAATGCTTTACATAATTTAAATTAATCTCCAAAGTTAAAGCATTAGTTTTGACAGCCCTAATATATATATATATATATATATATATATATATATATATATATATATATATATATATATATATATACACACACACACACGCGTGTATAGATATGAAAACTCAATATACTGCTTAATAGAACGGACAACTATATGACCTCCATGGTCAATGATTTCAGATTTGTAGAAGGTGTGAAGAGGGGTGGGACGGTTTATTTTTCACTTTACTTTACTTTACTCACTGCCACTTTACTCAGTACTACTGCAAAAAAATAAATATATATATGTGCACTAAGCTCCTTTTAGCTCATTCTAATTTATTGTATATATTGTACATATCTTGCAGTCCTATATTGTGTTTGTATATTGTGTCTTATATTTTTACTTTTGTTGTTTATATTGTCTATGTCTATAACTTTTTATATACACCGTGGAAATTAGGGAAATGTCATTTCAACTTTCTGTATGTCTTGCACAATAAAGTTGACTGATGTTTATGTATTGTATACACATACTGTAGCCTCTATGCAAGACACACTCGCATGCTGAAAGTAGGGATGCACCGATCCGATATTGGTATCTGTATCGACCGCCGATATCAGTAAAATAGCTGGATCGGGTATCGGTAAAAAAAATATATATATATCGGATTTTTTTTTTTTTAATAATAAATAACCATTCAGAACATTTATATCTATGTGTTAATTTGTTACATTTAGTTTCACTAAGTTAGGAAAGTAATGTTTTAAGTCAAGCCTGATGTTGCCTTGCACAAAAGAATGATCCCAGTCTCTTCCACACAGTGACAGTGAGGCATAGAGTTTATTAATTGAATGAATGACGTTTATTTTCCATCTTTGTTTACAACCAATCAAAAACACACTTGTGATCCTTTACAATTCTTAAAAACAAAATATATATATATATATATATTTTTTTTTAAAGATTTTCTTTTTGGCGTTTTATCGCTTTATTGCTACTGGGCAGTCCAGTAGAGAGAGACAGAGGAGGAATGGGAGACAGAGTGGGGGGAAGACATTCGGCAAATGACGACGGGTTCGGGAGTCGAACCCGGGTCGGCCGTGTCGCGGCTGAGCGCGCTATGTGGTTCGCCACTGGGGCGCCCCAAACAATATATATTTTAATAATAAAAAAAAAAAAAGTGGATTACATTTTATTTTTTTTAACTTTTTTGGAGAAAACAAATTTGACAATGGGTATCGGATCGGTATCGGTATTGGGACTGAAAAAGTCGTATCGGTGCATCCCTAGCTGAAAGCACCCTGCTATGTGGAGGCTAACCTGTTCTCAATCCAGTGCAGAACAGGGTCCCACTCGTTCTTCTGCAGCTCCACCAGACTGGCCGGCTCCTCCATCCTGTAACTAGAAACAAACAGCGACACCACAGACGGTTAATAACCCTTTCACTGCCACACGACAGAAGGTTAACCCTTTCACTGCCACACGACAGAAGGTTAACCCAGGCTTGAGCCCCTGCCACCACAGAAAGTGCCCTCTTAATTAAGAGTTGATTTTGTATATTTTCTTGCATATAGATTTCCCTTCATCAACGCCACATAAGACGGGGCATCTACTAAACAAGGACACAGTGTCATAGATACGAAGCATTCTGGCATAGATTGAACTGGTCTTACACAGAATGCCATGCCCGTGAGCCACCACTAGGGACAGAGAGTGAGTGAACAAATGAATGAATGACTGAATGAGCGAGCGGGCGAGTTAGTGACATTGCCAGTCATAGAGGTGCTTTGCATCTAATAAAGAGGAATTACACTGTTTTTCTTTTTTTATCCACTTTTTCTCCCATTTTTCTATATTTTCTCCCATCCCAATTTCGTATCATCCAATTCAACCCTCCCCTGTCACGAACGCTGTTTCTTGCCTCCCACAAGCAGGCTGCAATGTGGACTAAGTCATACATAGCACAAGTCCCCTCCGGTACTTGAGGTAACAGCAGTCGCATCTTTTCACCTGCGCAGCTCGATCTCTCAGTGGCGAGGAGTAACGCGTGGAAGGCTCACGCTGCCCCCGACACTTCCTGATTCTACTGTGCAGGCGCACCAACCGACCTGTAGGAGTCGCTGTCCACAACGCCCGATCCCCACCCATCAGTTTCCCACCCCCTAATACGGCCAATGTGTATTAGTATGAACGACCAGCTAAACTGAAAGCACTGTGGAGAGCTGGGCTCGAACAGGCAAGCCCAGCGTCTCCGCATTCGTGGCGAGCGCCTTGCCCACTACGCCACGTAGCCGCCCCAGGAATTACACTGTTTTTAAAAAAAAAGTGCAGTCAAAGATTTTAGGTTCAGGAGCACCCGTTTTGTTGCTCGAGCACCCCACCCTGCACCCAGTCCTGTGCAAACATCACTAGCTGTGATGTTTTCATTGTAGTATTAATAGATTGGTAAATGTCTGTCCTTAGAAGGCCACCTACGATTCTAACTCAACAGGCCAAACCAGAGAAGAAGAGAGAAGAAGAGAATACCAGATAGTATCGGTCTCCAGGAACTTGAGGGCAGCGGTGATCATCTGGTCTTTATTGCGTTGGGTCGGATTGTCCAGGGCAGTGTTGCACAGAGTGGTCTGGAGAGGGGAGAAGTACCGAGGTAAAGTCAAGGCACAAATACACACACAGTCACACACACACACACACACACACACACACACACACACGGCAACATCCGATGCACTTCATTCACAAAAGTCAAAGGTCACGTACCAAGTGCATAGTGTAGAATTTGAGCGTGTCCTTCTGAGCATCCCACTCTGTTGCCACGGCGATGGCCAGAGCTTCGTTGGGCGCAGTGAACAGCTTCCCTCCCGGCGTCTTCAGTTTCCGACGGTCGAGGTTGATCTCGTACAAGCCGCCTGCCCTCATCACAAACAACCAATAAAACCAATGACGTGAGAGAGTTAATCACTGACATTAATAAAGTTGTTATTATTATTATTATATTACTTAAAATTAGAAGAGTTCACCATGACGACATCAAAAACATACCCTCTACTTGTGATATGCTCACATCTCGATAAAACTTCCTCCTTTCTGTTGAATGAATGAATGAAAACTTTATTTAACAGATTGCAGGATGGGCACAATACAGTACGGCTCAATACACACAATTGTTAAGGGGAGGCAGACGAGAGAAAGACGTTTGTCTTGTTTACATCAGGGTCCCCCGTTTTCAATTCATAGTGACATTTATGACATACACACAACATACATGACATCATGACATTTATGGCATAGGGACATACAGGTATATAGTACTGTTACATTTGTGACATATACGATATGCAAATATGCAGTAGTTACCCATAGATCCTGACAGAGAGTATATACATATGATGGGGAGGAGACTGTACATTAGGAGGGGGTGGGTGGGAGAGAAATATACATAGGTGGGGAGAGAATATATACATACAGTGTTGATGACAGATGACCAAATGAAACATGAATCCTCATACAACCTGATCATTCATAATCATAATCATAACCTCACAACAATCACACCAGAGGATGATCCCTCACCTGCTGTGGCACTGGCAGGGCTGGCAGTGGAGTATGCAGCGTTGTGGTTTATTATCGAGAGGAGAGAGAGCTGACCCCTGACTTTGGTTGCATGTCCCAAACAACGCTGCAGTTTAATAATTCCCCTGAACATTGCGACAGTAAACGAATGCAATGGCAAATAATATGGCAAATATTAAGACGATTACTGCAGTAGTGGATGGTGTCCCTCTTCTCGAGAAGTCGGTCGACAAGCTAAGCAACGGATGTTATGATAGCTAGGCTAGCTCCCTACTTGGCTTGCATTAGTTGTTTAAATGATTGAAGAAAACAGAGGAGGCAGACTGTCTGCTGCTGGGCACATAACATACCAACAACAACGCAATTATATTAAAACATTATTAAATTCCCTCTATGAACCGCCTCATATATAATTCCCTCAGCTTTCCAAACAGAACCATGCATGTGTGTAGTGAGTGACCTTCCGTGTCTGACAGCTTGCATGTGTAGCGTCATGTGCCCCTAGTTACTCTGGGATTTGTAGTCCTCCACTCATATAACCACCGCAACACTTCCGGTACATTGAGCTCATGGAGGGAGAGAGCGGGGGGGGGGGGGGGGGGGGGGGGGGGGGGGGGGGGGGGGGAGCACGGAGGGAATGAATGAATGAATGAAAACTTTATTTAACAGAATGGGTACAATACAGTATTGATTGATTGATTGAAATCTTTTTCATTTAGAAAGTGAGTTTAGTAGGAGAAAATACAATTTTAAACATCAGTTTGCACGTACCACACTTAGGCTATGGTTAGACTAGTGTATTCCTGGCGTTTTTTTATACGTTTTTGACGACGTTTCATGTCCTATCTACACAGAAACGCGTTTTTTGGCGTTTTTTTGTGGATACGGCTGAAACGCAAAATTGTGTTTGCGTTTGGAGATACGCAAAAAAACGAGTCGACAAACAGCGTGTAGTCAGCACGCTAGCCGTTGTTGCGAAAACGCCCATGCGCAGTAGATACCATCTGCGTGCCCTTCCGGCGATACGCGGCGATGCGTATAAGAAAACAATACGAAGATGATACGAAAGGTGTAACCTCAGCCTTAAACAGATCACAGATGTGTCCTTCAGTTATTGGTGTAAAGTTGTGGAATTCTCTCCAGCGAGCTTAAGGGATCTAATAGTGTTTATCAATTCCAAAAAAATTATATAAAAAAAATATTTAGTCAGTATGAAAATCAAATGTGATCTGAATAGTGAGATATGTTTTTCCCCTTCTCTTTCTTTTATTCTTTATTATTATTATTATTATTATTATTATTATTATTATTATTATTATTATTATTATTATTATTATTATTATTATTATTACTATTATTATTATTATTATTATTATTATTATTATTATTATTATTATTATTATTATTATTATTATTATTATTATTTACATTTTTCTTGTTTAACTGTGGATTGTGTGTTTCTTGTATAATGATATAAATTATTATTTGTGTAAATTAGGTTGTACGCCGACCATTAAATACTTGTTTAGTTTAGGAATAAGGGGCAGGTTGTGTATGTCATATAAATTATGTTATGATGAATTGAAAATGGGGGACCCTGATGTAAACAAGACGAAAGTCTTTCTCTGGTCTGCATCCCCTTAACAATTGTATGCATTGAGCCGTACTGTATTGTACCCATTCTGCAATCTGTTAATAAACTTTTCAATCAATCAATCAATCAATCAATCAATCAATCAATCAATCAAGGTAACTATAAGATGTATTATTCTTCCTGCTCCTTTTGTCCATGGAATGATATTTATGATTGTGTAATGAAGAAACTCTGATTGTATGATTCCATAAAAACTCTGAACTGAACTGAACTGAACTGAACTTTATTAACAGATTGCAGAATGGGTACAATATACAGTACAGCTCAATACACACAATTGTTAAGGGGATGCAGACCAGAGAAAGACTTTTGTCTTGTTTACGTCAGGGTCCCCCATTTTCAATTCATATGACATACATGACATACAGATAAGACAGTACGGCTCAATACACACAAGAGATGGGATACAATTATAATGAATGTTGATTAGAGCTTTGGCGTAAGTAGATAGTACAGCTGCTAACAACCACTTACGTCAAGGCTCTCAGTGGTTCTCAAACTATGGGTTGCGACCCAAATTGGGGTTGCGGGTAGGTGACAGCGCATTGAAAAAAAGAAGAAAAAATTATAAAAAAATTAAAAAAAATTAAAATGATTATGTTCTGGCATATTTTGGCTAAATATGCCTCGTTTTAGAAATGTGTATTGATAGCATAGTGCTGTAATTACATTGTCTAATAAATATGCATGATCAAGTTCAACAACGTGTGCTTTTATTTCGATATTCCTTAATTCCACGTTGAAATTACGCGATGTACTGTATTTGCAAATCTGGTATGTCATAAATGTATAGATGTAGCAGTACTGTCCATCTGTATGTCATGTATGTCATATATGTTACGATGAATTGAAAATGGGGGACCCTGATGTAAACAAGACGAAAGTCTTTCTCTGGTCTGCATCCCTTAACAATTGTATGTATTGAGCTGTACTGTACTGTACCCATTCTGCAATCTGTTAATAAAGTTTTCAATCAATCAATCAATCAATCATGTGTGGTCCCCAAAAAAAATCCTACTGTAAATAAAATGGGGTCACGGACGGTATGAAAAAGTTTGAGAACCCTGTCTAATCAACATTAATTCATGTTATCCTTCTGCGCTCCCTCCCCTCCCCCCTCCCTCCTCCCCCTCCCTCCCCTCCCCCTCCCCCTCCACCTCACGAGCTCCGTGTAACGCGAGGAGGGAATGAATGAATGAATGAAAACTTTATTTAACAGAATGGGTACAATACAGTATTGATTGATTGATTGAAATCTTTTTCATTTAGAAAGTGAGTTTAGTAGGAGAAAATACAATTTTAAACATCAGTTTGCACGTACCACACTTAGGCTATGGTTAGACTAGTGTATTCCTGGCGTTTTTTTATACGTTTTTGACGACGTTTCATGTCCTATCTACACAGAAACGCGTTTTTTGGCGTTTTTTTGTGGATACGGCTGAAACGCAAAATTGTGTTTGCGTTTGGAGATACGCAAAAAAACGAGTCGACAAACAGCGTGTAGTCAGCACGCTAGCCGTTGTTGCGAAAACGCCCATGCGCAGTAGATACCATCTGCGTGCCCTTCCGGCGATACGCGGCGATGCGTATAAGAAAACAATACGAAGATGATACGAAAGGTGTAACCTCAGCCTTAAACAGATCACAGATGTGTCCTTCAGTTATTGGTGTAAAGTTGTGGAATTCTCTCCAGCGAGCTTAAGGGATCTAATAGTGTTTATCAATTCCAAAAAAATTATATAAAAAAAATATTTAGTCAGTATGAAAATCAAATGTGATCTGAATAGTGAGATATGTTTTTCCCCTTCTCTTTCTTTTATTCTTTATTATTATTATTATTATTATTATTATTATTATTATTATTATTATTATTATTATTATTATTATTATTATTATTATTATTATTATTATTATTATTATTATTATTATTATTATTATTATTATTATTATTATTATTATTATTATTATTATTATTATTATTATTATTATTATTATTATTATTATTATTATTATTTACATTTTTCTTGTTTAACTGTGGATTGTGTGTTTCTTGTATAATGATATAAATTATTATTTGTGTAAATTAGGTTGTACGCCGACCATTAAATACTTGTTTAGTTTAGGAATAAGGGGCAGGTTGTGTATGTCATATAAATTATGTTATGATGAATTGAAAATGGGGGACCCTGATGTAAACAAGACGAAAGTCTTTCTCTGGTCTGCATCCCCTTAACAATTGTATGCATTGAGCCGTACTGTATTGTACCCATTCTGCAATCTGTTAATAAACTTTTCAATCAATCAATCAATCAATCAATCAATCAATCAATCAATCAATCAAGGTAACTATAAGATGTATTATTCTTCCTGCTCCTTTTGTCCATGGAATGATATTTATGATTGTGTAATGAAGAAACTCTGATTGTATGATTCCATAAAAACTCTGAACTGAACTGAACTGAACTGAACTTTATTAACAGATTGCAGAATGGGTACAATATACAGTACAGCTCAATACACACAATTGTTAAGGGGATGCAGACCAGAGAAAGACTTTTGTCTTGTTTACGTCAGGGTCCCCCATTTTCAATTCATATGACATACATGACATACAGATAAGACAGTACGGCTCAATACACACAAGAGATGGGATACAATTATAATGAATGTTGATTAGAGCTTTGGCGTAAGTAGATAGTACAGCTGCTAACAACCACTTACGTCAAGGCTCTCAGTGGTTCTCAAACTATGGGTTGCGACCCAAATTGGGGTTGCGGGTAGGTGACAGCGCATTGAAAAAAAGAAGAAAAAATTATAAAAAAATTAAAAAAAATTAAAATGATTATGTTCTGGCATATTTTGGCTAAATATGCCTCGTTTTAGAAATGTGTATTGATAGCATAGTGCTGTAATTACATTGTCTAATAAATATGCATGATCAAGTTCAACAACGTGTGCTTTTATTTCGATATTCCTTAATTCCACATTGAAATTACGCGATGTACTGTATTTGCAAATCTGGTATGTCATAAATGTATAGATGTAGCAGTACTGTCCATCTGTATGTCATGTATGTCATATATGTTACGATGAATTGAAAATGGGGGACCCTGATGTAAACAAGACGAAAGTATTTATCTGGTCTGCATCGACAGCGCATTGAAAAAAAGAAGAAGAAAAAATTATAAAAAAATTAAAAAAAATTAAAATGATTGGCATATTTTGGCAAAATATGCCTCGTTTTAGAAATGTGTATTGATAGCATAGTGCTGTAATTACATTGTCTAATAAATATGCATGATCAAGTTTAACAACGTGTGCTTTTATTTCGATATTCCTTAATTCCACGTTGAAATTACGCGATGTACTGTATTTGCAAATCTGGTATGTCATAAATGTATAGATGTAGCAGTACTGTCCATCTGTATGTCATGTATGTCATATATGTTACGATGAATTGAAAATGGGGGACCCTGATGTAAACAAGACGAAAGTCTTTCTCTGGTCTGCATCCCCTTAACAATTGTATGTATTGAGCTGTACTGTACTGTACCCATTCTGCAATCTGTTAATAAAGTTTTCAATCAATCAATCAATCAATCATGTGTGGTCCCCAAAAAAAATCCTACTGTAAATAAAATGGGGTCACGGACGGTATGAAAAAGTTTGAGAACCCTGTCTAATCAACATTAATTCATGTTATCCTTCTGCGCTCCCTCCCCTCCCCCCTCCCTCCTCCCCCTCCCTCCCCTCCCCCTCCCCCTCCACCTCACGAGCTCCGTGTAACGCGGAAGTGCAGCCAGTGGTCAACAAGAAGACTGTGTGTGTCACAACAACACAGAAGAAAAAAAACTACACCGACCAAGATCCCACGCGGCCTTTCGCGAAACAAGCCAATGAGCGTTGAGTTCTTAGGCAGTGTGAAACCTCTCGGCCAATGAGAGGGGCGGATGCTGCTGCTGCCCATGATGGCGCCGCGTCGAAGTCCACATAGTTTTCTCTCTGGGAGCTGGTGCCTCCTCCTAGCTAACTCAACTATTTAGATTAGAGATTAGGGGGGATTTGAATGTTGGGTGGGCCACATCAGTCGTGCTCTCCGGTAGTAGACCCCTCCTTCTTCTACCGGCCGGACGGCCACTGACTACCCGGGCAGCAGCATGCCTGTCCCCGCCAGATACCTCAGCAGCGACTCCCCCGCCACCATGGCCTTCTTCTCATCCCCGGCCTCGCTTATGATCCCACCGCCGCCGATCAACACCCGCCAGCCCGGCGTCGTCACGTCGCTCCTGTACAGCGGGTCCCGGTTCCGAGGCCACCAGAAGAGCAAAGGCAACTCGTATGACGTGGAGGTTGTTCTGCAGGTGAGATGATCGATATATCAGGACTATATCAGACGGGCTGCTGTCAGTGTCATCTCATCAGCTGATCGATGGGTAGCTTTTCAGCTGATCTGTCATCAGACGCAGATTGACAGCTGAGCGTTGGCCTGTTGTTGTTGACCCATGACTTCTTCGACATTAGGGAGAAAAAAACGTCCTCTCAATATTGAACTGATGTGATAACGATAACGTCTAAATATTGGTGGCTCATCATATCACATTTCCCCCTAGCTATACAGCCTGTCACTCACGGGGGAGCTGGCTCCATAAGCTGCTCTATTAAATTGCTTAGATGTCGGTGGGGGTGGGTGGGTGTGTGTTTGCAATCGTATTAATTAATGCCATCTAGTTATTCCTTGACAGCCACGGCTCCATCAGTAAACCGGTGACCATCATCAACATATAAATGCATTTCTCTCCTCAGCATGTCACCATGGAAGATTCATACTTGTGTGGTTACCTGAAGATAAAAGGGTTGACAGAGGTAAGAAGACCTATCATCCCCATCATTCCCCAAAACACATCATACATAATTTCCCTTCTGCATCTCATTACAGCCTAATACACATCACTGCTTCACCTCACCTGGTCCTCTCAAACTAGTATCACCGCGGTCGGATGGCGTAGCGGAGATTGCGCTCGTCACCAATGCAAGAGGCTGCGGTCTCGACTCCCGGAGTCAGCATTGCCCTGCGGCTTGGGCCGATCGTCATACTAACTCGTTTGGCTGAGTTAGCGGGAGGGAAGTCGAGGGTGGTAATCTGGCGTTGTGGACAGGTCAGGTCTGGGCGCCTGCTCAGCGAAAGGCAGGAAGTGGTGAAGGCAGCGTGACCTCCCACCCACGCGTTACGCTTCACCGATGAGAGTCCTCGCTGCCAGGTGAGAAGAGAGCCGCTGGCTGTCTCCACATGTGTCGGAGGAAGCATGTGGTGGACTTCAGGGTTCCCTTGTACCGACCAGTAGGAGGAACATGCGCACAACAACCAGGTAGGGGAGGGGGGGGGGATTGGCATAACGACTAAATTGGGATGGGGAGAAAAATTGAAAATCAGCCGGAGAAAAAGAGAAAAAAAAAACTAGTATGACCTGGTTGAGCTTCCATAACAGAAACACCAATGGCTGACGTGTGTGTCGTCGTCTCCCCCCCCCCCCCCTGTCACAGGAATACCCAACTCTGACCACGTTCTTTGCCGGAGAGATCATTAGTCGCAAGCGGCCATTCCTGACCAGGAAATGGGATGCGGATGAAGATGTGGATCGTAAACACTGGGTAAAATATTGTTATTCAAAGCCTAATGTTGTTAAATACCCCACCCTATGCCACACCCCCCCCCCCCCCCCCCACACACACACTCGCACACACACATCTGAATGTCTTGTTGTTTTGTGTATTGACTACCAGGGTAAGTTCCAGGCCTTCTACCAGTATGCAAAAACGTTCAATTCGGATGACTTTGACTATGAAGAGTTGAAGAACTCTGACTACATCTTCATGAGGGGAAGGTAAGTGTCCATCTCGACGATTGGCGGAGTGTTTGGTTGGTTGTTGTTTTTTGTTGTTTTGCCACCTTTATCACTACATTGTAAAAGAGGATGTTAAAGGAACAAGAACATAGATACCCATTTCCTCTCTTTTGG
>NC_140174.1:6882539-6915039 GCF_963971535.1 Notolepis coatsorum
AGAAGCCCCAGCCAACTAAATCAATTAAATCAACTTTCTTTAATGAATATAACTCATCAGTTTCTTTTAATACTATAATATTAGTGTAGCCTAATCTTTATCTTCAACTGTGAAGAAAACCCCCATTGGTTTAAACAGAATTAATAGGGAAAAAAAAAAATTTGAATGTTGATTAGAATTCGAATGCCAACGTAACGAACGAAGGTTCGAACGTTTGGGCTCAGCCCTAGTGCCTGGGTTTCATTATACATCCGTATGCCATGTCTGTACAGGTATGCGCAGGGTAGATAGTAGTAGAAAGACATAAATATAGGCAATAAAATGTGATCTGAATAAAACTAAACGGTGTAAACAAAGGTCTGTACTCCCTATTGGTTATATATTATAATGTTACACTGCTTACCAACCGCCCTCCCGTCCAACTGTCCGTCCGTCCGTCCGTCCCCATCCAGGTACCAGTCTCTGAACCTCACCCACGTTCCGGAACACAGCGCGGCCGTCTACGAGTTCCGGTGACCCCGGCCGTTGTGGCTCTGTTGGCAGACAAGGACTTGAGGCAGAGGAGAGGAGTGCCTGCAGACGCTACCCAGGGGGAGGGGGGAGGGGGCGGCTAGGAATGGCAGTTTTGGCTTCAGGGGGGGGGGGGGGGGGGAGAAATGGAAACTGTGTTTAATTTTTTTATAAAGTGGATGTGCCTGTCAAAAAAAAAAAACTTGGTCGAGGACGGAAGACGTGGATGATGGATTTAACGGCCGGACAAACGCTCGGATGGACGAAGCGGGTTTGGATCGTCATCAGGACACCGCAGACGGAAGGACGGATGGATGTGTCCCGCAAAGGAAAGGAAAGGAAAGGAGGGGAACGTTCTGCGTTGTCCTGAAAGGCGGTTGACCAACTCCAGTGGCTGAGTGGTTTCTATAGTGTTCTCCTTTTATTTGTTTTAAATGCCTGTTTTTCCCCCCCAAAAGCTCTCTCTCTCTCTCTCTCTCTCTCTCTCTCTCTCTCTCTCTCTCTCTCTCTCTCTCTCTCTCTCTCTCTCTCTCTCTCTCTCTCTCTCTCTTTCTCTCTCTCTCTCTCTCTCTCTCTCTCTCTCTCTCTCTCTCTCTCTCTCTCTCTCTCTCTCTCTCTCTCTCTCTCTCTCTCTCTCTCTCTCTCTCTCTCTCTCTCTCTCTCTCTCTCTCTCTCTCTCTCTCTCTCTCTCTCTCTCTCTCTCTCTCTCTCTCTCTCTCTCTCTCTCTCTCTCTCTCTCTCTCTCTCTCTCTCTCTCTCTCTCTCTCTCTCTCTCTCTCTCTCTCTCTCTCTCTCTCTCCTCTGGTTGGTACAGTCATAGATATATATAGAACACTAGATAGCTTAAGGCGGAGTCACCAGCGTCGCTGAACCGCCGCCATCTTGCCCCAGTCAGCTTGAGTGAGAGGGTGAGTGATCTGCACAGACAAAAATACTCATAACTCGCTGAAATATTGACAGATTTACAAACGGTTTGGTTTATTACAAGCATTATTAACGTGGCTATGATTCAAAGCGGTTTTGTAAAAAAAAACATCTTTGATGTTTATAGCAAACCAACCCGTTTGAAAATCGGTAAAGAATTGAGCAATCTATGGTTATTTAAATAGTACATGCACCATAGACATTAATGTTATCAGTAGCTGAGCTGCCTGGGGCAAGATGGCCGGCCTGCGTCCCTCTCCATTGGCCGGCAGCGCGGGTAAGCTATCTAGTGTTCTATATCTATGGGTACAGTACCTTGGGACACTTTATAAGTACAGTGGGGGGGGGGGGGGGGGGGGGGCGTTCCCTTTCTCTCTCTTTTTGCTACTAGGGATCTTCCTGCTTTGATCTGCTTTGATCCAGCTGACACAGTGTGTGTGTGTGAGCAGCATACACACATTTTTGGACAATGTTTGGACAAGGGCTCCTGCGTGGAGTCTACTAGTAAACGCTGGATCTCTAGAGAGAGTGAGTCAATCTTGAGCGTATGTGTGGAATGAAATCCACTTTATTAAAATAGAAAAGACAAAAAGAAAAAGAAGATCCTTTTAAAGTTTTTTTGAACTGAGTTCAGTATTGGGGGGGGTCTTGAACGCAGGAGCTTTAATGACTTCATTAACTTGAAAGACGGTATTGTCTAAAGCAGGATTGGTTCTCGCTTTGCCTGCAAAGAGGAGATTTTTGCTATTTACCTCTAACTGATGGACACGGAGTGGCTCTTTTTAACGGTCGCAAAGCAAGTGACACGCAAAGAGATCTTTTGCTCTGTGTTGATAAATTGCTTGTGAGATTATTATTATTATTATTACTACTACTACTACTACTACTACTACTACTACTACAAGTGATTGTTGTGGATCTTGTACTATTCGGTTACATTTTTCACACAGATGGAATATATGTTACTAATGCATACAGTCTTCATTTAAAAAAACCCACACAATGCACAATCTCGGCGGTGAATCGAGCCTGCATTTGAAAAGCCTTTCAGTTACTTCTGCAGGCGTGCCCTGTCTCTCCCGGCGGCAGGTCTCAGGTCAGCCACGGCCGTCTCACACGGAGGTATTTGAAAGGGATTTCACGCAGTGTTTCTGACCCCAGGTCTGCACCCTACATTAAACGACAGCTTTTTACTCCTTTTTCTGTCATTCTGAATTCAGTTTTTGTCGTCTTCCTCACCTTTTTATCTCTACAACAACTATGCAACATTGTCAACGCAGCAAAACTCTCCAAGCATCAACCTCGGGTTTTCAGAGACAATATTTTATTCTATCCTTATAGTATATATATATATAAAAAAAAAATGTCTATCTTCATTAAAGGAAATATTTTTGTCGAATTGCCTTTGAAATCACCCCCAGCCTCCGCCTCCTACCTGTCCCCCCCCCCCCCCCCTCTCTACGTGTTCCCCTTTCCCCTTTGATGGTGCCATCTTTTTAAAGCCCATCAGAAATGTATTATAACCGATCAGAAGTGTGTGTGTGTGTATGTTGTGAGAGGAAAGCTGAATTTGACTGACGGATGTGCTTGTGAGGAATGGAGTAAAAACAAAAAAACACCCACCTTTGTGTCTTTCATTTCCATAGAATGACAACGCTGAATGATGCTTGTATGAGTCTGGCGCCAGGCTACCGTAGGCCCACGTCTGATGATTACCTAAAACCAATGCTAAAAATCTCCACTCGTACTCGGCCGTTACAGATACTGCATAGAAACGTACATTTTAGCCCTGTCCCGGTGTAGTGACAGATCCTTCAGGAATGCTCTGATGGAAACGATGAATCTCTGGCAATTCCCTACCTAACACTGCCCTCCAGTGTCTATAACGGTCTCATGCAGTCCTGTAACACTGCCCTCCAGTGTCTATAACGGTCTCATGCAGTCCTGTAACACTGCCCTCCAGTGTCTATAACGGTCTCATGCAGTCCTGTAACACTGCCCTCCAGTGTCTATAACGGTCTCATGCAGTCCTGTAACACTGCCCTCCAGTGGCTATAACTGTCTCATGCAGTCCTGTAACACTGCCCTCCACTGTGGCTATAACTGTCTCATGCAGTCCTGTAACACTGCCCTCCAGTGGCTATAACTGTCTCATGCAGTCCTGTAACACTGCCCTCCACTGTGGCTATAACTGTCTCATGCAGTCCTGTAACACTGCCCTCCAGTGGCTATAACTGTCTCATGCAGTCCTGTAACACTGCCCTCCAGTGGCTATAACTGTCTCATGCAGTCCTGTAACACTGCCCTCCAGTGGCTATAACCGTCTCATGCAGTCCTGTAACACTGCCCTCCAGTGTCAATAACTGTCTCATGCAGTCCTGTAACACTATTCTGCTTGTAGCTACCACTATCCAGGCTTCACCAGTGGTGGTGGTGGGAATGAAAAAGTTAAATTCTCATCTATTACTTTGACAAGATTTTTATTAACTGTTAGTTTCAGCCTGAATTACTACTTGTGTTTTTCTATTAACATTAATGAAGAGGATTGTACAAGTATGTTATCAATGTAGTTGTTGATGACCATCAGGTATGCCGTATCAGGGGTCTAACCCTCGTCATCAACACCGGCTGCTCGACATTTGGCTAGTGGTAGAGACTACTGTTCAGGGCCGGCTGGCCCTAGGCATTTTAGGGGCCCTAGGCATTTTAGGGGCCCTAAGCGATGTGGGCAGCGTTCTCTCTCTTTCTCTCCCTGTGTATATATATATATCCTGTGTGTATACATATGTAGAGACAGTGGTGATTCAACCTCCTACTTAAAAGGGAAGTGAGTAAAGGTGACAGTGAGGGGCTACAAAGGTAGATGCTAGGTCACACAGGGTCATAAGGGCTACAAAGGTAGATGCTAGGTCACACAGGGTCATAAGGGCTACAAAGGTAGATGCTAGGTCACACAGGGTCATAAGGGCTACAAAGGTAGATGCTAGGTCACACAGGGTCATAAGCGTTTTATCGCGTTTTTGGCCGTTTTTGTCCAAGCAGCAAAGCCTCAAGTGGTTATAATTTTCATAATAAACCTGTCCCTAACCTTAACCACTCCCACTAAAATAAGATATGGAATCTGAATATATAAGAGTAAAAGTAAACGGTGTGTATGTCATGTCATGATGAATTGAAAATGGGGGACCCTGATGTAAACGAGACGAAAGTCTTTCTCTGGTCTGCACCCCCTAACAATTGTGTGTATTGAGCCGTACTGTATTGTACCCATTCTGCAATGTTAATAAAGTTTTCAATCAATCAATCAATTCTATTCTAGAACGAAGCGGCTTCAGCTTTGACCGCCTGGATGGACAAACTAGCTGAGATCAGATCCATGACACCATCTGATCAGTTCACAGCCAGAGATGACGATCCGAATGTCTCCTCCTCCTCTGAGTGTAAAGTCTTCAATCAATCAATCAATCAGTACTACTGAGTAATAATGATAATCTGATGCAGTGTTATTTTGTAGTGATAAAGGTATAAAGACGTACTATGATAGTAGGTCATACTGGCCATATATCATGACATTTATGACATAGATATACAGTACTGTTAGATTTGTGACATACAAGATATGCAGATTAAATATACAGTACTGTTAAACAGAGATCCTAACAGAAATATACATACGAGTGGGAGGAAACTGTACAGTGGGAGGGCGGGCTTGGACATTTACGGGGGCCAGTTTCGAATTGCAGCCTCCCGTAGGTGCTCTTTGAGAGCGGATTTGAAGGTGGGTATAGGGATCATTTATAATACTCTCGTTTAATCACTTGTACATTGTATATTGTCACTGCACTTTGCACTATGGATAGATGCCAACTTAATATTTTCGTTGTACTGTACAATCTGATGCCGACCGCCAGATGGCCTCGTGGACTCGGTGAAACGTGAATGTGGGTCGCAATTAAGATTGCAGAATGGGTACAATACAGTACAGCTCAATACACACTTAACCCTTTCACTGCCACACTACCAAACGTTAACCCTTTCGCTGCGACAATACACAGAAGGTTAACCCTTTCACTGCCACACAACAGCCGGTTAACCCTTTTACTGCCGTGAAATGGGATTGATTGATTGAACATTTGATTAAGATTGCAGAATGAGTACAATACAGTACAGCTCAATACACACAATTGTTAACCCTTTCACTGCCGCACTACCAAACGGTTAACCCTTTCACTGCCACACAATTCTCTTCAATGTTCACTTCATCATAACATATGACATACAGATAGACAGTACTGTTACATCTAGACATTTATGACATACCAGATCTACAAATAATAATTATATAATAATAATTGTGTGTATTGAGCTGTATTGTACCCATTCTGCAATCTGTTCATTAAAGTTTTCAATCAATCAATTCAATCATATACAGTACTGTTAAATGTGTGACATACACAAGATATGCAAATATTGTCCGTTACATAGATGGAGAGACTAATGAACTAAGTATCAGTCTTCGCCTCAGACATAAAATCAGTTTTTCACATTGGATCTAACATCCCAACAGGCCACCTTGTTTATGTCTCAGCTGGCCATTGTTGTTGTTCAGCGATCCGATCCAGAGAGCAATCCAGTCGGTAAATGTTCCTTAATCCAATGTCAATGAGTGACTGACGGACGGTCATACACATTTAATGCACCAACAGTTGGTACAAATAAAACTCTTAAAAATGAAGTCTCGACGGAGCTAACAGAACGGCGGCCGGTCTTAGCAGCGCCATCTTGGGTAACCTCAGTGTCTTACGAGTTGAAATAAAGGTTTGAAATTAAACTGTTTGTAAAAAAATAGGCCATATTGTGCTTTTTACATTTTTCCCTCGCCTTTTTTTTTATCCACTTTTTCTCCCCTTTTCTATTTTTCTCCCATCCCAATTCCATTGTGTCAATTCTCCCCTCCCCTGACTTGAACGTTGCTCGCATATGCCCCCCACTGGTCGGTTGTAGGGAGGATAGAAGCCTTGCATCACGTGTTCCCTCCGGTACACGAGGAGGCAGCCTGTCACATCTTTTCACCTGCCAGCGCGGACTCTCATTGGCGAGGAGTAACGTGTGGGAGGCTCACACTACCCCCGCTACTTCCTGTCTCTGCTGTACAGGCATCCCCCAACCGACCTGTAGGAGTCGCTGTCCACAACGTCGAGATTACCACCCATCGACTTCCACCCGCTGACTCTGCCAATTGAGCCAGTATGACGGCCGGCCCAAGCCGGAGGCAACGCCGACATGGGTGGCGCAGCGCAATGTCCGCTGCGCCACCCAGCCGCCCTCCAATGCATACATTTTTTATAATATAATAATAAATAATAACAACTATCTATATAGCACCCTTCACAAATGGACCGCAGCCAAAAGTGCCCCACAGCAAGTAGCACAAAATGAACATAGGCATACAATCAGAATACAGTCGACAGAATAAAAACAATGTATGAAATGCAGACATAAGAATAGGTATAAAAGACAATAAAAGTAGTGCAACGTAGAACGTGCAGACATAGGAATAGGCATAAAATAAGTACATTAAGTACAGTGTTGCTCGAAGGCATGTGAACCCCCTCCCCCCCCCCGGAACAGCCAGTCCCCCAAACATCCCACACATCAATCCCCACCACATCCCCATCCAAGACCCCCCCCCATGATAAAACATGTCATGACAAGACCCCCCCCCCCTGATAAAACATGTCATGACAAGACCCCCCCCCCCCCTGATAAAACATGTCATGACAAGACCCCCCCCTGATAAAACATGTCATGACAAGACACCCCCCTGATAAAACATGTCATGACAAGACACCCCCCCCCATGATAAAACATGTCATGACAAGACACCCCCCCCCATGATAAAACATGTCATGACAAGACACCCCCCCCCTGATAAAACATGTCATGACAAGACACCCCCCTGATAAAACACATGACAAGACACCCCCCCTGATAAAACATGTCATGACAAGACACCCCCCCTGATAAAACATGTCATGACAAGACACCCCCCCTGATAAAACATGTCATGACAAGACACACCCCCCTGATAAAACATGTCATGACCGAAGGAAAACACAAACAGCCCGCGCGCCACTCACACCGCCATGCCACCCCTGTGGGCCGCTCCATCTCCCCCAGCCCCGGCGACCTCGCCACCACGAGGAAACAAGCGAACCCCACTCCCAAACTCCAGGGAGGAGTGACAGGCCACGCGCCCCAGGACCTGCAGCCACGCCAAAGGCAACGACTCCAAACACTCAAGAGTTTGTCATACCAGGAAAACACATGACAACTCATTCTTTCAACTTTTAAACAGATAGGCAATTACGTCTGTGAGTGCAGTAAGTAGGAGGACAGGAGAGGCTCATGATGATGATTTAAGACAAGTTGAGAGGATGAAGAAAGTGAAAACACCATCTTACACGTCACACCTGCCAACACCTGGAATGCCATCCAACTGACTCTGAAGCTAAAGATTCTTCCTTGTTTTGCTGCATTTAAAGGTATGATCTCCGACCACTGCTTTATTGTTTGTTCTTAATTGTGCATATAGGTATGAAATAGCTGGTAAACTGTGTATTGTTTTCTAAGCTTGTCATTGCTGTAAATGATGGTAACCGATCAGTGTCTTACGAGTTGAAATAAAGGTTTGAAATTAAACAGTTGGTTTGTAAAAAAAAGTAGGCCATATTATGCTTTTTACATTTTTCCCTCACCTTTAGTGTGTTATATAGCTGGAGGTACATGTAGAACATCTGCAGAGTTTCAACATCCAAAGTCCACACCAAAGGGAGTTATTCTCTCCGACAGGAATCACTGATCTGCTTGAGATCCCTCGTTTATAGACCTGTTCGCTGTATATGTCAGACTCCGTGTGCGCGCGCATCACCGGGGCAGAAAGGAGCGTAATCCTGGTCAGAACAACGTGGCAGACTACAATATATTTGCATCTGTTCAAGCTGCTGCGGTCAGGCAAGCGCCTCCGCATATACGCAACAAGAACAGAGAGACTAAGGCTCAGCTTCTTCCCTCAGGCCATCAGAACACTGATCTCTCCACACAAAAGCACACATGAACACACACATACACACACACACACAACACAATATTCTGCACTCGCTCACACACAAACGCACCATAGGTCACTTTAAACACACAAGAAAAGGACACTTTAAAGGAAGAGGAAAAAGGGCATTTTAAGAAAATAACTTGTTGTGATTATTGCATAGTATAGCTAGTTAGTAACAGCAAGTATAGCATAGGGACATAGAAGTAAAAACTGTATATTGTATAGGAGTGTATACATAGGAACCAGTGCCTTTAAGTGATTTATTAACATGTCTATTTGATCATGTCTATTCTACTTATTTTATTACTATTTACTATTATTACTATTGTATTTTTGCACAATCGTAGTGGGCATGGCCAACCGCATTTCACTGTATGCCCTGGTATGTATGTGATGAATAAACTCTTGAATCCTGAATCTACAAATAAAGACTTCTTCTCCTTCTACTGTAGATGTGGAAAAGATGTTCAAGATATAATCTGCAAATAGTCCCGCCAGGTTCACGGTTCCCGGTCCGATTCCCGGCAGTGTGTCGACACAAACCCCTAACTGCTCCCAATGATCAGTATTTATTGCCTATATTTATGTCTTCTACTATTACCATGCCCATACCTGTACCCCCCACCCTCCCCATGCTACCGTGAGGCCTGAATTTCCCCATGGGGATCAATATAGGAATATCTTATCTTATCTTAAAATGATCAGCCCACACAAGATACAAGACCACAACACCTTTAACCATCTCTGTCTAAGCACTCTTGAGCAAGGCACTGAACCCGCGCTGCACTGCGGGTTACTCTGCTCTGACCTCTTATGAAATGCATTTGTGTGGGGGGACTGTGTGTACTGTATGTGTAACTAGGAGGGATAATGTGAAAAGACACATTTAAATTGCCTTGTGTACATTGACAATAAAGTAAGATGCTTCTGTAACGGAGGTCCGTGAGTATATCCACAGTCACAGAAACAGGTGTGTTGAGAAGTGACTGTGGCAGTAAGCGGGCTGCGAGTTAAACTCACTTCCTTATAATAACAGGGTTAATAGACGCATAGGTACGGTACCCAGAGGTGAATTCACTTCTTAGTGCAGCGGTCTATGTCGTCACCCCAGTTCGACTCTCCCTCGGGACATCAGCATTTAATACACAACGCAGAGGAGTCCGATACGATCTGTCACACTTCTTCTATAATACAATGACTGTGAAGCTGAACGTCCATGTACGAGTTGACCCACACCATCCTAGGACAAAGTTCTGGCAGTGTCATTTCTGTAAGCTGCCACTAGGGGCACTGCAGCTAACCGTGAGTGAGTTACTGATTTGAGTGAGTGAGTGAGTTAGTGACATATAGTTATATTTCTACTGGCTCGCGTCTCGCTTCGCCTACGGGATGTCCTCTGCGTGAACTCAAGAAGGGGTCGTTCATATGGACTCTTCTCGTGAACAAGGTAAACATGACCCCATTTGAAGGAAGCATAGACAAATTACTGGTAAACTACTGGGGTCAACCGTAAAATGGAAAATAACATCCATTCCATACCATAAATACTGCCCGAGGAAGAGCTATCAGTTTGAAATATGGTTGAGTGTGTTACTAGGTAACTAGGGCACATGAAAAGCATTCTTGCATTTGTGGAAGTTTTCCTCCTGAGGCCTCTGTTCACACCACCCTCCTCCTCCCCTTCCTCTCCCCTCACACCCTATAGGGAGGTGTAGTCTGACGTCACTTTGGACCAACAGATAACGTTATCGTTACATCCAAACAGCCTGTTTGAAAATACTAGAATCCAACATAGTCTGGTGAAAACGTTTGTGGTCCTGGCCGCGTGAATATTAAAGGCAACCAACTTGTGTTCAGCTTTTTGTTCAGCGTTTCTCTGATTGGCCACACGGCCATGTGACCGCCCTAGCACACGCCCTTATTCGCGCTGTGTGTTGTTAAGCGGCAGAGAGAGACGCGGCAGAGAGTGAATCATGCTTTTCTGCTGCCAGTAAGAAGACCATTGTACAATAATCCACAATTATGTCTGTATTTGATTATGGTGAAATTATGTACATGCATGCCTCTCCCTCTGAAAGCCCATCCACGCTGTGTATCATAGAGCACTGGGTTTTATCACTGGAGATACATTTCTCACTCACCATTGTATTTTATATGAAAATAATTGTAAGTAGGTGAATTCTACACATCTGACAACGCCATCTGACAATATCATAATGATGTGTTTTCTATATTATATCCACAATCATTCATCTAAAAAATGTTATGGGCGTAAATACATGTTAAGATATTCAAAATCGTCACAGCAGTATAGTTTGTTTATACTTCAGAAGTGATGTACAGTGACGAGTGAAT
The DNA here is from genome assembly GCF_963971535.1 of Notolepis coatsorum. Taxonomy (NCBI): domain Eukaryota; kingdom Metazoa; phylum Chordata; class Actinopteri; order Aulopiformes; family Paralepididae; genus Notolepis; species Notolepis coatsorum. The sequence goes on from NC_140174.1 coordinate 6,893,440, forward strand.
CTGGTAGTTGGTTGTTAAAAACGCGAAATAACATAATAACGTTACAGCGTACAGTTTCTAGTTCAGTCAGCAGCCTCCACTGATGTTATGACGTTACGAAATAACATTATACATTATGCTCCGCGCTTCAATTATACATTATGCTCCGCGCTTCATTCATTCATTTCATAATCAGTCAGCAGCCTGCGTCCTCCACTGATGTTATGACGTTACAAACGCAGCGAAATAACATTATACATTATGCTCCGTGCTTCATTAATTCATTTCATAATCAGTCAGCAGCCTGCGTCCTCCACTGATGTTATGACGTTACAAACGCCGCGAAATAACATTATACATTATGCTCCGTGCTTCATTCATTAATTTCATAATCAGTCAGCAGCATGCGTCCTCCACTGATGCAGCCTCCACTGATGGATTTCATTTGGGACCGCTGCCGCTTCCTCCACTGATGCAGCCTCCACTGATGGATTTCATTTGGGACCGCTGCCGCTTCCTCCACTGATGGATTTCATTTGGGACCGCTGCCGCTTGCCTGCCGCGTTCGCGGCAAAAGGGGGCGGGGGGTCGTGGCCAATCAGAGAAAAGCTGAACACAAGTTGGTTGCCTTTAATATTCACGCATCCTGGCCAATAAGAGAGACGAGGCATTCCAGGCAAAACATCTAGAGGACAACAGTTTGATTTGGAGCAATTGGGTGGCCAATAAAAACAGCCCCATGTTTCACTACTGGACCAATGTCCTTGAAGCAATCAAGAAAGTTCTTATCTTCATCAGATCCTTTTGGGAGGCCAACTTCATCATGATGATCAGTGCACTTGAGCAGCTCATTCCTCTTTACTTTGCCAGATGGACATCAGTGTTTCTTCAGGATCTCAAAGAGCTAAAATGGAGACACCCAGAGTTGTTCAAGGAATTTCTATCTGGCTCTTTCGCAGTAAACACCAGAGGTAACCGATTTTCAAAGATTGCATGTGATCAAAAGCAGGAGCATAATATAAAGGTCATCAAGTCTGACACTGTATACGTCGATATCATCAATCGGGAAGATCAGGAATTCTTCAGGAAACTCTAACTTGTCCTACCCGAAATCCAGCGCTACCTAGCTGAGGTCGAAGGTCAAGATCTAGCACACGGACACAAAGAAATGCTGGACTCCTTCAAGGAAACGTTTTCAAGCCACACTCTCAAGGTGTACCAGGGGACCCTTACCAACCCCTTCAAACAAGCTCAGTTCATGAGGTTGAACTCATCCATTCCCTTCCCAGATGTGGTAACTAAAGATGCCAGCCTTGTTTTTACAGTTGGCAAAACACAGCATGACCAGTTTGTGCAGGAGCGATTTGTATATTATGCTCAGAAGGATGTTAGTGCGAAAATCTCCCAAAATGCCCTGAAACTCCCAAGTTCAGGTGCAAAAGTCCAGCTTGACTTTTCCGCAGGAGACACATTGTCTCAGGTAAACAGGGGTGTGTAGCTGCAGATCTATTAAATACACCCTGCAATCAAGCCACCTAAAGGAACCTTTGTAAAGCTGAAGGAGGCCTGCAGATCAAGAGAAGAAGAGACAAGGAGGTTCCTTGGTGGTGAATTCACAGGTAAATCTAGTTGATATAATTTCAATGTTATTCAATGTTTTAGACGCAGTCAACTTTCGTCTTACCCGATTCTCGATACAGTGACGTTCAATTATTCATTTTATAAGTGAATTGATTTGCTAATTTAGTTTTGGTAAAACTATTCATTTCAATCACAGGTTTACCAGAAGCCCTGTCAACAAAGGATGGAGACATTTATCACAGCCAAAAGTCTCAAATCCTGAAGGACATCGGAGTACAAGTTCAATCTACAGCCACAGAGGGACTTGTGATAGATCTATCTGTGCAAGTACGAATCCTGGCGAAGTCTCTCACCAAAGGCATGACATTCTGGGACTTTGTCATCAAGGTGTTGAACAGCATTGCCAAGATTGGTCATGAGAAGGGAGCAAATCGTATTGACATTGTGGCTGACCTCTACTAGACTATGAACATTAAGACTGCAACTAGGAATAATCGGGGGTCAGCAGGTAGTTCACAGATGGCCTTCAGCGAGAATGACACTGTGCCGGAATCTAAGCAATTCTTTGAAGGGTTTCTGTCTAATCAAGACAACAAGGTAGCCCTGAATTTCATGTTTGCCAGGATTGCTAAGGAACATGCATGGAACTGGAGCAAGGAGTTCAGCATCACCTATGGCAGGAAGATCCTTGCAAACTTTGGCGACAACAGCTGTCAGGAGGCTGACAGAGGCTGACAACCGCATCATTTGCCATGTGATGGACATGCTAAACAAGGGGATCAAGTCAGTTACGGTTAGAACAGTCGACTCCGATGTAGTTGTCATCCTACTAGGGTTCACTACAAACTAGATACGATTTGGAGAAAGGATATCCCTGAGTTCGATATAGATTTTGATTGGGATGCAGTCTGGGAAAATATTCGGCTATCATCACGCAACCCAGATCACCAACAGATTCATGAAAATGTTGTTCATAGGACTTATTTGACCCCCAGGCGATTGAACCTAATGGGTCTCAGACCTGACTCTCGATGTACCTAATGTCCAAACGGTGCCATTGGAACATATATGCATATGTACTGGGAGTGCCCTCCTGTTGAGATCTTCTGGGAAAATGTTACCTCTCAGCTATCAGAGATTTTCTCTTTGACCATACCGACCTTGCCTTCTGTATTATTGTTAAATTATGTTTCTCAATTGCCGACCTCTGTACATGTAAAGAGACTCATTTTGGCGGGCCTTGCGGCTAAGTTATGTCCGAAGGTATGGATTCTCACCTATCGCAATCTGGTTGGCTGCGGTGGAAAAGTTAAAAGAACGCATATGACTTTAGAATTCGATTATTGAATAGGGTATTATATGAATGTCTCATGTTGGGGTCCTGGGGTGGGGGCGGGTGGGGGGACGAACGAGCGAGTGTTCATGTATGTTGGTGGTTTTTGTTTTTGTTTTATTTATTATTTTTCATTCTCTGGTGTCCTATGTATATTTTCTGATCCCCTTCTAATCTGGGTCTGGTGGTCGTGGACTCGGACTGGGGGGGGGCGTGGTTCGGGGTCTCTGCGGGTCGAGGCATTAAAGAGGCGTGATGCTTTGGCTCGCGGGGGCACCGGACTCCGGGTCCTCCGGGGTTGTGGCTCGCGGATGCCGGGTCTGGGCCCTGTTTCTTGTACCTGGATAACTGAGTTAGCCGGATAACTTTAACTGGATAACTGGGTTAGCCGGACTTTCCGGTTTCATGTACGTGGATTTTCCAAATCACCATGACAACATATCCAAAAGTTTGAGCCTGGTCGAAAGCAGAGTTCAAGTTCAACTTAGCCTGAACCATCGCCACGCCCCCGCAAAGAAGTGACGGCCCGTTTCCTGAAACTATTCCCACAGTCTACGATCTGCATTATACCATTCTGAATTACGTTCTTGTGCTCCATTCTTCCAGAGGGGGCTTTTGAAATGTAAAATAGACCCAAAATGCTGATACTAAATTCACTTTGTCCTAAATAATGCACGTTATATATACCGTGGCGACGGTGGCGCTCGCTCGTGCGATGTACACATTATGTGGTTATTTTAATTGTAACTGGGATTAAGATGTCTGATGAGATGCGCTGTTTGACGGATTTGAGAAATTGAATGAGCCGTTGACGTCACATTAATGAATGAGGATAAAGAGATAAACTTCATTCATAACAAAGGATATTCTAAACACGGGTCTCTCGTTCATTAATGTATAAACAATGAATTTATCCCATCTGGCACAGTGGTCCAGCGGTAGTGCTCAAGCCTGCCAACCCAGCGACCGCGGTTCAAAACCCGGTCTTTCCAATATGATTTTTTTGAATATAATATTAATGATTATACGCCAAAGTAGCCTGGTTTTAAGTTAAAATATTATAAATCTACATGCATTGAGGATGTCATTCTTTATATAGCTCTCAACGTGCACCAAATTGAATTATTCCTATATTGCAAAAAGAAGGAGACGACTAGGGTCTTGAACCCCGGTCGTCTGTGTGAAAGTCAAAAGAACAACCCGTTAGACCACATTGGAGATAAGTTAAAGATTGACTATACATCAATCAATGGGTAAGAGAGCCGTATCGTAATTCTGTATAACAGTTAACTAATTATTTTCGCTAGCAAGATCTCATTTGATTATTCAATCCAGCAGGCAAGTTTAAAGAAATATAATCTGATTGATTGAGGTAATGAGGGACTTAAAATTAGCCTATAGATAACGCATTTAACTTGTCGGCGAGGCGATTGAGCCGTACTGCAATATGTTAATAAAGTTTTAAATCAATTAATCAATCAATGCCGCTAGAGAATCAGGATTTCTGCGATCGACACCTGCTGTCTTCTCAGCTGAGGCGGGCGCACGCACTGATCCTGAGAATCAAGTCTGGCTTGAATTAACGAGACTGAATCCACCTTCTTGGAACAGGAAAATCCCGGCTTCAAACATCGGGTTAACTGAAGCTGGATAATGACATCTTGATCGACTTAGTTGAACCACGTACAAGAAACAGGGCCCTGGAGATGGAGGGGACTCAGGAGGCTCATTATAGTCCATGTATCTATTTTTCTTTTATAATTGTCTCTTATTTTAAGTCTATTGGAATATTTTATTTTTATATTATGTCTTGTCATTATTATTATTGTTGTCAATGTAATGTGATTTGTGTTATGTTATGTAAAAAAAAAGAAACTGAATAAAAGAAAATAGACAATAATAAAAAGAGTAAGATAGAATAGACAGAGTAAAATAGTGTAATAGTGCAGTGCAATAAGTAGTAGAATAGAATAGACATGAAATTAGCACATAAAGTGCAGACATATAAAATCATTTTTTTTTTACAGTGAATCAAATGGAGAACCTCTGGATTACCAGACGACTGATCTACCTGCTGAGCTACTGTATATATGTATATGTATGTAAATATCCCTGAGCCACATAGAGTGAGCTGGAGGAGTGGGTGACTTCCAATGCAGTAAGATGAGACGTCTAGCCAGGAGAGTAACAAATGCCACCAGGTCAGCTTCATATCGTGGCAGAGACAGGGTAGTAGGGGAGACACCAAAGCAAGTGAGTTATCCTTTGTGCTCTTAGTTGTTCTGATTGTCTGATGTTTCTGTATTTATGAACGCACTATGACACTTGTGAATGTAACATCTCGACGACACTGTAAATGAGTTTAACTACTCAGTGTATTTATTTATCGAGTATAAATAGAGATTGAATGAAAGTCTATACTGTTCAGTTAAACTGGTGGCCTAAGTCTATACTGTTCAATAGACCTAATGGCCTAAGTCTATACTGTTCAGTAAAACTAATGTTCTAAGTCTACTGTTCAATATACTGTACCTAATGTTCTAAGTCTACTGTTCAATAGACCTAATGGCCTAAGTCTACTGTTCAATAGACCTAATGTTTTAAATCTATACTGTTCAATAGACCTAATGTTCTAAGTGTAATAGGGTGGATTATCCCTACTTAGGCTGAGGTTAGACTAGTGTATTCCTGGCGTTTTTTTATACGTTTTTGACGACGTATCATGTCCTATCTACACAGAAACGCGTTTTTTGGCGTTTTTTTGTGGATACGGCTGAAACGCAAAATTGTGTTTGCGTTTGGAGATACGCAAAAAAAACGCCAGGAATACAGCGTGTAGTCAGCACGGAGCAGTTGTTGCGAAAACGCCCATGCGCAGTAGATACCATCTGCGTGCCCTTCCGGTGACAGCAGAGTGTGTGTGTGTGTGTGTTTGGGACAGAGCTCCGTGTCCCAAATAGCTTCAGCTACCATTGTCAAGTTATTGTTATAAGGACCCCAGTCCAAGCTACAACAGTCTGCATTCCCTTAACAATTGTTTGTATTGAGCCGTATTGTATTGTACCCATATGCAATATGTTAAATAAAGTTTACATCCATTCATTCTGCTAGCATTACCGATTGCATGAACTGGCTAACGTGAGCTATCAGGATTCAGACCCTGTTAGCTCAGAGTTCCTCTTTCAACTTAACAAGCATTAAACAAAATGGCCCAGTCATCTATTCACCTTTGTTTAATACACACAGCGTTGTCTCTAATGTTATCTAACTACTGATAGCTCGCGATATCATCAGTTTCGTGCTGGCTAAGTAGCGTGAGCTAACGTTAGCTTCTAGCCACAATGCTATAGTTATAATGGCATACTCCATTGACGTTAGCATGCAGCTAACAATGCTACCGATCGTTTTTAGACTAAACTATCTGCTCTTGGTGGTCACTTGTGTTGATGTTAGTTTTGTTTCATCAACAAATGACAGGCAGAACACACAGTGAATGTATCCGTTTTGTTTATTGCACTTTTATTAGGCTTTGCTGAAAAAAGAATTGCTGCATTGAGTGAGCAAGCAAGATGGTGGCGCGGCATAGGCGCCTGCCTTATTGACATTTCTTTGCTGGAGCTTCCACCAGGAAGTGTATTGGCACATTCGTTCTGATTGGTTGAAATTGCCTTCATGTTTGCCACCTACTGCCACCTACTGCTTTGGCAGTGTACTACATCAGTGTGCTTGGCTGACAAAAACGAAAAAAAAACGAAAGTGTGACTCGAGGCGCATGACGTCGCGGCGATACGCGGCGATGCGTATAAGAAAACAATACGAAGATGATACGAAAGGTGTAACCTCAGCCTTAGTGAGGGTGAATTTATAACCAGCTCCCCCTGGCGATAGTCCTCTGCCAGGTCTCACTGAGTCCAGAGCAAAGCGACTGAGTCCCAGAGCAAAACGAGTCACAAAGCAAAATTACACAACAATATGAATGACAGTCAGACACATTCACGTGTCTACATAAGTCTATACTGTTCAATAGACCTAATGATATAAGTCTATACTGTTCAATAGACCTAATGTTCTAAGTCTATACTGTTCAATAGACCTAATGTTCTAAGTCTGTTAGGTTTTGTAAACAACCCCAACAGCACGACACAGACAGGTAGTTCAGAGTTAGCCAAAAACGACGGGCGTATTTATTTTCACAAAAAACAGAAATGTGCAGCAGCTCTGCAGCCCTGTCTTTAGCAGAGTCTACTCTGCGGTTCTGCGGCTCTGCAGCGCTGTCCTTAGCAGAGTTTACTCTGCGGTTCTGCGGCTCTGCAGCGCTGTCCTTAGCAGAGTCTACTCTGCGGTTCTGCAGCGCTGCAGCCTTAGGTTATCCCAACTTGCGGGGAAAAGGAAACGGAGAATCTCATTAGTCCCAGAACGCAGAAAATACAGGGCAGAGTCCAGTAACCAAACAAATCTACACTTCTTCAGTGTTGTAGGAAACACACAAAAAACGGAAACCAAGGCGGAGAGTCCAGGACAGAACGAGGATTGCAGTTCATGGAAAAATAGTCCTCCAAATGAACTCACCCAAAGCAAAGTCGAAGTGGTTAATGAGGCACGGGTCCACGGGTCCACGGAGGCAGAGAGAGAAACACAGCAGCAACTTCCAAGGGGCGCACTGGAGAAACAACGAGAGGGAACAGCAAGCAGTAGAGCTGGTGGTGACAAAACGACCCGACACAGAATGATCAGCAAACCGAGTATAAGAGTGCTCCCGCCGAGCTGATTGGAAACTCCTCTCAGGTGCATGATGGTAATTGGCACTGAGAAGCGTGCAGTACTAGGCCAGCCCTCACTAAGTCTACTGTTCAATAGACCTAATGGCCTGCTAAGTCTATACTGTTCATTTTAATGCTTGTCCAACCTCCTCCTGAGTCCTGCCAAGTTATTGAATGAGAAATCCATTTAGTAGCTCGAACAGGCTTTTGAGTTTCGTAGTACATTCGTAGTACATTCAAATAGTACTTAGAGCCTTAGATATAGATACTTATATATTTATATACAAGCTACAAACCCTTATTAGAGTTTTGAGAAGAACTCAGGTGTACAGTACAAGCTACAAACGGTTATTAGAGTTTTGAGAACTCAGGTGTACAGTACAAGCACATGTTTATGTTTATTAAAGGATCCACATTAGAGACACATGATGAAAGAGCCTCTAGGCTTCCTGGGGTCCTGCACAAAACAAATACAATACAAATGTACAACAAAAAATACGAATAAAAACAAAACACATAAATTAGAAATTAATACAAATTCACATTATAAAATCTAACATTCCAGTCAAAAAAAAAAAGATAAAATACACAGATAAGTTACATACTTGACATGTTTGCAAGATATCTCTTAATATATTTTTTTAAAGTAATTTTATTATGTATTGTGGTTTGTGGATGAGATGTTTTTCGGCAGAGAATTCCAGAGTACTATTGACCTATATATATGCTAGTGAGTTTGAGAACATTTTATTTTGGTGCTGTTTTTGTTCTGATGTTACCAGAAGCTGTTGTAACAATGTTCAGAAGTAATTTGTTTTGATTGTGATTTCATTGTGACTGCCGTCGTGCTGTCACTGAAATAAAGATGTTTGGAAAGTCATAAATGGTCATTTTCATCTAAAGGAGTACAGAATTAAGGAACTGGTGTGATCTGAAAAGTCAGTGTAGTACTAGTAGTAAGGTTACACATCGTCTCCCTCTTGTGGTAAGCCTACGGTACTTCATAGTGCTGGTAGTATTAGTGTGCTATTCAATTTATGTGGAACCGCGTCTATAGTTCACTGCCATAGCAAGCTACCTTCGTAATAAAAATTATTTAATATTTGACAGCACAGCAATGCAAATGTGACCTGGCATGGCTAAATTTAGTAACTGGTGAATGACAAGAGCTACGTGACTGTCAGGATGGAGGTAGGTGAGTTCCAATTGTTGTAGGCAATCACGGAGATGGAGAAGGTATACTCTTTTTTTTAAACTTTGACCAGTCACCTGGTTCTTTTAGCGTTTATCGCTTTTTCTTCGCATTCCTACTTGGTCAAGTTCGACCGACAGAGCAGGCTGAAAGGGTTCAGATGGGGGGGAAAGACACTCTGGGAAAGGCACGGCTGCCGTCCGGGATTCGAACGCGCTCAGCCCCAGATCCGCGCGAGCGCGGTTGTCCACGGCGCTGAAATAGCACTCGCGGTACGTGGTGAGCTACTGGAGCTCCCCTGGAGAAGGTATACTCTTGAACAGGTTCGACTTTAATAGTAAAGAACACAAAGAGTAATACTAGGATACTATGCCAAGGCAAGGGAAAGAGAGATTAGATAATGGAGCTTAGTGGTGGTCCAGAACTGGAACCGCCCGCGTTATCTCCGAACGCCTATAGTGAAGACCTGACGAATGACAAGCAGAGGAAAGGAATGTTACATAGCCACCAAATACCAACATTCCACACACACCCCGTGACAGCCAATCAGAAGCCAACCCCTAAGTGACAGCACTAAATGACAGGGAAAAACAAGTGACAGCAATCAAGTGACAGATGACAGAGAAGGTGGGTGGTTCCCGACCGTAGTCAAGAACCAGAATCGTAACACGTGACACCGGTCATCGCTGGGCGGTGCTAGCTGGCTAACTAGCTAACGTTAGTTTGTGTCAAAGCGAATTGGCGGTTTGGTATGACCGTCAAGTTATTTATATTTGACATTAGCTATTTATGGGTAGAATATTCTTATTCTAGCTCACTAGATCACTCAGTCACATTAAACTGTCCCCCGTTTATAGATTGCTTGCTAGCTAAGGTAACATAATGTGACTGGTGCATGTAAACAAAACGACACCTCGCTGGACTACTTCCGGGGCGCATTAACAAAACAGGTTGTGAAAATAAATCTAGCCCATGGAATAGTAACTAGCTGTATGTTTACACTTGAAATGTGTATTTTTATTTAGTGTGCATTTTTATTTTGTCACAATATTATTTGGCTTAATTGGCGGCTAGGTGGTGTAGTGGGCAAGGCACTCGCCACCAGTGTGGAGACGCTAGGATTCGCGTGTTCGAATCCAGCTCTCCACATTGTTTTCAGTTTAGCTGGTTGTCCGCAGTAATACACATTGGCCGTATTACGGGGAGGGAAAACTGAAGGGTGGGGATCGAACGTTGTGAACAAGCGACTCCTACAAGTCGGTTGGTGCGCCTGCGCAGTAGAATCAGGAAGTGTCGGGGGCAGCGTGAGCCTCCCACGCGTTACTCCTCGACACTGAGAGATCGAGCTGCGCAGGTGAAAAGATGCGACTGCTGTTACCTCAAGTACCGGAGGGGACTTGTGCTATGTATGACTTAGTCCACATTGCAGCCGGCTTGTGGGAGGCAAGAAACAGCGTTCGTGACAGGGGAGGGTTGAATTGGATGATACGAAATTGGGATGGGAGAAAAATATAGAAAAAATGGGAGAAAAAGTGGATAAAAAAAAATATTATTTGGCTTAATTAAAAACGAAGGTTCGAACGTCCGTTTAATCAGATTAATCACTTTATTCAAATTGAGGGGGCGTGGTCAACATAGACCAATGAAAGAGGATATCCCTACTGATTATGATGTCCTAATAGAACATTCGAGAACATTTGTGTATCTATTCAACAATTCTCTCAGGAGATCTCATTGTGCATCTTGAAACAGGACTGATCAGTCCTCTTCAGACAGATCATGGTGTGATGTCATAATAGAACATTCTAGAACATTTGTATCTATAATATTCAACAATTCTCTCAGAAGATCTCATTGTGCATCTTGAAACAGGACTGAAGGACAGTCCTGACTAATAGACTAAAGAACACATAGACTGAAGCCTGCATTTCTCAAACAAGAAGCCTTGGTTTAGCTGTGGAACGGTGAGTGTCCACATAATACTGAATGTTAATATTAATCAGATTAATCACTTTATTTGAGGATATAAAAAAAAAATCATAATAATAATAATTATTATAATTTTTTTCTTTCTTCTTAATTAAAAATGAAGGTTCGAACGTCCGTTTGATCAGATGAATCACTTTATTCAAATTGAGGATTTAGTTTGAGGATATTAAAAAAAAATATATATATATATATATCATTATTATTATTATTATTATTTTTTTAATTAAAAACGAAGGTTCGAACGTCTGTTCGAAAAACCCTGATGAAGTTTGAATCCCAAAAACAGGCTTCGGTGACAGCCTTACCATACATATTATTTATATTATTCAAATGGAACTCAAACATGTTCCGTTGTGATGTCACAGTATTATGTCATAATAGAACATTCTAGAACATTTGTGATGTCACAGTAGGTTGTCATAATAGATCATTCTAGAACATTTGTGATGTCATGGTGTGATGTCATAATAGTACATTCTAGAACATTTGTGATGTCACAGTATGTAATAGCACATTCTAGATTTTTTTTTATCTATATTCAACAATTCTCTCAGAAGATCTCATTGTGCATCTTGAAACGACATAATAGACTAAACAACATATAGACTGAAGCCTGCATTTCTCAAACAAGAAGCCTTGGTTTAGCTGTGGAAAGGTGAGTGTCCACAACGGCTAGCTAGCTGTTCTACTTGAATACTGAATGTTAATATTGAATCAGACAATATTGAATACTGAATGTTAATATTGAATCAGACCATATTGAATACTCAATGTTAAAAATCAGGTTGACAGTTGACATCATTTGACAGTTGACAGGGGGCTGGAAAGTTTATTTAAATATATAAAAAAAAGTTTAAAAAATTGGCATCCGCGCGCTGCCAGGTGAAAAGAAGCGGTTGATTGGCTAGACGTGTGTCGGAGGAAGCACGTGATAGCCTCCACTCTCCCAGACCGACTGTGGGGGGTAAGTGCGCAGCGACCAGGAAGGGGATTGGGAATTGGCATAACGACTAACATTGGGATGGGAGAAAATCGGAGGAAAAAGGAGGGGGAAAAAGATCAAGAAAAAAAAAGAAAAAAAAATTGGCATCCGCTGTTATTTTACCCACGCGACGCCACTGCGTAGGTGCTCTTTGAGAGTGGTTTTGAAAGTGGGTAGTGATTCACATTCCTTTACAGCTGTGGGTAGGGCGTTCCACATTGATGTGGCATAATTGCTAAACGTGTTTAGTCCCTTGTTTGAGCCGAATCTGGGTTTAACATGATTTGTGGAGCTCCCTCTGGTGTTGTGATCGTGGTATTCACTGACCTTTGGGAAGTATTTTGACATGTACAAGCTGCGGGCTGCTGTAAAAAACTCAACCAGATTTTCAAACATAAACATAAAGACGGACAACACGCTCATCACAGACAAGCTGGATGTAGCCAATTACTTAAACATTTTCTTCACAAACATAGCCACAACACTGGTAAACAAACTACCCTCCCACTCAGGGCATTTTGGGGTAAAACACATCATAGCCTACTACAATAACCTAGGGGTCCGCAAAGACGATTTCAAACTAGAAATGGTAACAACAGCTGAGGTACTGAGCGCCCTCCAACCTAACAAGGCCACTGGCCATGACAATATCCCCTCCAAATTCCTCAGAGACTCAGCAGCCGCCATCACCCCAGTCATCACACACATAATAAACCTCTCCATAAAACAGGGACATGTACCAAAATACTTCAAAATTGCAATAGTAACACCCCTGCACAAAAAGGGCAGCAAATTAGACCCAGGCAACTACCTCCCTGTTTCTATCCTTACCTCCATCTCGAAAGTCATGGAAAAATTGTATACGAACAGATCGAAAAGTACCTAGCAGAAAAAAAAATCGAATCTACGAATTCCAATCTGGCTTCAGAACATCCCACTCCACTGACACATGCCTTCTCTATTTAAACGACCACATCAAACAAGAGGTGGACGCGGGCAAATACTGCGGCATGGTCATGCTGGACCTACAAAAGGCCTTCGACACTGTCAATCACTCCATTCTGATTGACAAGCAATTGGTTTTGATAGTCTATCAGTGAGCTGGATGCAATCCTACCTGGAGGGGAGAGAACAGATGGTCGAGGTAAACGGTACCCTACCCCCCCCCTCCCAGTGAGCTGTGGTGTTCCACAAGGAAGCATACTAGGACCGCTACTGTTCCTAATACCACGACCACAACACCAGAGGGAGTTCCACAAATCATGTTAAACCCAGATTCGGCTCAAACAAGGGATTAAACATGTTTCGCAATTATGCCACATCAATGTGGAACGCCCTACCCACAGCTGTAAAGGAATGTGAATCACTACCCACTTTTAAAACCACTCTCAAAGAGCACCACCTACGAGAGACTGCAATTCGAAACTGGCCCCTGTAAGTCCTAACCCAACCCCCTCCAATGTACAGTAAATGTCCTATTAAACCCAATAATACACGAGACCCTCTTCTTAGGACCAAGTAAGGTTTCGTCGATAATCCAATGTACAGTTACCCCACCCCGCCCAACCACCTCCAATGTACAGTTCCCCCCCCCCCACCCCACCTACCCAACCTCCTCCAATGTACAGTTTCTTCGTCAAATGTATATACTCTCTTTTTTACACAAACAGTACTGTATTTGGTATCTGGTATGTCATAAATGTACTGTATTTGTACTGTACTGTATTTATAAATCTGGTATGTCATAAATGTATAGATGTAGCAGTACTGTCTATCTGTATGTCATGTATGTCATATATGTTATGATGAATTGAAAATGGGGGACCCTGATGTAAACAAGACGAAAGTCTTTCTCTGATCTGCATCCCCTTAACAATTGTGTTTTCGATTCCCATCCCTAAACAGTGACTTCAACCAGCTGCTGACTGAATCTAAGTAAGTTTATAACAAAAGTTAAAGTAAACTTCAGGGAGCATTCCAGAGGAGGGAGTGTTACTGAGAGACAAAATGGCTTCGTCTCATTGTGAAGAGGATCTGTCTTACTCTTGTCCTGTGTGCCATGACATCTACACAGATCCTGTCCTCTTGTTGTGTAGCCACAGCTTCTGTAAAGCCTGTCTGCAACAATACTGGAGAGACAGAGAAGACAAGAACTGTCCACTTTGTAGGGAAGTCTCTTCAATTTTAGATCCTCCTCGTAACTTGGCTTTGAAGACCCTGTGTGAGGCCTTCAGGGAGAGAAGCCAGGGAGCTGCAGCAGGTTCAACAACTCACAAGGTATGGCAAAATCATTATTATATTAATTTATTCAATCTTTAATTATACTCAATAAATACACAGAGTAATTATACTAATTTACAGTGTTGTCACTTTGTTAATGAATACAGAAACATTAGACAATCAGAACAATTAGATGGGATTAGATTCAGACACTGATGTTGGAGTTGATTTCTTTTTGTCCACAACGTAGGAGGTGTGGGATTCAGTGTCAGTGTGGGAGTCAATGTCAGCAAGGGAGTCAATGTCAGGCCATGGTTACACTGGGGAAAAACAGCAACGTTTTATTTTCGAATGATTCCGTTTAGTGATGCACCGATGTGAAAATTGTGGCCGATACCGATAACCGATATTAATATTGCTGTTCTGGCCGATACCGATATTTAGCGATGTCGATATCTCTGTATAGAAAACACTTTTTTATGATAATCAAATAAAGAGCTATTTTCCAAAACGCATATTTTTTTTTACTTTTGTAACTTATTTTCAGAAATGACAGATATTTTGAAACTATTTAAGGACCGATACCGATGTGTAAAAAAACTGCCATATCGGCCGATATTATATCGGCGGCCGATATATCGTGCATCACTAATTACGTTTGCATGTCCAAGTTCAAAAGAAACGCAGTTTATGGCGTAGCGGAGATTGCGCTCGTCACCAACGCAGGAGATGCTGGGTTCGAGCCCAGCTCTCGGCGTTGCTACCAGCTTGGCTGGTCGTTCATACTAATACAATTGGCAGTATTAGGGGGTGGGAAGCTGGTGGCTGGGAATCTGGCGTTGTGGACAGCAACGCCTACAGGTCAGGTCTCGGTGCTTGCTCAGCGGGGGCAGGACTTGGTGGAGATAGCGTGCCCTCCCACGTGTTACACTTCACCAATGAGAGTCCTCGCTGCCAAGTGAAAAGACGTCACTGGCAGTCGCCACACGCATCGGAGGAAGCGTGCGGTTGGCTTCGGGACGCCCTTGTACCGACTCGTAGGAGAACATGCATACAGCAGCCAGGTAGGGGAGGGGGGGAATTGGCACGGCGACTAAATTGGACGGGGAGAAAAACAGAAAATCGGAGAAAGAGAAATTTAAAAAAAATTTGCTCGCGTTTTTCTAGTGGCAACACTGAAAGGGTGTTTTCGTTTTGGAAACTCGCGGACAATGGTGCCATCTATTTTGCGCGAGCCGAATACGGAGCCGTTCTGCCCAATGCCCATGCGCAGTAGAGACCGATGCCAAATTCTCCCCTGGCTGGACCTATACAGGATATCAGCTGCGTCCTCAGATTGCCTGTAGCTGCGGCTAAACTAAGATCATGTGTTGTCAAGTTATTGTTATAAGGAACAGTCTGCATTCCCTTAACAATTGTTTGTATTGAGCCGTATTGTATTGTACCCATTCTGCAATCTGTTAAATAACGTTTACATCCATTCATTCTGCTAGCATTAACGTTACTACGCTGCTAGCCACAATGCTATACTGTTATAATGGCATATCCCAATCACGTTAGCACGTAAGCTAACAAAATCTGCGATATTTTTGTGAGACTAAACTCCGCTCTTGGTGGTCAATTGTGTTGATGTTAGTTTTGTTTCATCAACAAATCATCAACAAATGAGGCAGAACACAGTGAATGTATCCATTTTTGTTTATTGCACTTTATTTCTTGCTGAAAAATAAATGCTACGTTGGCTAAATGGCTCACGCGAGGTATTTAAAGATGGTGGACTGTTGTTTTTTAGCAGGAAGTGTAGTGGCACGTTCAACCTTTCTGATTGGTTGAAAATGGCCTTCATGTTTCAACTACATCACCACCTACTGCTTTGGCATTGTACTACATGTATATAGTAGAGACAAAACGACGTCTAACTTAACTCTTACTTGCCTGCCAATACGCAGCGTTCTGAAAAGCTAAATGAAACTAAATGAAATGGCCCTAGTGTAACCGCAGCCTCAGTGTGGGAGTCAATGTCAGCGTGGGATTCAATGTCAGCGTGGGATTCAATGTCAGCGTGGGATTCAATGTCAGCGTGGGAGTCAATGTCAGCGTGGGAGTCAATGTCAGCGTGGGAGTCAATGTCAGCGCGGGAGTCAATGTCAGCGTGGGAGTCAATGTCAGTGTGGGAGTCAATGTCAGTGTGGGAGTCAATGTCAGCGTGGGAGTCAATGTCAGTGTGGGAGTCAATGTCAGTGTGGGAGTCAATGTCAGCGTGGGAGTCAATGTCAGCGTGGGAGTCAATGTCAGTGTGGGAGTCAATGTCAGTGTGGGAGTCAATGTCAGCGTGGGAGTCAATGTCAGTGTGGGAGTCAATGTCAGTGTGGGAGTCAATGTCAGCGTGGGAGTCAATGTCAGTGTGGGAGTCAATGTCAGTGTGGGAGTCAATGTCAGCGTGGGATTCAATGTCAGCGTGGGATTCAATGTCAGCGTGGGAGTCAATGTCAGCGTGGGAGTCAATGTCAGCGTGGGAGTCAATGTCAGCGTGGGAGTCAATGTCAGCGTGGGTGTCAATGTCAGCGTCGGAGTCAATGTCAGCGTGGGAGTCAATGTCAGCGTGGGAGTCAATGTCAGTGTGGGAGTCAATGTCAGCGTGAGAGTCAATGTCAGCGTGGGAGTCAATGTCAGCGTGGGAGTCAATGTCAGTGTGGGAGTCAATGTCAGTGTGGGAGTCAATGTCAGCGTGGGAGTCAATGTCAGTGTGGGAGTCCATGTCAGTGTGGGAGTCAATGTCAGCGTGGGAGTCAATGTCAGCGTGGGAGTCAATGTCAGCGTGGGAGTCAATGTCAGCGTGGGAGTCAATGTCAGCGTGGGAGTCAATGTCAGCGTGGGAGTCAATGTCAGCGTGGGAGTCAATGTCAGCGTGGGAGTCCATGTCAGTGTGGGAGTCAATGTCAGCGTGGGAGTCCATGTCAGCGTGGGAGTCAATGTCAGCGTGGGAGTCAATGTCAGTGTGGGAGTCAATGTCAGCGTGGGAGTCAATGTCAGCGTGGGAGTCAATGTCAGCGTGGGAGTCAATGTCAGCGTGGGAGTCCATGTCAGCGTGGGGGTCAATGTCAGCGTGGGAGTCCATGTCAGCGTGGGGGTCAATGTCAGTGTGGGAGTCCATGTCAGTGTGGGGGTCAATGTCAGCGTGGGGGTCAATGTCAGCGTGGGGGTCAATGTCAGCGCGGGGGTCAATGTCAGCGTGGGAGTCAATGTCAGCGTGGGAGTCCATGTCAGTGTGGGGGTCAATGTCAGTGTGGGAGTCAATGTCAGTGTGGGGGTCAATGTCAGCGTGGGAGTCAATGTCAGTGTGGGAGTCCATGTCAGCGTGGGAGTCAATGTCAGCGTGGGGGTCAATGTCAGTGTGGGAGTCCATGTCAGTGTGGGGGTCAATGTCAGTGTGGGAGTCCATGTCAGTGTGGGAGTCAATGTCAGCGTGGGGGTCAATGTCAGCGTGGGAGTCCATGTCAGCGTGGGATTCAATGTCAGCGTGGGAGTCAATGTCAGCGTGGGGGTCAATGTCAGCGTGGGTGTCAATGTCAGCGTGGGAGTCAATGTCAGTGTGGGAGTCAATGTCAGCGTGGGAGTCAATGTCAGTGTGGGAGTCAATGTCAGCGTGGGAGTCAATGTCAGCGTGGGAGTCAATGTCAGCGTGGGAGTCAATGTCAGTGTGGGAGTCAATGTCAGCGTGGGAGTCAATGTCAGCGTGGGAGTCAATGTCAGCGTGGGAGTCAATGTCAGCGTGGGAGTCCATGTCAGTGTGGGAGTCAATGTCAGCGTGGGAGTCCATGTCAGCGTGGGAGTCAATGTCAGCGTGGGAGTCAATGTCAGTGTGGGAGTCAATGTCAGCGTGGGAGTCAATGTCAGCGTGGGGGTCAATGTCAGCGTGGGGGTCAATGTCAGCGTGGGGGTCAATGTCAGCGTGGGAGTCAATGTCAGCGTGGGAGTCCATGTCAGCGTGGGGGTCAATGTCAGCGTGGGAGTCCATGTCAGCGTGGGAGTCAATGTCAGTGTGGGGGTCAATGTCAGCGTGGGGGTCAATGTCAGCGTGGGAGTCCATGTCAGCGTGGGGGTCAATGTCAGTGTGGGAGTCCATGTCAGTGTGGGGGTCAATGTCAGCGTGGGGGTCAATGTCAGCGTGGGGGTCAATGTCAGCGCGGGGGTCAATGTCAGCGTGGGAGTCCATGTCAGCGTGGGGGTCAATGTCAGTGTGGGAGTCCATGTCAGTGTGGGGGTCAATGTCAGTGTGGGAGTCCATGTCAGTGTGGGAGTCAATGTCAGTGTGGGGGTCAATGTCAGCGTGGGAGTCAATGTCAGTGTGGGAGTCCATGTCAGTGTGGGAGTCAATGTCAGTGTGGGGGTCAATGTCAGCGTGGGGGTCAATGTCAGCGTGGGAGTCCATGTCAGTGTGGGAGTCAATGTCAGTGTGGGAGTCAATGTCAGCGTGGGAGTCCATGTCAGCGTGGGGGTCAATGTCAGCGTGGGAGTCCATGTCAGTGTGGGGGTCAATGTCAGTGTGGGAGTCCATGTCAGTGTGGGAGTCAATGTCAGTGTGGGAGTCAATGTCAGCGTGGGGGTCAATGTCAGCGTGGGAGTCCATGTCAGTGTGGGAGTCAATGTCAGTGTGGGGGTCAATGTCAGTGTGGGAGTCCAGGGTGGCAAACATACTCCAGTCCATGTGTTGAAACCGGTGCTGCAGCACAGAGTCCTCAGGGGGAAGACTTGCATCTTTCAAGTGAAATGCATCATGAATGAATGAATTCCATTGCAGAAGCAGCTCCAGGCTCCACTGAAGACCCTACGCGACGAGCTACAGGCCTTTAAAGAAATCAAACAAACATGCGTCCGCACAGCAGAACACTTAAAGGTACAAATATTCAGTGTTAATGATAAATAATTTACTGTAAGGTTGTAGCTGCACTCAACCTGCACACAGTAAGTGAGCTATTGTACATTTGTAGTCCATTGTGGGAGAGACATGATTTTTTACCCCATAATCTCCAGGTCCAGGCCCTGCGCACAGAGAAGCAGATTAAGAAGGAGTTTAAGAAACTTCACCAGTTTCTCCACAAGGAAGAGGAGGCCAGGGTAGCTGCACTGAAGGAGGAAGAGAAGCAGAAGAGCCAGACGATGAAGGAGAATATTGAGGGGCTGGACAGAGAGATGTCAACCCTTTCAGACACAATCAGAGCTGTTACGCACCCCAGTAAGGGGACACAACACAAGGCCACAGACAGGGTAGGTGAGGGTGCAGTGACACTAAAACCATGAAACTATTGCAAAATAATAGTATTTATTTATAAAACACAGCAACACAGAGAGCAAGGAGGACTACCAGTGGCACCAAATTAAATACAAAAGAAAATGAAATCCCACCCTCTCCTTTACAGGCGCGGACGCCCAAAAGTACAGGTGGTGGTGCTTACTCTAAGGCTGGTGTCTTTAACATCAGGTCACCTACGTGATGCAAAATGTAGACCCAGAGTATCTTCCTGTCCTCAATTGTCCCTGTGTGCGAAACAGAAAAGGAATCACCATAGGCTGGGTGACCAAGGAACAAATATACATGGGGGTTAGGGTTAAACAGAACACCAAAAGATACAATGTGGTTCACTAAACAATAGCACAAAGTACCAGAGCCTTCACCAGCTCTACAACATACCAGAGCCTTCACCAGCTCTACAAAATACCAGAGCCTTCACCAGCTCTACAAAAGACCAGAGCCTTCACCAGCTCTACAAAATACCAGAGCCTTCACCAGCTCTACAAAACATATCCCAAAGAGCCACGGCTCTATAGCAAACGACAGAGAGCGAGGAGACTGGGGCATATGAAGGGGTGTGGAGCTTGATTGCTGACGAGCCTCAGCTGCTGCTGTTGCTGGAGTGGGATGGTGATTGACCAGCTGCTGATGGAACTGAGACTGGGAGACACCTGAGAATGGGGATATGTAGACACAAGAGGGGGACATATAACAATACAACCTGCCTACATACATAACACATATACATAATTCCCTATATATATATATATATATATATATATATATATATATATATATATATATATATATATATATATATATATATATATATATACACACACACAAGGACAGAGTCCGTAACAAGAGCCATAGAACAGGAGCTGAACCCTGAACACATCTCCTTCCTGCAGGTCAGGACTGGTCTCTCTCTTCAGTTCATAGGGAATGATGCTGAGGATGTTTAGTATAGTGTTTAACTTGATCTGTCTTTACCTCCATAGAACTACAAGACCACACTGAAAAGGTAAGTGATTTATCTTTCTTTTGTCGCTCTCTTTCTTTCTCTCATCTCTATCGCTCTATCGCTCTCTTTCGATCTTTCTCTCCTTTCTCTCTCTCCTTTCTCTCTGACTCTCTTTCCCTGACTGTATATTGCTCTCTTTCTCTCTCTCCCTCTCTCTCTCTCTCTCTCTCTCTCTCTCTCTCTCTCTCTCTCTCTCTCTGACTCGGGCGTGAGGCGGGCGGCTGTTCACACCGGCCGCGGGTGGGCGGGCGACACGCGGCGGGAATTTGAGGCCTGCACCAGGCCATGTGAGCGGATCGGCGCGGGCGTGAAATCCGCTCTTCGCTCTAGACGGCTTGTTCCGCTCCGCTAATCGCTCATGTTGACCCCGCCCCCAAGTCGCTCTCTGCTCGCTCACCGCTCATATTGAATCGAGCGCTCCTCGCTCCACATCGCTCGGCAGATTATTATTATTTTTTGGAGCATGGTGTAAATTAGCTCAAACCACAACAGTCTACACCCCTGGGCCCCTTAACAATTGTTTGTATTGAGCCGTATTGTAATTGTACCCATTCTGCAATGTTAAATAACGTTGTTTATCCATTCACTAGCTCTACTAAGCGATGATAGCTAGCCTAGCCACAATGCTATGGTCGCGGCCATTCACGTTAGCATGTTGCTCACTTCAAAACCGCCCGCTCACACGCCGCGCCGCTCACATGCACTGGCCTGCGCCACACGCATTTTCACAGAAATACACTCAATATCTGAATTATTACCACACATATAGATGTTGTTCAACCAGCTAATGTGTCTGTATGTTTCCCAATACAAATAAACAGAGGTGCAGTGCTCATGCCACACGGTACCACGCCGTTCCACCACTTTTCTGAGCAGAAGCACACGCACGCACATGCACGCGCGTGCACACAAAAATGCTTTCACAACTTTCACTCGACTCGTCGTGCCGTGCGCCAAGTACCGGTACTCACATAGCTACGTGTCTTTGCATAACAATAGCATAAAAGAACGAGAAGAGCAAAACCAAAATACAAGCCCTGTACCAATTGGTGGGGGTTTGCTTGAGCTGTGGAACCTCTCACTATGTGACAAATGGTCCCGACTGGAAGGATGAGACATTTCTTAACTTGTGCTTCAGAAGGAAAACTGTCCTTCTGTAAACTGTAAGTTACATTGTTAATTTAGTTTGTATTTACTTTTCTAGTTTAAGTTAATTCAATTAAAGAAATTGTAACTACAATATTGTA
>NC_140174.1:6920039-6979129 GCF_963971535.1 Notolepis coatsorum
ATGCTTCTATGAATGTGTGTGTGTACGTGTGTGTGTGTGTGTGTGTGTGTGTGTGTGTGTGTGTGTGTGTGTGTTTGTTTGTAAGATCAGCTATTAGTCTCGGGGCTGATCCCACTCCACTCCCTTCATCTGGCTCTACCGCCTGGCAGGTATTACCTTAAACGTGAACGGCACTCAACGATCGGATGACAGAACCGTAGATCTACGTGAACGGCACTCAAAGGGTTAAAGCGATATTTCACTTTAGTTTCACTAGTTTCATCGGTCTTACCTCCACACCTCCAGGAACGGTGCTGTTGACAGAAGACGACTTGAGGTTCTACTAAAGTGAAATGTCCCTTTAAGCAGTAACTGTCCCATTACGAACAAGGATGTATTTTATTTGTTTTAGGACAGAGGAGGCGATTGTCTTGTGATTTTACGGAAAGAGTTCATAAATGTGCCCTTTTCCCCCCCCCACGGCTGAGCGATATCGACGCCGTTGAGGTCAGAGGTCAGAGTTGAGACGCACCACTTGACCCCCACATGTTGTGGGGGGGGGGGGGGGGGTACTTCGGTTAGATACATGTAGTGGAAACAGAGCGTCAGGCATATGTTTCTGATGCAGTGCAGAGGTTCACTGGTGGCACCAAACTGCAGCTTGTTCAGTCTTTTTGGCGCCACCCTGTGGCCATATTGATGTGTGTTTTTGTTTTGTTTGAGCTTCAGTATAAACGAGGGGGGGGGGGGGGGGGGGGCTGAAATACGCAATTTTAGAGTAATTAGAGATGAATACTGCAGAACTAGAATCATTAGAGGTTCTCAAAGTGAGGTCCATGTCCATGAGAGAGATCTGGGCAGTCCCCATAGAAAATTCAAAGTTAACAGGACCAAATCATCAGTTTCTTATTTATTTATTTAACCTTTATTTAGCCAGATAAAACATTGATCTTGGTCCAAGAGGCCCCAACAGGAGTACAAATATACATATATACATATACTGTACATACATACACACATATACACCAATAACAAAATAAAAACACAGTTAAGAATCATACACATAAACAAACATAAGCAAATAAACAAACAAAAAACATATGCACAGCCTATGTACAAAAGAAATAAACAGTTCATCTCTAGTCTTTACAGTTTTCTTCAATTGCATAAACACTCAAATCAAAAGTATTACACTCAAGGAGCAAAACATAGGCCCAGATTTGTACCCCTATAAGCACAATGTCAGCCTCACACTTTTTGCAAAACAATACACACACAGTGATTTGCAAAACACTAAACACACTTGCATTACATTAGACACAGAATGTCAAATTACCACACATATGAGCCAATTGGTTAAACACAGCCATCAGATGCACAAACACACCATTGCTTAATTGTAGATACACCAATCAGGTTTAAGCACTATAAAAATGCAGCAGGTGAGTTCACCCGTCTTCAACCAAAACGGAAGGAGAGTGAAGCACTGTACACAGAGAACGTGAAAATATACAATACATTCACCAAACACTACACAAGACAACCAATGATGCAGACTGATGAAAATATACATTTTCTCCCATTTTCCCAAATCAGTCAACATGTCAACATGGAGAATCACAACAAAAAATTCTCTTGCCAGATCCAGCTATAGGCAAAGAGATAATGTCTAGTATTTTCTGTACTCTATTTAAAAAATTTCAAAATTGTTTTTGTTTTACTGTAATTTTAACCTGTAGGCCTACTGGTGTTGAAGTGCCACTAGTTCAAGTTCAAGTTTCAAGTTTCTTTATTAGTTGACATGCAAAGGCGGGAGTGCACAAGCCAAGTCCTGGGTGGGGGAGGTCTCCCTCACACGAGGCAGCCAACAGTGCAGCGCCAATGCAGAGGAAGGGGGGGGGGGGGGACTAGGGATTGGGGTTGTGGGACGCCGCTCGCCACTCTTATCTCCCAGAGAGCCTTCGACTCCAGAGCTCTCGGTTCGACCTTGGTCCAAGAATTTGTTTTGGCTGACTGACTGGCACAATTTATCCCAGCCACGTCCCTTTAAATTTGATTTGAATACTAAACTACAGTGACCCTTTTTGTATTGACATCCTGTTCTCTCTCTGTCTTGTGGCACTTGGACAGATTACCTCTGTACCTAGGCACTGCAAAAAAAGAGACTGCTCCCTCTGTGTTTAAAAGCGAAGCAATGTATGATGTAGTATATTAAGCATTAACATATATAAATAGAGGATTAAATATATGTTTATTGTATATGCTGAAGGACCATGTATTATCTTGTATATCACAGCAGTGCAATTGTTCCGTTCCCTGTTAATGCTGGGTGCTTTAGGAATGTGTGATTCCACCGTGTGCTTCCCTTATCTCTCCCTCCCTGTGTATGACCTTGTGGGCCTGCTAGCCTGCTCCGGTCGGCGTCCCCGGATCCTAAACTGCAGCTCGCTGATTGGTCGCTTTGATCCTATCTCGGAAGACGAGTTATGTTCTGTCTCACTGTACAAACCGTGCGCCCAAGAATCCTAGAATGCACTTCACTGATTGGTTGCTGCAAGCGGTTAACCCATTACTATCACACTACCGATGGAAAAGTCATCTTACAACGGGTGATGATTGAGCTACATGTGTGATGTGTAAACATATAACCATGAGTAAGTATATGTTTATTGTATATGTCTGTATTATATATATATATTATATAAGCTTATATATATATATAAGCTTACAGGCTATTCCTGCTGAAGGCCGGACCAGTGCAGATGCAGATGGAATCCTGGGGGGTTTCCACAGAACAGTAATCTGTTTCAGTAAAACTGTTACTTTTACTTTTTTTTTTGTTACTAACCATTGGAGTAGCGATGAGCCAATGACAAAGACACAGTTGAAAGAAGGAGTGTTTATCTTTGCTTGCTATAGGATGCTACGGACCTGTTTATAAAAAGTGATGTTCGCACATGAAAAGGGCCCGGCTTGCTTTCGTGACTTTTTTTTATCTCCATTCCAAAGCCTAGCGGTGTATGAAGCTTGGAAATGGCAGTTTTGGAAAGAGTATTTCTCCCTCTGATCTCTTTTCTGTTTTAGATTTGAAGAGCTGTGTTAGGCTCTTAGCTCATCTTTTGTGATGATTCTTAAAAACTATAGAGGTTTTATTGTTCTTCAGGCGAAAGATGTTGATTTCGTCTTTGATGAGTTTTTTATGTCCTTGCTTTGTTTCTTTGCCTGGATTGGATCTTTCCAAGACAGTATTATTGTAACAACTTTTTCTAATTAAACCAAACTTTGTTAAATACTTTTATTCAACGCTTGGACCACGTTCCTTTACCACTCCATCATGATCTTTCAAAGCGCTGGCAACACCTTGCTTTCATCTGAGGTAAACGGGAGGTAATTATGTCCTGGTAGCCTGATTACAGATTCAATCCATTGCTTGTTACTGCTTCTAGCTAAAGTTATATCAATGACTATTCAGTAATTCTTACGTCTGTACCCGGGTTGGAGTCAAAAGTATGGCGTGTTTTTGACCTGGTCTAATGGAAATGATTATTAATATATATATATACGCTAATTTTACACTATTATTAATAGTACTACCTATTAAATAGTATTGCTGTGAATATGACTATTCAATGAAAGGAGTTTTCCCAAGCAGACATTCTGTTTATTACAAACAATGAAGAGGTTAACAATTCTTATAAGTTAATATTTCATATGAAATGGATAGAACTAACCAGTGACTATGAAATAAGCGTGATTAGGATTAGGAATTGACTCGAGAACTTGGCGAGTTTAGCACCTCGCTGGGGGATATCGAGCGGCCACAGGGTTTTATCTCGAATCGGTGTTGAGATAGATAGAGACACCTGTAGCTCTTAACAACTGGATACAGTATTTTATGTTTGTCTGATATTTGCTGAGCTTACACTGTTATGCACATAGTAGCATGAAAACTGGGACATGTTTTGTTGTGATTCTCCATGTTGAAATGTTGACTGATTTGGTTATATGGAGAGAAAATGTATATTTTCATCAGTCTGCATCATTGATTTGGGTATATGGAGAGAAAATGTTTTTTTTTTCCATCAGTCTGCATCATTGATTTGGTTATATGTAGATACATAAATTATATTTTCATCAGTCTACACTGGTCTTGTGTAGTGTTTGGTGAATTTGTTGTATATTTGCACATTCTCTGACAAACAGATCAATGCTGTGGTGGGAAAGAGTTTTTTGCCCTGTACGTTGGCGTCAGTCAGGCCTCCCTCTCTCGTTTGCAGTTGGTACAGAACGCCGCTGCCCGTCTGCTGACGGGAACACAAAAGCGGGAGCACATTTCCCCTGTGCTGGCTGCCCTCCACTGGCTTCCTGTGCGTTTTAGGATTGATTTTAAGGTTTTACTGTTTGCTTTTAAATGTTTGAACGGCTTGGCACCGGGTTACCTCTCGGACCTACTGGAACCCTATGTTCCCCCAAGGTCCCTCAGGTCCTCTGACCAGCTCCTCTTGGCCGTTCCAGACTCCAGGCTGAAGCTTAGGGGGGACCGTGCTTTTGCAGTGGCAGCCCCAAAGCTCTGGAATGAGCTGCCACTGCATGTTAGGCAGGCCCCCACTCTGCAGGTGTTTAAATCACGCCTCAAAACACATTTATTTGCTCTGGCTTTTGTTTTTTAAACCGTCTTTGAGAGACTGGCCTTTTTTATGTGACACATTGTACTGCTTTTATTGTGTGCTTTTATTCAATTGTTTTATGTTTTATCTTATCTTAGGTTATGTACAGCACTTTGGTCAACTTTGTTGTTTTAAATGTGCTTTATAAATAAAGTGGATTGGATTGGATTGGATAATGAACTAATCATGAACAAACCATTTATATACATTCATAAATGATTATTAAATCATTTATAACTATATTTGTATAACATTTACAGATTAGTTCTACATTATTTATAACTCATTATCAACATTGTTTGTACTTGATTTGTTCATCATTAAAGAATGTTGTTTAATGTGTAGTAACACATTTGTAGATGCTTTGAAAAATGGATATGAAAAAACGACTATACTGTATCTCCATTTATTTTTCATGTTCAACAAATGATTTGTTAAGACATTCATAAAACATCTATAAATCATTTGCAGATGCTATCGTGGGGGCCAATCTAAAGTGAAGCCTATTCATCATTAACAAGTGTCTAATACAGTTAATTATTTGTTTACTTTTTCATCACATGTTATATATATTTTATATATGTAGATATTGGTGTATCTACAATTAAGCAATGGTGTGTTTGTGCATCTGATGGCTGTGTTTAACCAATTGGCTCATATGTGTGGTAATTTGACATTCTGTGTCTAATGTAATGCAAGTGTGTTTAGTGTTTTGCAAATCACTGTGTGTCTTGTTTTGCAAAAGGTGTGAGGCTGACATTGTGCTTATAGGGGTGCAAATCTGGGCCTATGTTTTGCTCCTTGAGTGTAAGGTTTTGATAATTGTGTAATACTTTTGATTTGAGTGTTTATGCAATTGAAGAAAACTGTAAAGACTAGAGATGAACTGTTTATTTCGTTTGTACATAGGCTGTGCATTTGTTTGTTTGTTTATTTGCTTATGTGTATGATTCTTAACTGTGTTTTTATTTTGTTATTGGTGTATATGTGTGTATGTATGTACTGTATATGTATATATATATTATATATATATGTATATATATGTGTATATATGTATATTTGTACTCCTGTTGGGGCCTCTTGGACCAGATCAATGTTTTATCTGGCTAAATAAAGGTTAAATAAATAAATAAGAAACTGATGATTTGGTCCTGTTAACGGTGAATTTTCTATGGGGACTGCCCAGATCCCTCTCATGGACATGGACCTCACTTTGAGAACCTCTAATGATTCTAGTTCTTCAGTATTCATCTCTAATTACTAAAAAATTGTGTATTTCTGTGTTTAAAAAAAAAGAAAAAAAAAGAAAAAAGCCCCCAATGTTTTCTAACCCTAAAAACGGCCCTGGTTTTCACCAGACTATGTTGGATTCTAGTATTTTCAAACAGGCTGTTTGGATGTAACGATAACGTTATCTGTTGGTCCAAAGTGACGTCAGACTACACCTCCCTATAGGGTGTGAGGGGAGAGGAAGGGGAGGAGGAGGGTGGTGTGAACAGAGGCCTCAGGAGGAAAACTTCCACAAATGCAAGAATGCTTTTCATGTGCTCTAATTACCTAGTAACACACACAACCATATTTCAAATTGATAGCTCTTCCTCGGGCAGTATTTATGGTATGGAATGGACCCTGATGGAAACAAGACAAACGTCTTTCTCAGGTCTGCATCCCCTTAACAATTGTATGTATTGAGCCGTACTGTATTGTACCCATTCTGCAATCTGTTAAATAAAGTTCATTCATTCATTCATTCATTTTACGGTTGACCCCAGTAGTTGACCAGTAATTTGACTATGCTTCCTTCAAATGGGGTCATGTTTACCTTGTTCACGAGAAGAGTCCATATGAACGACCCCTTCTTGAGTTCACGCAGAGGACATCCCGTAGGCGAAGCGAGACGCGAGCCAGTAGAAATATAACTATATGTCACTAACTCACTCACTCACTCAAATCAGTAACTCACTCACGGTTAGCTGCAGTGCCCCTAGTGGCAGCTTACAGAAATGACACTGCCAGCACTTTGTCCTAGGATGGTGTGGGTCAACTCATACATGGACGTTCAGCTTCAGTCATTGTATTATAGAAGAAGAATCTTACTTTATTGTCAATGTACACAAGGCAATTTTCACATTATCCCTCCTAGTTACACATACACACAGTCCCCCCACACAAATGCATTTCTTAAGAGCGGTCAGAGCAGAGTCACCCGCAGTGCAGCGCGGGTTCAGTGCCTTGCTCAAGAGTGCTTAGACAGAGATGGTTAAAGGTGTTGTGGTCTTGTGTGGGCTGATCATTTTAAGATAAGATAAGATAAGATATTCCTATATTGATCCCCATGAGGAAATTCAGGCCTCACGGTAGCATGGGGAGGGTGGGGGGTACAGCCTAGGTATGGGCATGGTAATAGTAGAAGACATAAATATAGGCAATAAATACTGATCATTGGGAGCAGTTAGGGGTTTGTGTCGACACACTGCCGGGAATCGGACCGGGAACCGTGAAACTGGCGGGAATATTTGCAGATTATATCTTGAACATCTTTTTCACATCTACAGTAGAAGGAGAAGAAGTCTTTATTTGTAGATTCAAGATTCAGGAGTTTATTCATCACATACATACCAGGGCATACAGTGAAATGCGGTTGGCCATGCCCACTACGATTGTGCAAAAATACAATAGTAATAATAGTAAATAGTAATAAAATAAGTAGAATAGACATGATCAAATAGACATGTTAATAAATCACTTAAAGGCACTGGTTCCTATGTATACACTCCTATACAATATACAGTTTTTACTTCTATGTCCCTATGCTATACTTGCTGTTACTAACTATACTATGCAATAATCACAACAAGTTCTTTTCTTAAAGTGTCCTTTTTTCCCTTCCTTTAAAGTGTCCTTTTCTTGTGTGTTTAAAGTGACCTATGGTGCATTTGTGTGTGAGCGAGTGCAGAATATTGTGTTGTGTGTGTGTGTATGTGTGTGTTCATGTGTGCTTTTGTGTGGAGAGATCGGTGTTCTGATGGCCTGAGGGAAGAAGCTGAGCCTTAGTCTCTCTGTTCTTGTTG
The DNA here is from genome assembly GCF_963971535.1 of Notolepis coatsorum. Lineage (NCBI taxonomy): Eukaryota > Metazoa > Chordata > Actinopteri > Aulopiformes > Paralepididae > Notolepis > Notolepis coatsorum. The sequence continues at coordinate 6,927,757 of NC_140174.1, forward strand.
CGTATATGCAGAGGCGCTTGCCTGACCGCAGCAGCTTGAACAGATGCAAATATGTTGTAGTCTGCCACGTTGTTCTGACCAGGATTACGTTCCTTTCTGCCCCGGTGATGCGCGTGTAACGGATATGTGCCGCGATAGTGTGACTACGGCACATAGAAGTGTGTAAAAACTCACTCCCCAGAGGCAGATAAACCGAGCGCTTAGAGGGGAATTCCCTTCTTGGCGCAACGGTTTGCTATACTGGCCCCGGAGCAGACGCTCGGGGTTCGACTCCCACTCGAGGCATGGTCGAAGTTTCGTGACGGGTACTAAGACGTACCCGTTATACTGGTGCCGTGACCCGGATGCCTTGGGTGGTGTGAGTTTAGGGGGGGTGAATGTAACGGATATGTGCCGCGATAGTGTGACTACGGCACATAGAAGTGTGTAAAAACTCACTCCCCAGAGGCAGATAAACCGAGCGCTTAGAGGGGAATTCCCTTCTTGGCGCAGCGGTTTGCTATACTGGCCCCGGAGCAGACGCTCAGGGTTCGACTCCCACTCGAGGCATGGTCGAAGTTTCGTGACGGGTACTAGGACGTACCCGTTATACGCGCGCACACGGAGTCTGACATATACAGCGAACAGGTCTATAAACGAGGGATCTCAAGCAGATCAGTGATTCCTGTCGGAGAGAATAACTCCCTTTGGTGTGGACTTTGGATGTTGAAACTCTGCAGATGTTCTACATGTACCTCCCAGCTATATAACACACTAAAGGTGAGGGAAAAATGTAAAAAGCATAATATGGCCTATTTTTTTTACAAACCAACTGTTTAATTTCAAACCTTTATTTCAACTCGTAAGACACTGATCGGTTACCATCATTTACAGCAATGACAAGCTTAGAAAACAATACACAGTTTACCAGCAATTTCATACCTATATGCACAATAAATAAGAACAAACAATAAAGCAGTGGTCGGAGATCATACCTTTAAATGCAGCAAAACAAGGGAGAACCTTTAGCTTCAGAGTCAGTTGGATGGCATTCCAGGTGTCGGCAGGTGTGACGTGTAAGATGGTGTTTTCACTTTCTTCATCCTCTCAACTTGTCTTAAATCATCATCATGAGCCTCTCCTGTCCTCCTACTTACTGCACTCACAGACGTAATTGCCTATCTGTTTAAAAGTTGAAAGAGTGAGTTGCCACGTGTTTTCCTGGTATGACAAACTCTCGAGTGTTTGAAGTCGTTGCCTTGCTGCGTGGCTCCTCTGGTGTGGCTGCAGGTCCTGGGGCGCGTGGCCTGTCATTCCTTTTACATGCCTTCGAGCAACACTGTACTTAATGTACTTATTTTATGCCTATTCCTATGTCTGCACGTTCTACGTTGCACTACTTTTATTGTCTTTTATACCTATTCTTATGTCTGCATTTTATACATTGTTTTTATTCTGTCGACTGTATTCTGATTGTATGCCTATGTTCATTTTGTGCTACTTGCTGTGGGGCACTTTTGGCTGCGGTCCATTTGTGAAGGGTGCTATATAGATAGTTGTTATTATTTATTATTATTATATTATAAAAAATGTATGCATTGGAGGGCGGCTGGGTGGCGCAGCGGACATTGCGCTGCGCCACCCATGTCGGCGTTGCCTCCGGCTTGGGCCGGCCGTCATACTGGCTCAATTGGCAGAGTCAGCGGGTGGTAATCTGGACGTTGTAGACAGCGACTCCTACAGGTCGGTTGGGGGACGCCTGCACAGCAGAGACAGGAAATGGCGGGGGTAGTGTGAGCCTCCCACACTTTACACCTCGCCAATGAGAGTCCGCGCTGGCAGGTGAAAAGATGTGACAGGCTGCCTCCTCGTGTACCGGAGGGGACACGTGATGCAAGGCTTCTTTCCACCCTACAACCGACCAGTGGGGGGCATATGCGAGCAACGTTCGAGACAGGGGAGGAGAGAATTGGAAACACGAAATTGGGACGGGAGAAACATTTAAAAATAAGGAGAAAAAGTGGATAAAGGAAAAAAAATGTATGTATTGAAATGTATGCAAGTCTCGATGACATTGAAAATGAGGGTGACCTCAATTGTCCTTTTCGAGAATAAATAAAGGTTTGAATTTAATTTGTTAATTTAAAAAGCCCCCAAAGAAATCTGGTATAAACCACGCCCACTTCCAGTCTTCTATCCAAATACAGATACAGATGCTTTTGTTGGTTGAACAGATACAGATAATGACGTCTCTGTACGCCCCTACTAGACGTTGCAGATCAGATCTAGCAATTGCATATCTTATTTCTCACCTAAAATGTTGTCAGAAACATATTTTATTAAACCGTTTAGGTGGGAAAAGAGAAAGAAAGGAGTTTTTTACGAGTGAGCCGCCGCCTTGACAAACAGAGACACGTGAGTCGGGACTAGAGTGTTCTTTTATTGTAGAAGTGAACAATAATAAGCAAGGCATAATCAACAAGTAGGTGTGCGTTGAATGGTTTTAAGGCACAACGTGCCGATGAAGAACCACCCGCTGCACATTAAATCATTTAATGCACATTTAAAATCATTTAATGCACACTTACAATTGATTATTCCACTTATACCATGGTCATTTGACAACAATATAAAATTAAAGCATTTACACATTTTTGGTGAAAGTTTTGCACTTGCCATTGGTGTGTTTTCCTTCCTGGTCTTTACAGTAGTTTAGCAAGTTGATAAGTCAACTGTACTCACCGCAGTTGATAACAAGTAAAGCTTTGACAGCTGTGCTCTATATTGTCCCTACAGTTACAGGTTGGCTATAGCGGATGGATTTAGAACGGTGATTAAACTTGAGCCGAACTACACATACATTAAACGGCTTTAACGCACACCTACCGGGGCCAATCAGAAAAGAGTATTCACCCAGACCACGGTATAAACATCAATAGACATATTATGCCAAGAGTAAACTATTGTGTTACGTAGTGATGTAGATATGTAACGGAAGAAAAGGCTGGACTAAAACGAGGCATATATCCTATCAAGAAACACTGGTCTATAAATGAGGGATCTCAAGCAGATCAGGAAGAGTGATTCCTGTTGGAGAGAATAACTCTTTGACGTGGACTTTGGATGTTGAAACTCTGTGTTCTATATGATGCACCTCCAGCTACTGCATATCACACACTAAAGGTAAAAGTAAAAAGCATAATATGGCCTATTTAACCTTTTGACAAACCAACTGTGTTGACTGCCACCCTCCAAAGTACAGTATGTTCCCGTCTCTGAGGTAGGTTGTCAGTGTAATGTCCCTTCTTCTCATCTGCATGCAGCTCAAGTTAAAGGTGCATTTTGCAGATTTTTAACCTATCTCTCTTTTGTGAGGACAGCGTGATAATCGGACGTATAAAGTGTACCGCATCCCGTGAGCGCTCGGCTGACGTCATCCAGAGGAGAGCAGGCCTCTAAATCAACTGCAGACGCTCTTTACTCAACTATTTTCAACTGTAGCCCAACTCCAGGATAGTGGAGGAAAAAAGGCTACGTTCACACTACAGGAAAAAGTGGCCCAAATCTGATGTTATTTTGCTCATATGTGACTCAGATCTGTTTTGTTTTTTCACAACAGTGTGAACAGGACAAATTACATCTAATCTATTATTTTCAATTCAGATTTTGGGCCACTTTCATATGTGGTCCTAAATTAGATACAGGTCTGATTTTTTGCAATGCGACTTTGTGTGACTTTTACTTATCACTCTAGTCTAGATTGACATTTGTCACAATTCTTTACCTCCATCTTCTTTATTGTTCATTTGTGCATGTGAGTCAGTTCAGGAGCGTGACCAGGTCACACTGGAATCTGATATTGGCCACATTTAAAAAAGCATGTGTACAGCCAAACAAAAGAAAATCTAAAATTGGCAAAATGCCCCTTTAAATGGATGATGAAATTTAATTTCAAATCTATGTGTGATATCTAGTATCTCGTTTAAAACAGCGTGTGTAGCCTTCTCACTATCAAATGCTATTGAATATAGAATATAACAACAGTTCTGATTGGAGGATCAGAAAAAGAGGGCAGAGTTTGAGATACTGTAGCTATTTTTGGGGACAAACTATTCCTGAGCTGCGCAGCGCAACGAGTTCTATTATAGTTCAGAGATTATAAATTGATTATGATATTTTTGTAAAGCAAATATTTGGAAAGCCTATTTTGCAACTGGTATGAATGCCATGTCACCTTTCACACAGTGGATGAGGAGTATAGTTTCACTACATTATTCAACTAAACTAAATTCAAATGTACAAAGTGATTGTACTGTAGTTGTTAATAACTTTTTTCTTTTGCTATTTTGAGGTGTAGTTAACTATTGGAACTACAAACTATTTCGATTTTTTATTTTTTTAAATCAAATCTTTTTTATTTTCCTTTTTTTCCCACAACAAGCAAAACACAATACAATAATACATAAGACACCACAAGACAATACTTCAATAATATTAACTACAATAACGATAACAAAAATAATAATAAATACAGAGTAAAAATAAAAACACAAACTCCACAAAAGCCATTAGACATTAGACATGTCCTCCACCCCCCTCACACCCCCCCCCCCCCCCCCCACCCCCACCCCAGGACCACCGGACCTACCAGGACCAACACCCCAACCCCTGCTCCGCTGCTATGTGGGTCATTCCTGGCTATTGGTGACTTTTCCGTCCTCAGGATATAACTCGTTATATCTTACTTAAAATTAATCACATGTTTATAATGAAAGGCTTTTATTATAGATTGAGGTCCTCTTTATAACATTAACACACAAAAATGCATGTACTATATATATATATATAATTTTTTAAATAACAATTTTAGGCACATACACCTCTTTTTACAATGTCCCCAAAGCAAATGTTCAGTTTCAATTAGAAACATTTGCAATATAATTATAAATAAGTTGAAATATGTGCTGTGCACTGAGGCTGCACATCAAACCATAAATAATATCATAGAGAAGAAGACAGTATATGGCATATTAATACAATATATTCCACCATACAGTAGTTATATCCGCGGCGATCGGTTTAGTTCTTATTTATTTAGTTTGCAGTGTGTGTGTGTAATGCTCACAATGCCTCATTGAGTCAGGACTATAAATGCAAAACATAATTATTAATGATACAAATATTGTCGTATTAATTATCATTCGAGAAAGATGTTGAAACTATGGTCTCCGACTTACGACTGCCTTTTTGAGTTCGTAAATCCTACAAAGAATTTACAATACGAAGCCATTCGAGTATGCCGAATAAGTACGTAAATCGAGTTACGAAGGAATTCCTTGGTAACTTTTACAATAGGCGTGTTCGAGATTGGCGAGGCGGACGCAGATCTGCGCAGTTTTTACTACGGCCTTGCCAAGCGCGTTGCATGGCGGTTAGAATGTTGTCCGACTTGCTCTGGAAATCTGACTATAGGCGAGCCGCGGAAATCTCACGGGAGCGAGCCACGCACAGCCTTCAGAGCGAGGCGCCTCACAGTATGTCAGTTCGAGAATGAGGACCATTGACAACACTCTTTGAGAGGGAGGGACATTCATCTCCAGAAGGCAGAAGCTATATATAGATAAGATAAGATACTGGTATGTTGACAGCAGGTACTGCGCCTGATTGAAGAGACATCACAAAACAAGCTAATCAGGGTAATACTAAGGCTACCTGCTCGAACCCACCTTGACCCATCTCACTTTGAGGTCATGAGATGGCTTAAGGTGGAAGACAGAGTAAACCAGATAGGGATGTGCCTAGTTCACAGAATAGTGCATGGGGTAGTGCCAGTGTACTTTAACAACTACTTCAACCGAATCAGAGACACCCATGCTTACCAAACAAGGCGCAGCTCAACTGACTTTGTGCCAGTCAGATTCAGGAGCTGTATGGGGAAGGAGTCATTTTTATATTCAGCAGCTATCTATTGGAACAGTTTGCCCAGTGAACTGAAAACCATAGTCAGTGCCGTTAGATTCAAGTCCAGCCTGAAGACATGGCTCAAAAGGGACTATACCTAGACACTTAGCTTAAGGCACCCTTGCATGTTGTATGAGTCTGTATGTATATAAATGTTAAATGGTATATGTGATGTGTTGTGATGTCACGTTTTGTATGATGCATGTATTAAGCATCACACTCCCCCACCCCCCTACAAGGACCACAATGGAAATAAGCTCTGAGCTTTTTTGTGTTTCATCCTTGGCAGTATATCCCGACTGTGCTCTTCTGTCACATGTTTATTTTTTATATTGTCAAATAAAGTCATTCATTCATTCATTCATTCATTCATTCATTCATTCATTCAGCCTCAAGCACTTAAACAAAAGGTCGGTGCAATTTATAGATATGGCCTCAACCCTTAAATCATTGGACTCTGTTGACTTATTGTTATGATTTTATATGCTTTCTTTTAGCTAATTTCGGCATGTACACTCAAGGTGACTGTACACATGAGGGACACCTCAGTTGCTTTTCGAGTTTAAATGAATGAGCTTTCATTTACAATGATGTTGAGAGGTACAAACAGAAAAGAAAGAGAAACAGAAAACTCAATAAATTGAACAATTTAAATAATTGAAAACGACTACCGACTGAGGTGAAAAGGTTGGCTATTATAGCTTTAAAACTCACCAATGTTAGTGCTTTGCAAAAATTCTATGTGTCGGGGGCACAGAATCTAAAAGCAGATTTTCCTAATTCAGTGCAAACTCTGGGGACCTTAAACATAAGCCAATCATCAGAGTGAGTATGATAAGATCCAGATTTATAGTCCAGTAATGAATTGATGTAGGGTGGAAGCTCATCAATAACAGAAACGGATGCCAGTGAAAGTCATGTCCCTCTACCAGGGAGGACCACGCAACCTTATCATACAGGATACAATGATGGGTACCATATCTCTCACCGGTGATCAGGGCCGGATTAACGACCGGGCCGACCGGGCCGCGGCCCGTGGGCCTCTAGTGATGAGGGGCAAAAAAAAAAAAAAAAAAAAATATTATTATTTAAAAAAAAAAAATTAGTTTTTTTTTACTTTAATTTTTTATTGTTTGAGGCCACTCGTCACTATAGAGGCCTTTTGGAGGCCCCTCGTCACAAGAGGCCCCACATTTTTTTAACTTTTTTTTTAACTTAAATTTTAAAAATTTTTGGAGGCCCCTCGTCACTAGAGGCCTTTTGGAGGCCCCTCGTCACTAGAGGCCTTTTGGAGGCCCCTCGTCACTAGAGGCCTTTTGGAGGCCCCTCGTCACTAGAGGCCCCAAATATTTTTTTATTTTTTTTTTACTTTTATTTTAAACATTTTTGGAGGCCCCTCGTCACTAGAGGCCCCACATTTTATTTTATTTATTTTTCTTATTTTGGAGATCGATGTCATACTGTGACGCTGAATGAAAACATATTTCATCAACTAAAATATTTTAGTCAACAAAAATATTTCATCAACTAAAATATACAGTACGTCACACCCTGCCGTCTGCAAGTGGCTAATCTTGAGTATTTTTTCTCCTCTTCATAAGAGTTTGAGGTTTTCCGTTTGAGGTAAAAACAGCAATAAAAAGTCAAAACTTGCATCTCCACATCCCAGCCCCGACGCATGAATACTTTTACCAACGGATTTCCAGTTCCGCGTTCGCATTCTGCGCTCTGATTGGCCACTGACGTTTCTGGTAGCGCCAATCGTGTGACGCCTCTTTCTTTCACTGGTTAAGCTTGGCACTCTTTCGAAGTTGGTTAAGGTTAGAGTTTGTCTTAGAGCAGGGCGATAGAACACCAGCCCTGATTCCATACTCGTCTCTAACCTTAACCAACTTCAAAAGAGTCGCCTAAGAAACGTCAGTGGCCAATCAGATCGCAGAACGCGAATGCGGAAATGGAAATCCGTTGGTAAAAGAATAGACACAGCCCCGACACGAATAAGGCAGATTGGGATCATTATTCATGACAGACAGCATGGACCCGTCGGTGCTGACAGGCCCGGACTGGCCATCGGGAGTACCGGGAGTTTTCCCGGTGGCCTAGCCTGCACAGATAAAAAAAAAAAATCATATAAAAAAAAAAAAAATTATATATTTTTTTATTATAATATTTTTTTTTTTTTTGCCAGGCCATTGTTTCTAGTTGTGGCGGCGGCGCGGCGCGATAGTTAGATAACCTTAGTGGGTGGGGAACAACCAGGATTTCACTGTCTGCGACAGTTGGAGAACTATCTGACTCTCTCTCCCTCACATGGATCTCACACATCTCTCTTAATATGCTTTACTGAAACTAAACTTGATCCATCTGTAACAGACCCTGAAATAGAAATAGAGAACTATACTATAGTCCGTAATGACACCAGTATGGAGGTGGTGTTTGTATGTACATACATAAGGACACCAAATTCATTACCCGTACTGACCTTCATCATGAGACAATTGAAACCGTATGGGTGGAAATTTTATTTGAAAGGGCAAAATCTGTTCTAGTCGGCACAATATACAGACCGCCAGATCAAACTGGCTTTTATGATACTCTGGATGTGTGCTTAGCTGGAGCTGAGGATGCGGAAAAAATTCTTATTGGGGATTGGAACACGGATATGCAACGAAAAGATGCACCCGTCTTCAAATCCTTCAATAGGTTTTGTGATCTGCACGGCCTCAGCCAACTAATCACCCAACCCACAAGGATATGTGAATCAACTCAGACTACCATTGACCTCATACTGACCTCTGACAAATCCAAGATCTCCAACAAAGGGGTTATAGCATGCGGGTTAAGTGATCATTATATGATATTCTGTACCCGCAAAAAGCTAAAACTAAAGGCTGGCTGTCACAAAACAGTCACATCTAGAGACCTCAAAACCTACTCTAGCGAGGCCTTTAACCTTGAACTGGAGAGTCTGGACTGGTCAGATGAACTCAATGGTACACTGGTTGAAGAAACTTGGCTTGGCTTCAAAACCAAATTTTCATCAATACTAAACAACATGGCCCCCCTAAGAACCACCAGGGTAAAAAATCGCGCTGAGCCATGGATGCACACTGAAATACTGACAGCTGAGAAAGCCAGAGACAAAAAATGCTCTGAGTTTCGTAAAAGTCAGTCAAAGCTTACCAAAAGCACGAGCAGTGAACTCCAAGACCACGTGACTGAACTCAAACTAGAAAGAAACAGACTAAGAAATGACGTAAACTCCATGATCAAAACTGCTAAAAAAAATTTCATCAATGACAAAACCGAGGAAAACAAAAATAAACCACGTGAACTTTGGAAATTACTCAACAATCAACTAGGCTGCAGTAAAAAACTCAAAACCAGGTTCTCAAACATAAACATAAAGACGGACAACACGCTCATCACAGACAAGCTGGATGTAGCCAATTACTTAAACACTTTCTTCACAAACATAGCCACAACACTGGTAAACAAACTACCCTCCCACTCAGGGCAGTATGGGGTAGAACACATAGTAGCATACTACAAGAACCTAGGCGTCCACAAAGACGACTTCAAACTGGAAATAGTAACTACAGATGAGGTACTCAAAAAACTGAGCGCCCTCCAACCAAACAAGGCCACTGGCCATGACAACATCCCCTCCAAATTCCTCAGAGACTCAGCAGCAGCCATCACCCCAGTCATCACACACATAATAAACCTCTCCATAAAACAGGGACACGTCCCCAAGGACTTCAAAATTGCGAGAGTAACACCCCTGCACAAAAAGGGCAGCAAATTAGACCCGGGTAACTACCGCCCTGTTTCTATCCTTACATCCATCTCGAAAGTCATGGAAAAAATAGTATACGAACAGATCAAAAAGTACCTTGCGGAAAAAAATCTAATCTACGAATTCCAATCTGGCTTCAGAACATCCCACTCCACTGACACATGCCTTCTCTACTTGAACGACCACATCAAACAAGAGGTGGACGCGGGCAAATACTGCGGCATGGTCATGCTGGACCTACAAAAGGCCTTCGACACTGTCAATCACACCATTCTGATTGACAAGCTAAAAGCAATTGGTTTTGATAGTTTATCAGTGAGCTGGATACAATCCTACCTGGAGGGGAGGGAACAGATGGTGGAAGTAAACGGTACCCTATCCCCCCCCCTCACAGTGAGCTGTGGTGTTCCACAAGGAAGCATACTAGGACCGCTACTATTCCTAATTTATGCAAATGACATGTCGTCAGCTTGTGACTGCAACTTGTTCCTGTTTGCGGACGACTCAGCCCTGCTGGTCTCTGACAAGAACAAGTTACAGGTTGAAAAAGCCCTCAGCTCGGAACTAGGCAAAATCTGCATATGGCTCGCCGACAACAAACTATCATTACACATGGGCAAAACAGAGTCCATTCTCTTCGGTTCAAATAACAAACTCAGCAAGACCGACGGCTTCTCGGTTACAGTGGGTGACAATATTATCACAAGGAAAGATGAAATTACCTACCTGGGTTCCATCCTAGAGGCTAATCTTTCCTGTGACAAAATGGCATCCAATGTAATAAAAAAAGTCAACCAACGAACGCGATTCTTGTACCGGATCTCCTCTCTGGTAAACAAGAATACCCTGAAGACTCTAGCAGGAGCACTCATTCAAGGGTACTACGACTATGTGTTGTGAAGGGCCAGATTAAACCGAATATATATATTTATTTATATATATATATTTAATTGTATTTGTATATTCTCTAATATTCCTTGATATCCCTTGTATATTCCTTGTACAATATGCATTGAATATCCATTCTAGCCTACTGAACATCCCATAATAGTCTCCATTCTACTATTGGTCGAGACCTTGGTGCCAGGCTGCCATACCCCCCAGACCCAGTTCAAACGTACCGCTCAACATGTACGAACAAGTCCTAGTTCCGCGTAGGAATCTGGCTACCGCACCACTAATGGGACTATTTGTTCATAGTGCGTATATATACTGCGCTACTAAAGTAGGACTTCCTTTTCAGTCCAGTTTCTTACCCTCCAATAGAGTCACAGACGTAAAGCCTCCCCGCGACGCCACATGTGGGAGTAAGGCCAAGTTCGGCCTACCATCGGTATTGAGACATCGTGTATATTAATATTTGAATAGTCATATTTGGCACTATATCGTCGAGTTGGACGTAGTCTATTAAGCTAATAATAGTCTGTTAATATATAGTGCTTCGTGCGGTGAGAATACTACCGTAGTCAGCACCCCATCGTTTCGGGCAGAGAACTGGCTGCTTAACCAGGATGATCGACCCCATGTGAGATTGCACCCGAGGAGCCCCAGAGCCGACGAGCGAGTGGACCTGTATACCGGATTATTCTACCGACGACAGCCCGCCTTCCCAGGCACGGATTATGCTTTGTATACGTTGATTATTCCATGGATAAAGACCCCCGACACTGCCGTGTGTTGGAACCCCCCCCCCTGGAGAGGACGCAAGGTGAGGAGACGCTCTGCAAGACGAGGTCGCTTCACGTCTCTCCTCCGTGGACCGGAGGACGCCGGCCCACAAAGAGTCCATCTGCTTTCATCTGTGGTCCAAGGATCGCCGGCGCATTGAACGGCACTACAGTGGGTTCACCTGGGATACCCTTGGCCGGATGAGGCAGCCGGACTCTACCCCCCCCCCCTTCCTACTCCTGTCGGCTTACAAGCGACCGGATTAACCCCCCCCTAGTGTATCCAGTCTATAATCATTAAAGTATCATTGCTGTTATTCCTTAACTATTCCAGGTCGTATATGTACCACCTGCGCCTTCAGAGATTGGACATTCTCTATTGATATACCGACGAATACTCTTGCCATAAAAGTGCATACTAATTCCCATTCATAAATGTGATTGATTTGATTAAGTGCTTGCTCTACACACCATCGCTGTGTAGAAATAAAGACCTATTTCTAATTCGTACATTTGTGTTGGATCTGTTTCATCTACGTGACAGTGTTCATCATAATATATTTATGCCGAGTACTGGGTGGCCGAATATTAAGTACAAAGGTAGTGGTAGTAAGTATCATATCTAGTAATACAGTCAGGGAATTGTACCCCTCAGTTACAATTGGTCCTTCGAGCCGGATGGTAATCAGTGTAATATTAATATAGTGTTATTAATATTGAAATGGCCTATGATGAACACTCCACGAAACGATCCTCCTAACCAACGCCCGCAGCGCGAACGACGGCTCCCTCAGTACTTAGAGGCTTACGCTGTCAGTCAACAACCTAGTCTTCTACTAACAGTAAACGCGGTAAAACTAGAAAGTAAAAGTATGTCTAACCCCAACGCCCAGACTACCCCGACCATAGAGGCCCCTACGGGTTCTAATGTAACTGACCAAGTTCACGGTGGGGACCAGTGGGAACCAGACATGACTTCACACCCCGCCAGTACTGAAGAAGTAGTCCCCGATGAGTCCCGGGAGGAATACAACGCTACCGAGAGAGAACTCGGCACGGAAGAAGACGGGGAAAGCACCGTGGAGATAGAGCTCCAAGGCTCCGCAAGGAGTACCCCGAGGGAAGGCTCCCCTATACAACCGCCTTCTCCCAGCGAGGCAGAGAGGACCCTACAGCAGGCCTTCCTCATCAGCCTGAACGCCGCTGCTGAACGCGACCGACTGCAGATCCAGCAGCGGAGCGAAGAAGAGCATATACGTCTAGAAATAAGACGCATTCAGAGGGAAGAGAATGTGGCCCGAGACCGAGCAGACAGCCAGCGAGCAGCTGCTGGTGCTCTACGGGACGCAGAGCGCGACAGACAGCAAGCGCAACTAATAGAACAGCTGATCAGACGGACAACACCCTCTCCCTCCGCCAGAGGCTCCAGGAACTCGTCTAGACACACCTCCAGGGCGGCATCCCCTAGCCGAGTAAACAACCCTGAACTTGACCAACAGACGAGGTCTATACCCCCCACAGACCACCTCCCCCCACCGGTCCAAGCGAGACCTAGCAACCGGGAAGGAGCAGCATATCCTGTGGAGAGGCTAAACCAGAGACTACAAGCACTGGATGACCTAACTGAAGATGAAGAGGAAGAGGAGGAGAACCACGCCCGACGACAGCACAGTACCAGGCTATACTCCCGCGGAGCTGCGCTACAGACCCCCGACTCTATACACGGGTGAGCACGACGCACGACCCGCACCGAGGAACAGCACCTGGACAAGCGGGTCATGGTACACTGCCGGTACCAGCCCATACCAAGGAGCGGGAGGAGACTCGCCTAGGAGGCCTCTCCCCCAACGCTCGCCGATGTATCCACAGTCAGCGTCATACATTGGCACGCCTATGGTACCCGACTTCACCCAAGAGAACCGGGCCCAGTATACAGAACTCCGCATGTGTCTGGAGACCATGTTGGTGGATGTATTGGATGAACGCCACAAATACGCCATCCTACTGAAGCACTTAAAGGTACCCCGCGCACATAATATAGCGCTCGCCTACGCGACTTCCACCACCCCATACACAGCAGCGCTGGTAGCATTGGACCAGAGGTATGGGCGCATATGGGATTACGTGATCCAGGAGATCCGACACATCGACCGCTTACCCCCAGCAATAGACAATCGAGCACTGGACGACCTGTCCATCAGAGTGCAGTCCCTGGTAGGGATGTTGGGAGCGCAGAGAGAGAAGGGGAGGCATGAACTTTACACCAACTCAAATGTGGAAAGGATCTTGGAGAAGCTGCCGCCCGCTCGACAGGAGCGTTTTAGGCGGCAGAGAGACCACCGAGACCCGAATGGCCCCGAACCGAACCTCCTCGATCTAGCAGACTTCCTGGCGAGAGAAGTCAGCAGCCTACGGCTAGATACATTCGGACGGAGCACCCCTGGCTCCAGAGAAGGAACCAGACGACTAAATGATGGAAGAAGATCGGTGACTGTGATGCACCAATCGGAGTCAGTACCGAGCAGCAGGAGCCACAGTACCCCCTCCAGAACGGAGAAGTGGAAGATAGTGTGCCCCTACTGTGAGAAAGAACACTGGCTAGCGCAATGTGACTCCTTCCCCAAGCTGAACGCGGAGGAAGCAAGTCAATGGATAAAGTCCAACAAGCGCTGTTTTCGCTGTGCGCGCTCACACATGGCAGCCGAATGCCGCTTAAAGAAAAGGTGCACCAAGTGCGATGGAGCCCATCTGGACATACTTCACGACAGTAACAGACGGCGCCCTTCACCCGCACCATCCAGCAGCAAAGCGAGCGTCATGTACATCGATCCCGCCAGCAGCAGTGGAGCCCGAGTACTCCTAAAAGTAGTGCGTGTGACACTAAGCTACCAGAATAAAGTCCTGGACACTTACGCCGTCCTCGATGACGGGTCAGAGAAGACCCTGCTGCTCGCCTCCGCTGCGGCCCAGCTAGGGCTGCGGGGAAGCGAAACCCAAATGACAATTCGGACAATAAGACGAGATTTGAAGACGATAAAGGGCGAGAATGTCTCATTCTCTATCGCAGCAAGCGGCCAGCCTGAGCGACGGTACCAGATTACAGACGCTTTCACCAGCCAAGAAATAGGACTGTCGCGGTACACATACCCCGTCGCCAAGCTGATGGAGAAATATGTACATCTGCGCAAGTTACCGATCCCGCTCATAGACAATGCTATGCCGACCCTGTTGATAGGCTCCGACCATGCAGACCTCATTGTCCCGATAGACCGGGTTCATACCGGACCCCGAGGCTGTCCTGCAGCAGTCGAGACCCGTTTGGGATGGACTCTCCAAGGCCCGCTCGCCAAATCTCTCAACCGAAGTACAGCCACTAGATGTCTCCACTCCCGAGTCACAGAGGGAGAAACCGCACTCCTGCAACACGTAGAGCGGCTATGGACCTTGGAACAAATGCCCTTTAAGAACGGAAAGAAAGACATTCGCTCTAAAGATGACATTTACGCCATTCACCTCCTCGAGACAGGGACCAAGAGAGTCCCGGTCAACGGCGTGTTGAGATACGCCACGCCACTCCTGCGGCGAGAAGGAATGCCTACTTTCCACGCCAAGACAGACGCCACAGAACGGTACCTGCTGAACACGGAGCGGCGCTTAGCCAAGAACCCCGCCCAAGAGAGTGTATACCGCGCTGAGATTGAGAAGCTCATCACAGCGGGACACGTCACAAAGATGGACATTAAAGAGGCTGACCAGACCACTGAATCGTGGTACGTGCCTCACCACAAGGTCCATCACAACGGTAAAGACCGCATAGTATTTAACTGCAGCTACCAGATCGGATCCCAAAATCTGAATAAAGAGTTACTGCCCGGTCCCACACTCGGCCCCTCCCTACTCGGCGTTCTACTCCGCTTCCGCCAGGAAAGGGTGGCCATCAGCGGGGACATTAAAGGAATGTTCCTGCAGGTGAGATTAGTAGAGGAGGACAAGCCCCTGTTACGGTTCCTATGGAGAGAGAAGCCAGGAGATGAGCACCCAGCCATCTACCAATGGGAAGTCCTCCCCTTCGGAACGACGTGCAGCCCCTGCTGTGCTACATTTGCACTACAGAAACATGTAGCAGAGGACCCAGCAGCGGACGAAGAGGTCCGACACAGCGTAAAGAACAGCTTCTACGTAGACAACTGTCTACAAAGCCTTTCAACCCAGGAAGAAGCCGAGGCTCTCCTGATTAAACTCCGCGCCTCATTGATCAAAGGCGGCTTTGATCTCAGGCAGTGGGCCAGCAGCGATCCGCAAGTACTGCGCAGCCTCTCCTCCGAGGACAAGGCAGCCAGCAGCGAGACCTGGATGGCTACAATCCCGGGAGAAGCCCAGGAGATGACCCTGGGATTGGTGTGGCGATTCAAAACAGATTCGCTTCACTACAGACACAAGCCCCTGACTACGGAGCAGGGAAGGCCGGCGGCGGCGCCGACCACCAGACGGAGTGTGTACACAACACTCGCCCGACAATATGACCCGCTAGGATGTATTCTACCGTACACCACCAGGGCAAAAATGATTGTACGAGCATTGTGGGACAAGGACCAGGGCTGGGACGACCCCATTCCCGCACACCTTGCATCCACCTGGAGAGAGTGGGAGATGGAGCTCCACTCACTCCCAGGCGTTAATATGCGCCGAAGCTACTTCCCACCCACGGTGAGGCCAGAGACATGTAAAATGGACTTACACGTCTTCAGTGACGCCTCAGAGGTCGCATACGGATCAGTAGCCTACTTGCGGGCCCAAGAAAGGGGGGGAGAGATCTACACAGCATTTGTCCTCGCCCGCTCGAGAATAGCCCCACGCAAGCAACAATCTATCCCACGCCTAGAGCTCTGCGCAGCCCTAGCCGGAGCGCACCTAGCCACGCTCATCCAACGTGAGCTCACCATACCGGTGTCTA
The DNA here is from genome assembly GCF_963971535.1 of Notolepis coatsorum. Classification (NCBI taxonomy): domain Eukaryota; kingdom Metazoa; phylum Chordata; class Actinopteri; order Aulopiformes; family Paralepididae; genus Notolepis; species Notolepis coatsorum. The sequence continues at coordinate 6,944,117 of NC_140174.1, forward strand.
GAACAATCCTGTGGTCAGATTCCACGACAGTACTCGCCTGGATCAAATCGGACTCATGCAAGTACAAAGTCTTCGTGGGAGTCAGAGTCACCGAGATTCAAGACTTAACCGAAGAGTTAACCGGAGAAACAGAGTGGCGCTACGTTGATACAAAACAGAACCCAGCTGACGTCATCACCCGGGGAATGCCCCTAGATGACCTCACCCGTCGCAATGTCTACAGTGACGGCCCCGCATTCCTAAAGCTCCCGGAAGGAGAGTGGCCCACGCCTATCCCGAGGAAAGCCAGTCAGGAGGAGGCTGAGAATAAGAAGCCTGTGTTCTGTGGATTGAGCACTGTTATCTCCGCAGACCCCAACACACTCCTGATGGGGCGGCTAGATCCCGCGTTACCCCAGACAATGTACCGGCCTGAAGAAGCGAACGGCCGACGAATGTGGAGGTACAGCCAAGTATTAGCCGACAAGTTTTGGAGCAGTTTCCTACTGCACTACCTACCGTCTCTACAGACCCGCCAGAAGTGGGTAAAGGAGAGAGACAATTTGACAGAAGGAACAGTCGTCATGATTATTGATCAATCACTGCCCAGAGCTATGTGGCCGGCCGGCCGCGTAAGCAAAGTGATCACCGGTGCCGACGGCAAGGTCCGAGCAGCTGAAGTGCCTGTCCAGGGTCGCACTTACACCCGTCCCGTGGCGAGGCTCATAGAACTGCCCCGACTCCCAGACACAATCGATGATGACCATGACCCTATAACCCTATGACTTTGTGAAGTTGACTGACCCCTACAGCAAACCCTTATGTGTAAATAGACAACGCGATTAATCTGTCTCTGCTTAACTGATTAGGTCTGGGACCAATCAGGGGGTGGCTGTTGTGAAGGGCCAGATTAAACCGAATATATATATTTATTTATATATATATATTTAATTGTATTTGTATATTCTCTAATATTCCTTGATATCCCTTGTATATTCCTTGTACAATATGCATTGAATATCCATTCTAGCCTACTGAACATCCCATAATAGTCTCCATTCTACTATTGGTCGAGACCTTGGTGCCAGGCTGCCATACCCCCCAGACCCAGTTCAAACGTACCGCTCAACATGTACGAACAAGTCCTAGTTCCGCGTAGGAATCTGGCTACCGCACCACTAATGGGACTATTTGTTCATAGTGCGTATATATACTGCGCTACTAAAGTAGGACTTCCTTTTCAGTCCAGTTTCTTACCCTCCAATAGAGTCACAGACGTAAAGCCTCCCCGCGACGCCACGTGTGGGAGTAAGGCCAAGTTCGGCCTACCATCGGTATTGAGACATCGTGTATATTAATATTTGAATAGTCATATTTGGCACTATATCGTCGAGTTGGACGTAGTCTATTAAGCTAATAATAGTCTGTTAATATATAGTGCTTCGTGCGGTGAGAATACTACCGTAGTCAGCACCCCATCGTTTCGGGCAGAGAACTGGCTGCTTAACCAGGATGATCGACCCCATGTGAGATTGCACCCGAGGAGCCCCAGAGCCGACGAGCGAGTGGACCTGTATACCGGATTATTCTACCGACGACAGCCCGCCTTCCCAGGCACGGATTATGCTTTGTATACGTTGATTATTCCATGGATAAAGACCCCCGACACTGCCGTGTGTTGGAACCCCCCCCCCTGGAGAGGACGCAAGGTGAGGAGACGCTCTGCAAGACGAGGTCGCTTCACGTCTCTCCTCCGTGGACCGGAGGACGCCGGCCCACAAAGAGTCCATCTGCTTTCATCTGTGGTCCAAGGATCGCCGGCGCATTGAACGGCACTACAGTGGGTTCACCTGGGATACCCTTGGCCGGATGAGGCAGCCGGACTCTACCCCCCCCCCCCTTCCTACTCCTGTCGGCTTACAAGCGACCGGATTAACCCCCCCCTAGTGTATCCAGTCTATAATCATTAAAGTATCATTGCTGTTATTCCTTAACTATTCCAGGTCGTATATGTACCACCTGCGCCTTCAGAGATTGGACATTCTCTATTGATATACCGACGAATACTCTTGCCATAAAAGTGCATACTAATTCCCATTCATAAATGTGATTGATTTGATTAAGTGCTTGCTCTACACACCATCGCTGTGTAGAAATAAAGACCTATTTCTAATTCGTACATTTGTGTTGGATCCGTTTCATCTACGTGACAGTGTTCATCATAATATATTTATGCCGAGTACTGGGTGGCCGAATATTAAGTACAAAGGTAGTGGTAGTAAGTATCATATCTAGTAATACAGTCAGGGAATTGTACCCCTCAGTTACACTATGCTTGCACCTCATGGTACCAAAGCACCTCAAAGGCACTAAAAAACAAATTACAAACATCTCAAAACAAGCTAGTCAGACTACTACTTGACCTGACTCCTAGAACCCACCTCACCCCTGCCCACTTTGACAACCTAGGATGGCTTAGAGTAGACAACAGAGTACAGCAACTTGCAATGGGCCTGGTCTACAAGATACACTACGCGACCAAGGTACCCATGTACATGTCAAAATACTTCCCAAAGGTCAGTGAATACCACGATCACAACACCAGAGGGAGCTCCACAAATCATGTAAAACCCAGATTCGGCTCAAACAAGGGACTAAACACGTTTCGCAATTATGCCACATCAATGTGGAACGCCCTACCTAAAGCTGTAAAGGAATGTGAATCACTACCCACCTTCAAAAACACTCTCAAAAAACACCTACGTGAGACTGCAATTCGAAACTGGCCCCTACAAATGTCCTAACCTAGTTGTACAGTAAATGACCAAGTAAGGCTTTGTCAATATTCCAATGTACAGTGTAAAATGTGTGTGTGTCCCCTTCCCAACCCCCCCCCCACCTCCAATGTACAGCCCTCACCCAACCCACCCAACCCCACCCCACCCAACCAACCTCCTCCAATGTACAGTTTCTATGCCAAATGTATATACACTCCTTTTCTGGACACTTTTGTATCACAAACAGTACTGTATTTGCAAATCTGATATGTCATAAATGTATAGATGTAGCAGTACTGTCTATCTGTATGTCATGTATGTCATATATGTTATGATGAATTGAAAATGGGGGACCCTGATGTAAACAAGACGAAAGTCTTTCTCTGGTCTGCATCCCCTTAACAATTGTATGTATTGAGCTGTACTGTACTGTACCCATTCTGCAATCTGTTAATAAACTTTTCAATCAATCAATCAAACACACACACAATGGAGCCGTGCTGCCGCTTTTTATTGGTGGAGGCGGGACCAGGCGATACAACTGATTGACAGCGGAGGCGGCGAATGGAATGGCAGATGGCACTCAGATGCAGAATAACAGCCAGGCAATGAGCCAGGTAGTGAGGGACTCAGGAGAGATACAGTAGAGCGAAAGTCAATTAACGTTGATGTCAAGATGGACAGTGGAAGAAAGAGAAAGGGTGGAGGAGAGAGGGATAAAACAAAGAAAAAGAAAGGAGATGCTGCTAAATCCGGCAACATTTATCAAATGTTTTCTTGCACCAAGGTCAAGGAACCAGCAGGTTAGTCAGTGATAAAAATAAACATGTGGATGTTAGCTAGCTAACATTACCATGCAATGCATCATCTCCCCTGTCAAAAGCCCAATGTTAAATCTGCCAAGAAACAAATAAATAATTTAACCCTTGTATCTGAAAACTAAAGTGTTATACTCTTACCATATTAGGTGACTAAATTGAAAAACGACATAAAAAGATTATATGTTGAAATAATTTCACACTTTCTTTCCCATAAATATTTTATTCAACTTCAGATAAAAAATGAAATACTCCCTCTTTTCTGAAAGGAGTTGTTAAATCTGATATTACAAAAAACAATATGTGGTGGTTATGATTGGGGCTGAAGTTGAATAAACAATTTATGAAAGAGAAAGTCAAAATAATTCCAAGATAATTCAAAGATTACACACCTTTGCCACATATATTGGCTACAAACATAATCACTGCAAAGTTATCAAAAAAATAAGAATCTGATCAGACACAAGGGTTAAGTTGTTGTTCCCTTTCTAATTTCCTCAAAAACATCTAGTCTAGTTAATGTGATCAATATTATTTGACAATTGATGCTTTTTGTTGGAAATTTCAGTCAGTGAGCTCATACTTTGAGCTCATTTTATAGTTAAAATAATTAAGACAACGCAATCTTCTGTCTTCGTTGTGCATGCATGCGTGTGCTCACCACACGCGATACATGTGTCACTATTCTGGCAGTGGCTACTGTTATTATAGTATTGTAATGAAAGGTCTGTTATTTAATGTTTGTGTAAAGGGCTATTTTAACTGTTGATGGGTAGTGCATCAGTAAAATGAATATGGTATTGTGCTCTTGCTCTGTTTGAATAGGTGGAGAGAGTGGTTAACTGTATTATAATAGTAAATAGAAAAATATGTTGTGCTCTTGCTTTTTTCTTTTTGAAGGTGGAGAGAGTAGCATTGCAAGTGCAACAACAGTTTTATTTGAGGTTCATAACAGTACATTGTACTAAGCAATTGTTGGCTCATTAGTTTGTGATTCACATGCACTAAAATTCACCAGAATGCAGAAAATTAAGTAACAAACTTTGTAACAAAAAATGTCCTGGTGGGGGACCCCCAGACCCCCCGCTTAAAAAGTGGCCTGATTGGGGATATATTTCGCGCTATATCTCCCGGTATGAATTATTTCCCCAGTCCGGCCCTGGGTGCTGATAGCGGATATCATCGAGCTCCCCCTAGTGACTAGGGCCCTAGGGGCTAGGGGGCGTTATTTCTAAACCTAGCCGCATTTCTGGCAGACGCTCTCTGATTGGCCACTGACATGTTTGCCCAATCGCGTGACGAGCTGTGTCTTTGCCCATTTCCTCGTCAAACAGCCTGCAAACTACCTGGCGTTCTATCGCCACGCTCTAAGACAAACTCTAACCTTAACCAACTTCGAAAGAGTGCCAAGCTTAACCAGTGTAGAAACAGGTGTCGGCCAATCAGAGAGCGTCTTGCCAGAAATGCGGCTAGGTTTAGAAATAACGCGACTAGGGGCCTCCACACTACACACTAGTAAAAAAAAATAAAAGAGATACGAAAAAAATATATATATAATCAGATCCTCATCCAGCGTTTACTTTCACAGCATCTATAGTGACTACTAGTATCATCTCATCTCTTCTCTATCTATTTTTATTAAATTTTTTGTATTGCAAATTGTTTGATAATGAGGGGTGAGAGACGTTGAGTCTACGTGACACTGACGTCCAGGTCCAGGGGTCACTGTCAGGTCAGGTCAGGTGACCACTGATCGCGAGAATTGCACTTGCAAGTTGATCAAGTAGGCTAAGACTCGTCTCAAGTAGTACTGTATGATCAATTGAGACTGTGACACTCAAAAAACATGGATAAAAAAGTAAAACGGTGGGAAAGCGGAGCTGCTAAGTTAAAGTCTAAACAGGAAAGGGACAGAAAGAGCGCGTTACTTCGGCAAAGCAGGTAAGGAGGAGGATAGCCCCCTGGCTAGCACTAGTAGCAGCAACGTTAAAGAGGCTGAGCCAGGCGCCGCGGGCAGAGAGGACGAGAATGCTAACGTTGTTATTATTATTGATGCTAGCGACAGAGAAGAGGAAGCGGCAGCCTCTAGTTCAACTTCAGCCGGCCCACCACCACCAGTGGCTGACGCCAGTGCCACCTGTTCGTATACGCCCGCCGCATCTCCACAGCCCAGCCCCAACACCAACACGAATGAGCTGGTTCCTCCTCCTAATACAAGCCTGGTATCCACTACAGTTGAAACAAATACACCCGGGGTTACTATTAGAGGAATTACGGTATTCTATATATTTTTTAAAGTGACATATAAAAATGCCACTGTGCGTGCATGCACGTGTGTGTGGGGGGGCCTCCACAAGAATCTGGCCCAGGGGCCTCTGAAGTCTTAATCTGGCCTTGCCGGTGATAAATCTCAGGGCAGAATTATATAATATACAGAATCCAAAGGCTTTAGAGTGGAAGCAGCAGCATGTCTATAAATTACGTCTCCATAATCCACAACAGACAAATGAGCTTCAACGACCCTCCTTCTGCTAAGCATAGGAAAATAGGGTTTGTTTTTGTACAAAAAGCCAACCTTCTGTTGCAGTTTATTTGCTACAGGGCATTGAAATGTACATTATATATTATTTAACTCTCAATAATAGACCCATTCACAGTGGATATGCAAATTATCACAAACCATACCTTCTTTGGCTCTAGAGAACAGCATGAACTTTGTAGTCATCATTTTTCTGTCAATTATTATTATTATTTTCTTTTATATAAAAATAAATATATACATTACTCTTCAAAAGGCACTTATTTTCAAACCAAAGAAAATAACAAACCAAAAAAACTAGGCCCTTGACTAAAGGGTCCTAGCTCATGTTGCCTCCAGCACGTCCATATACTGTAGCACTGCCTCAGAGGAGCTCCTGGACTTGTGTCTTCGTTTCAGCTGACATGATGGCATCCACTTTCCCAACTTGTGGCCGAATCACCCCTGTGCCCAGCGCAAACCCCAGGTACTTGGTTTCCAACGTAGGCAGATGAGCCAGGGAGACCTAGAGAGCTCCGGCTGAGTGTATAGAACGGGGATCAAAGGAAAAATATCAAAGGATCAAAACCCGAGAATTCTCGGGTTTTGGCACTCAGCGGTTGGCGAGATAACCTGACTTATCTCGGGTATGGCGCCCAATGAGTTAAGATGTCAATGTTGCGTTTTTTTCTTCAAATGTAGCCAAGAGTAAACCCTATCAAAACAGCAGTCAAAGTGCATATTTTCAGCACTACTATCCCGGCAGAAACCGGATTAATTAGACGCGAGGAAATAACGCGCCATGAAAGCATTGTAGTCCTAAGACGGGAGACCCAGTGCTTTCAATGGACATAAACATTTCATAAAACTACACTACCCAGCTCACACCAGCCTCTGTGAAAGCTGCTGAAAATATTCTTTGCGAAGAATTCTGACATAATTTTTGTGATTATATCTCGGGTCGAACAAACCTGAACACAACATTGCCATAAAATATAACATAGTTTGTTTGTTTACCTTTCTGTGAACGTCTAGATCTCAATCTGATGAAAAATGGCGGAGCTATTTACATTATACAAAAGTAACTGTACTTACAGACTGTAAATTACAGTATATTTCATTCACAGTCTTTGCTGCCCTGTTACGGGCGCCTGGTGGTACTAAACTCTGCCATTGGAAAGAGGAGATTTGGCCCGATCCATAGATGTATGACATGGCCATAATAAGGTAATTCATAGGCCTGATATATATTTTCTTTTTTGTATCTCTCTTTCTCCAGTTTTTCTCCGTTTTTCTCCCCGTCCCCAATTTAGTCGTTGTGCCAATTCCCCCCCTCCCCTACCTGGTTGTTGTGCGCATGTTCTCCTACTGGTCGGTACAAGGGAACCCTGAAGTATCAGCACGCTTCCTCCGACACGTGCGGCGACAGCCAGTGGCTCTCTTCTCACCTGGCAGCGAGGGCTCTCATTGGTGAAGTGTAACACGTGGGAGGTCACGCTGCCTTCATCAAGTCCTGCCTCCGCTGAGCAAGCGCCCAGACCTGACCTGTAGGCGTCTCTGTCCACAACGCCAGTTTCCCACCCACGGCTTCCCTCCCCCTAACCCAGTCAAACGAGTTAGTATAGCGATCAGCCCAAGCCAAGGCAATGCTGACTCCGGGAGTCAAGACGGCAGTCTCTTGCATTAGTGACGAGCGCAATCTCCGCTACGCCACCTGACCGCCCCTAGGCCTGATATTCTATATTCATATTTCAAATTGCATGTGTCCGGATGGCAAAATTCAATACTGTATCTACAAAACCCGCTGTAAATCATCTGCCCTTTATTCATTTGCTTAGATTTTTTGTACACTTGAACTCAAGAAGGTGCTGAATTTTTCACGTCTGGTCAATGTTGGTGTTATTCACCGTCAAAGATAAAAAAAAATATATATCAATATCCTACTCTTACTAATTACACTGCTGGCCAGTAGCAGTCATACTGTATATATTTATATAATACACTCTGTACATACATCTGATTAGCACCACACTCAGTATTACTAACTTGTATATGTTGTACCCAGTTTAACCACCTGTACATTATTGCTGTTGCACTTTACTGTTACATTTGCACTCTGGTTGGATGCTAAACCTCTTTTTGTTGTACTGTACTTGTGCTGTATAATGACAATACATTAGAAATAAAGTTCTGTAAACTTCAGCTGGGTGTGACTTTCCTGGCAATAGCCATAGAATTGCAGTGAACTTCCTGATAAAGAGCATGTCCGCACCCTTCTGCCTGGTGCCAACATGAAAGGCAGCAGCGCTACAAATGAAACCAAATCAAAAGAACGCTCTTAACTTGGTTCGAAGACCAGTACTTCCAAAGAGTCCCCATACTGTAAAACCTATAGTATTCATGGTGTTTTTTCTTTTTGTATATATGAAAATTAACTATAGTACTGTAAAGCTTATATTATTCCTGTGTTTTTATTTTGTACAAAAATTAACTAAAGTACTATAAAACCTATAGTGTTCCTTTGTACAAACTATAGATTTACCAGACATACTGTAGTGATTAACCATAGTATTTCTGTAGTGGAATATAGTACAACTGTATGGTGAATCACTATAGTATTCCTGTCATTTTACTACAGAAATGCTATTTTTCTATTGTGATTCTCTATTGTATTAAATAATTTTTTATTATTAAAAGAAAACACAGGAATACTATAGTTTTTCTATAGTTCATTTCATTATGGGTCAAACAGGGTCAACAGCAACTCTGTCTCACACACACACACACACACACACACACACACACACACACACACACACACACACACACACACACACACACACACACACACACACACACACACACACACACACTGGATGAAAGCCATTGTTATATCATCTGAAACAATATACACCTGAAAGTTAGAAGGGCCAATCTGTCATGTTGGTTCTGAGAAATGGGATGAATCACAAAAACCGGCAATCCCCGTTCTCAGCTTTGCTTCCTGGTGGCACTAGACTAGAGGACGTCTAAAATAAATTCCCGTGTAGTAGTCAATGTGTCACAGCTAACTTTATGGCAATTCAGTATTCCCCATGCTCCCCACATTCTTACGGTGCAAGGTCTATCCATCCACCTGAATGCTCTCTCTCTCTCTCTCTCTCTCTCTCTCTCTCTCTCTCTCTCTCTCTCTCTCTCTCTCTCTCTCTCTCTCTCTCTCTCTCTCTCTCTCTCTCTCTCTCTCTCTCTCTCTCTCTCTCTCTCTCTCTCTCTCTCTCTCTCTCTCTCTCTCTCTCTCTCTCCGTTTCAGGTTCGGTAAAATAGACATAGAATATACCTTACCTTAGCCAGAAGGTACTCCAAAAAGAATAATCCCCAGTGATCCCATCGCCATCGCAATTACTCGTGTATATGTGTATACTTTGTGTATACGGGAAATAGGTTTGAGGCGATAAAATCTCTGAGTGATCGCTCTGTCGCTCTGTCCTCTGAGGGGGTGGGGTTCTTGCAGACAAAAAAAAGATTTCCCCACACTAAACTATCCCAGTTCAAAAGGTAGGCGATACTGCCACCTGGCAGGATTCGATCGTCATTGCAATTGTAACGTAGGCAGATGTGCCAGGGAGACCCAGGGAGCTCCGGCCGAGTGTCTAGAACGAGGATCAAAGGGAAAATATCAAAGGATCAAACCCGATCTCTCTCTCTCTCTCTCTCTCTCTCTCTCTCTCTCTCTCTCTCTCTCTTCTCTCTCTCTCTCCTCTCTCTCTCTCTCTCTCTCTCTCTCTCTCTCTCTCTCTCTCTCTCTCTCTCTCTCTCTCTCTCTCTCTCTCTCTCTCCTCTCTCTCTCTCTCTCTCTCTCTCTCTCTCTCTCTCTCTCTCTCTCACAGTTGTACAGCCCTGGCCCATATTTTATTTCATAATTATATTCTATTGTGCTTAACTTAGTTCATATTTAATAATAAAGTTTTACTCCACCTCTTTATTGTATTATCTGTCTGTTATTAATGCCTGTCCGTTAATGACGTTGCACCAAAAACGACCAAAGCAAATTCCTTGTATGTGAAAACTACTTGGCAATAAAGACCTTTAACGAGTGACCATTTTTCTTATTTAGGATGGACATACATATTGCTGGCCTCCATGCCCCCCCCCCCCCCCCCCTCATCAGCAATGAGGATGATGTTTAATAATTGTCTGAATTAACAACCGTGGCCACTTCCAGATCAGTCAATAGAAACACACTGAGGCGCTTCATTCAAAACGAGTCAGGCGTCCCCCCTGCCTCCCCCCCCCCCCCCCTCTATGGCGAGCTGCTAGGGCTGGACCTCTGGACTTGAACTGTGCTGCACTGTATCCATGTCCCCTGCCACTGCACTTTACTGTCTCACTGTTGTCTCACTGTTCTGTCCTGTTTTGCACTTATTTATTTATCATTATTATTATTATTATTATTATTATTATTATTATTATTATTATTATTATTATTATTATTATTATTTTATTATTATGTTCCTATTTGTGAAAAAATCAATCATGCACTGAAACGTCAAATCACGTTCCATTTGTACCTGTACAATATGGCGAATAAAGAAATCTGAATCTGAATTCATAAAGTCTAAACATCCATCTTTATTTTACCTTTTAAATTCTAATCTCCACAGGTAGACACTGAAACGTGCCTATTGTTCATTTTTCTCATGCGATTTGAAAACGACTGAGCATCCAAACATATCCCCTTACAACAAACACACTGTGTGACGTATACAGTTATAGAAATGTTCTTTAGGTCACATATCACGCCAAACAAAACGGAAGGAAATGAGCCGCAATGTTTCCAATCATGTGCTGGCATGATGGCTGTGGGACGATCGGTACTTACTGTATATACATGTATCGACTGTGGCCCAGAGATGAGACGATTTGGGGGTAAATGTGAAAAATCTGAAATGTGTTGATAGACCAATAATTGGTATGTGGGATATGAAATGGCTTCAAACATGTCAATGGAAACGATAATGTATATTGTCAGACGTAAACAAAACGTTTTTGATAATGCCTGGGGACCGTTTGTGTACTTCTTAAAACATAATACAAATGTTGGGGGAGTAGGACGACTCTTATCTGTGTAAAAACAAGAAACAGCCTTTATTCAGTTTTTATTTTTATTATCATTTATTTTATACATTTTAAATGTTTATCCTTTTTAAACCTGTTTTAACTCATTGACCGCCACGCTCTTTTCCCATCTTTACTCAATGGCGCCAGCGTTATTGACCATTTTAGCGATGTTTGCGGACCCATCGTGTGTTCTGTATTATAGCTATGGAGACAATAGTACGGCTCATTTTGACGGGCATTGTTCATAGTCCATCTCTGACTAACCAGTTAATTTCTACATACTGTAGTTTGTGCACTATTACACGCTAAACATCGGCCCTTTCCAAAATAAAAAATTCATAAATGTTTCATCGCGAGATATGACGCGTTATATGCAATATGCCCAAATCGTTCAAGTTGCTCGCCTGAAACCCCAAATACTTCCAAATCAAAGGTATATACCATGTACACATGTGTCTTCACAAAATCATCATGGGGGGGGGGTCGTTTTAACTGAAAACCGCAATCGTTACCAAAAGCATGTTTTAGGTCCGGTAAAATACGACACTAATCGGTACAAAAAACATGTTTCAGGTTCGGTAAAATAGACATAGAATATACCTTAGCCAGAAGGTACTCCAAAAAGAATAATCCCCAGTGATCCCATCGCCATCGCAATTACTCGTGTATATGTGTATACTTTGTGTATACGGGAAATAGGTTTGAGGCGATAAAATCTCTGAGTGATCGCTCTGTCGCTCTGTCCTCTGAGGGGGGGGGGGGGGTTCTTGCAGACAAAAAAAAGGTTTCCCCACACTAAACTATCCCAGTTCAAAAGGTAGGCGATACTGCCACCTGGCAGGATTCGATCGTCATTGCAATTGTAACGTAGGCAGATGTGCCAGGGAGACCCAGGGAGCTCCGGCCGAGTGTCTAGAACGGGGATCAAAGGGAAAATATCAAAGGATCAAAACCCGAGAAAAGTCGGGTTTGGCGGGCAAAGAGTTAAGGTGAATTATTATTTTGTTAGGGGCGGGGTTATGGGAGGGGGAACAGGGTGAAAATGTTTGCCGTGTATTGTTGATATACTTTGTGATTTGCAAACAAAAACCCAATAAATACATTGATAAAAAAAAAGTGAAAAATCAGGTAGAGTGGTCGTCGGAAGGTTCCCGTTTCGATTCCCACTCCTCCCGGGAAGCGTGTCGAAGTGTCCTTGAGCAAGACACATAACCCCTAATTGCCCCCCACAGTTATATGTAGGCCTATGTTGGTGTACAGCACCGCAAATAGATGTGTTTTTTTATCCACTTTTTTCTCCTTAGTTTCTATTTTTCTCCCATCCCAATTTCGTGTTTCCAATTCTCCCCTCCCCTGTCTTGAACCTTGCTCGCATATGCCCCCCACTGGTTGGTTGTAGGGAGGATAGAAGCCTTGCATCACGTGTCCCCTCCTATACGCGAGGAGGCAGCCTGTCACATCTTTTCACCCGCCAGCGCGGACTCTCATTGGCGAGGTGTAACGTGTGGGAGGCTCACACTACCCCCGCTATTTCCTGTCTCTGCTGTGTAGGCGTCCCCCAACCGACCTGTAGGGGTCGCTGTCCACAATGTCCAGATTACCACCCATCGACTTCCACCCGCTAACTCTGCCAATTGAGTTAGTATGACGGCCGGCCCAAGCCGGAGGCAATGCTGACACCCGGATTCGAGACCGGAGTCTCTTGCGTTGGTAAATAGATTTGTGTTTTGAGTTTTGTTTTTGTTGTTTTGTTATAGCCCCATTTTGAACCCTGGCGCAGAGAGGTGATCATTAAGACACAAGGGGCTTGATGGTTTCCTTCCCACCGCCCAAGATATAAAAGTGTTTTTTTTATCATAAACATGCTTTCAAATAGCTTTAACCCTTTCACTACCACACGACAGAAGGTTAACCTTTCACTGTGACAATACATAAGGTTAACCCTTTCACTACCACACGACAAAGGGTTACCCCTTTCACAACCACACTACAGAAGGTTAACCCTTTCACAACTGTCTGTAGTGTGGTAGGGAAAGGGTAACCTTCTGTAGTGTGGTTGTGAAAGGGTTAAGGTTTAAACGCGGACTCAAGACCTACCTTTTTAGAAAGGCCTTTTATTCGTTTTTATGTCTTATCATATGTTGTTCTGCTATGTGTTTTATATATCTGTTTTTATTTTATTCTTTTTAACTCTGTAGCACTCTGAGATTCTCATGAATGTAGGGTGCGGTACAAATGAAATGTATTATTATTATTATTATTATTATTATTATTATTATTATTATTATTATTATTATTATTATTATTATTATTATTATTATTATTATTATAAGATAGGTATCCTGTACTCTCTTCCCCGAGCCTGGTTCAGGTGGAGCTGGTCGGGTGCTTAGTGCCTGCTTCATGGAACCAGGCCATTACCCTTGTCAACTTGAATGTGTCATATCCTGCCCTATACCAGAGTTTCTGTATATTGTTTTTGTTGTATTATAAATATATACGAGATATAATAAATATAAAACCCTGTGAGGCACTTTATAAAGTCTAAACAGCCATCTTTATTTATCTTTTTAAATTCTAATTTTCCACAAGATTCACAGGACAAGTGGGTTCACGTTGTATCTTTTGCAATATCTTTTGTTTTATTTTCCTCTGTGGGTTTTGTTTAGTGTATTCTTCTAATACGGCACGTTGTAACTCGTTTATAAAGTTCATTATTACTATTGTTGCTTTTAAAATTTGACTGGTTGGATTTCTGAAGGAACTGCCTGGAAGAAAATAGGAGTGCCTCTGAGGTGTGGAAATAATCTATTAATAGTAGTAGCATACCGTACGTGAGACGTCTGCACACTATCCATCCTCTCTGCTCTGTCTCCTGTGGGCAATTAATGATACCGATATGTACCTATTACTCTCGTGCCATTTGACAACTACTAAACATCTAAACATATCTCCTTACAGGTCATAGCACGAAAGAAGGTAACGTCTGTCTGTCTGTCTGTCTGTCTGTCTGTCTGTCTGTCTGTCTGTCTGTCTGTCTGTCTGTCTGTCTGTCTGTCTGTCTGTCTGTCTGTCTGCATGCATGTGGTGTCATTACTGTGCGTGGATTTGATTTGAAACCTTTGTATGTATTCTCAAAATGGACATTGGGTTTTTACATCAAGGTGAAAAACAAAGACAGGTCAAATTTAAAAACAGTTACATACTGAGGTAGGGAGGTTTGTGATCATGTTTTTAAACTGTCCATAGGATAGTGGGATATTGATTTTTAGTGTGAGTTGAAGATCATTCCAGGAAAACAAAAGGCAGACGTACCAAGTTCAGATTGAACATGTGAGACCTTATGTATAAGCCAATCATTTCAGCGGGTCACATAAGGTCCTTAATTCCCCAAACCTGTACCCCCTGGGTAGTAACGGATTACATGTAACTGGATTACAGTCATTAAATTACAAAAATGTGGTGAGGATTCATAATAAAACACAAGATACTAATGATAAGGATAAGTGTGCAATGAAAACAACCCTGAACCCCACCGTCATAGGCAACTATCGTCCTGTCTCTCTTCTCTCCTTCCTTTCTAAAACACTTGAACGTGCTGTATCCAACCAACTTACTGCTTCTCTCTTACAGAATGACCTCCGACCTAGACCCTAATCAGTCTGGCTTCCGGACTGGCCACTCCACAGAAACGGCCCTCATTGCGGTCACAGAGGCACTTCACTTAGCAAGAGCGAAAGCCTGGGTAAGAACAGATTAGGACTTTAAGAACGGCTTGATGAATGTGGCGGTGGCTTTTCTTATTGTTCTCTTAACACAGGTAAGCAAGAATATAAGAAAAATAATAAGAGAGTATTGTTGAATGAGGCCCAATGATCTTTTGTGTGACGCGCTACTGAAAGTCAAGTTCACTGGACAGGCCCTCGCAAAGTTCTGGATATCATTCCGGAACGAGTGCCCAGTGTTGTGTAATGCTGCGCTAATAAAGCGTGTCCCCTTCGCATCAACATATCTCTGTGGGGGTGATTTTAGAAGCGGATCTCTGCCAAAGCGCACGTAAGCGCATTTTCTTTTCATGTTCTGGCAACATATTTTGGCTAAATATACATTTACATTTACCTCGTTTTATAAATGTGTATACAGAGACAATGCCATTGCTTTTGTTGATAATATTCATTAATTAATATTCATAGTGCTGTAATTTCATTTTCGAAACAACGTGCTTTTATTTTGATATTCCTTATTTCCACGTTGAAATTACGCGATACATTAAGTGTGGGGTCGCCAAAAAATTCCTAAATAAAATGGGGTCGTGGTATAAAAAAGTTTGAGAGGTGCGGCTAGGTGGCGCAGTGGGCAAGGCGCTCGCCACCAACGCAGGAGATGCTGGGTTCGAGCCCAGCTCTCGGTGTTGCTACCAGCTTGGCTGGTCGTTCATACTAATACAATTGGCAGTATTAGGGGGTGGGAAGCTGGTGGGTGGGGATCGGACGTTGTGGACAGCGACTCCTACAGGTCGGTTGGTGCGCCTGCGCAGTAGAATCAGGAAGCGACGGGGGTGGCGTGTCCCTCCCACGCAGACCCCCGCCGCTGAGAGATCGCGCTGTGCAGGTGAAAAGATGCGATGGTTTCGTCCACATTGCAGCCGGCTTGTTGGAGGCATGGCCTAACAACGTTCTAGACAGGGGAGCGTAGAATTGGACAAATACGAAATTATGGATGGGAGAAAAATAGAAAAATGAGGAGAAAAAGTAGATAAAAAAAATAAAATAAAAGTTTGACAACCCCTGGTGTAGATACTGTAGATGCTACATACCCTACCACATGGCCCCTAATTGGCCACCACAACCCAACGTGTAGATAGATAGATGCTACATACCCTACCACATGGCCCCTAATGGCCACCACAACCCAACGTGTAGACAGATAGATGCTACGTACATACCCTACCACATGGCCCCTATTCTTGATTCCTGATGAATTGAAAATGGAGGACCCTTATGTAAACAAGACGAAAGTCTTTTTCTGGTCTGCATCCTCTTAGCAGTTGTTTGTATTGAGCCGTACTGTATTGTACCCATTCTGCAATCTGTTAATAAAGTTTTCAATCAATCAATCAAACCACAACCCAACATGTAGACAGATAGTCAGTGAGAGCCAGCATATCACCAGGGTTATCAAGTGGTAACATTTACATTCACATTTACATTTTGGTCTGGAGGAGTGGGGAGGGTAGCCGGTCCAGCTGGCATGTAGTCGGATGGTTCGACGTTACCAGTGTCAGGGTCTCGGCTTCTGTAATGGGATAGAAAGATGACAGAGTGAAGGATGAGGTTCTCGATTCAGCATTAGGAATGGGTGGGGGTTGGGAGAAGGAGCTGCGGATGTTCTCCACTTTTTCCTCAAAGAAGATTGCGAAGTCTTCGGCAGAGAAAGATGAGGGGGGAGAGGGTGGGGGGGGAGTGAGGAGGGAGGACATGGTAGCATGCAGTTTGCGAAGATTCTTGGCAGAGGCCTCGATCCTATGGTGAAAGAAGGAAGCTTTGGCATTAGTAATGGTTTTGGAGAATGTTAAGATGTCGATGTCAGCAGTGAGGCGTGACTTTCTATACTTCCTCTCAGCCGCTCTCAGAACTTGTCTTTGTTCTCTTACTGCATCTGTCAGCCATGGACTGGGTGGGGAACGGCGGGCAGGTTTCTCAACGAGGGGACAGAGCTTGTCGAAGGAGGTTGCAAGGGCTGAGAGGAGGGTGGAGGTTGCCATCTCTGTGGGGAGAGCAGAGAAGGTGTCACTCAAAGGTAGAGCGGATAGTATGTCAGAGGAGAGGGTGGAGGGGGATAGGGAGGGCAGGTTGCGTCTGAGTGAGACAGTTTGAGTTGGGGTGAAGACCTTTCGGTTAAGCATGAGAGTTAGTGAGAAGGATATGAAGGAATGGTCAGATACATGTAGGGGAGTTACCGTGGTGTTAATGATGCTGGAGTTACGGGAAAACATGAGATCCAAGGAGTTGCCTGCTTTGTGGGTGGGAGGCATGGCAGTCGGAGTCAGGTCAAAGGATTGTAGGAGGGAGACCACTGGGACCGACTGAGATGAGTCAGGCAGGTTGAAGTCGCCCAATAGAAGGAGAGGGGTACCATCTTCCGGTAAGGAGCTTAAAAGCATGTCCAGCTCAACTGTGAAGTGATCGAGGGGACCTGGAGGGCGATAGAGTGTAGAGCCATATGAAATCCGCGATCACGGAATCGCGGACGGAATCGCGGAATTGAGCAATAAAAATGGAATCAACTGTAAAAAAATGGATACCTTTACACACCCCTACTCTAGACCCATATAAAGTCCTATATAAACACCTATAAAAGTCCTGTATAAACACATTGTGACAGAGTGGGTCTGTCACTGACGCCGGGGCAGCACGCACGCACACATACACACAACATTCACTCATCATATACATTCATACATAAACAACATTCACTCATCATATACATTCATACATAATCAAACATGCATACATATCCATTCATCTAAGCATACATGCATTTATACATACATTCATATATCCATTCATACATATATTTATTTATTGTGTTATGTTGTGTATATATATTTATTTATTGGGTTGTGTATATGTATTTATTTATTGGGTTATGAGGGTATTGGTATTGGAGGTTGTTTTTATATAATATGTGTAGGAAACGGCAATCCATTTGATGTGTAGCACCTGTTTAGTCTTGTTTAATTGATTATGTGTGGCACCTGTGGAGGGGGAGGAGTGCAGGTGTCATAAGGGCTGTGTGCCCAAGGTTCTGGGTTCTTGCCCTGCACCAGTTGCAATGTAGGTGACTGAGGGAAGTGCCGTATGTGTCTGTTAGTCTGTTTGTCTCTGTTTGAGGTGGTGCTTCACCAGATAACGGTTGCAAAATGGGTAACAAGGGAAGCGCCACCCAGTAAGTGTTTTGTCTATCAGATTAAGTTATTGTGGAACGCATCTGATAGACTGCAGAGGTAGTATAGTTTAGTTATTTGTTTAGTTTATGTCACTCGTTATGTAATGTCACCTCTGCACCGTGGATGGCCGGCAATAAACACCCACCAACAACACCTGTGATTCCGACTACGCCATCATTGTTGTGAGTTTGGAGGAGTTCGAGAGAGGACCCCGTCACACACATATACAGTCCTATAAAAGGTCCTATAAAAATGCATATAAAGTCCTATATGAACACCTATATAAACACATATAAAAGTATTTTTTACTGACTTTCAATCAGCACCTCTTGATACTAAATGGTCAGCGTGGCGTCTAACCTGAAGGGTCTTTGATGAGCACATCAAGATTCTCATCGCCGCAGACGTTAAATGGCCGGTTCTTAGTGTCCCTGGTCTCATAAGGGGCCACGCAGCGGTACGTCTGGGTGACCAGCGGGTGGGTGACGTTCCCTGCGCTCAGACGCTTGCTGTGCGGGTCGGAGGCTCCAGCGCTTGGCCTCTCAGGCAGGTCATCGGAAGGCAGGATCATGATGCTGAACGCCACAGGACAATGTATATGTATATGTACCACGTAAATATAAAGCAACATTTCCAGACAAACCGCTTCCAGGGGAAACAATGGTCACAGTGTTGTTCTGTGGGTTCAGTATGTTCTGTACATTATTACACCTGGAGAAAGTTATACCACTCATGTCCTACCATGCTCTGTAAAAACTCATGTACATATACCGATATGCCCTACTTTGATTACTTGTATTATTGCACAATGTCGTTCTATTGGATTCTTATTATATTTATATTATTATTATTGTATTATGCACAATCGCTGCGGGCAAGACCCCCGGCATTTCATTGTATACTTGTATGCCGTGACAATTAAAACTCTTGACTTGACGTATGGATCTGACATCTTAATCATCTGTCAAATGTTTTTTATTCTGTCTGGAAGACATGTGCGTCACATTGTGCTCTTCAGTGTGTTCTGTACATTATGTTCAGTTCACCATGACAGATATTTAGTAGACACAGTTCCTGGAGAAAGTTATGCTAGCACTGCAATCCATATCAGGCATATGGCCTAATCTGCACGGCTGCACCACGCCTGTGGAACAGCCTCCCCATCCAGCTGAGGCACCACAGAGCCTGGACTCTTTTAAAGCAGGCCTGAAAACCTTATTTCAAAAAGCCTTTGATTGCTAGCCATTTCTTGTGATATATATATATATATATATTTTTTTTGCTGTCGTTTTTCATTTTCTGTTTATACTATGTTTTTAACTAAATGTCAATAAAACATCTTGTTCTCTGAGAATTTGTATTGCATTGTAAAACTAAGCAGCAACCATTTGTAAAATATCTTGCAATGGGCTAATACACAGGGGTCTAATAAGGCACCTGGAGCAAGTGTTACCATCAGTATTTTAAAAAGGTCCCATAATTAATTTGTATTGTTTATTATATCAATGTGCATATGCTCGTCTACCTAGAGATAGTAAGAATTTACACATTATTATTAATAATAATGTAAAAATATGGACCAATTCTATGTTTGCATTATTATAATTAGCCAGGCTATGGTGGGACTTAAAAGTGGTGGTGATGTCCACTCGGTCTGCTTGGCTGGTGATGGTAGAAGGTAGATCTCCAGCCATAAAGGTGGTCCACCCCTGCTGCAGCAGAAACTAGGGCTGACCTTCGAATTTTTTTTTGGAATTCGAAGCTTCAGGGCCGAGATTCGATTTTAATTTGGAGCTCCGAGATAAAAAAAAAAAAATATTATACAATTTTTTTTTTTTATGCTGTGGGACTTGTACAGCAATTTGTTCAACTTTGTCAGTGCTGTAAAGTTTAAACCTTTTTAAATCTTAGACAAACAAAACACTTTGCTTTCATGAATGAAATATTGTAAGCCGTCATTTGAGGCTTTATAAAAGCAGCACAATGAACACAAATCTGTCAGTGCCGAGTCCGACCTCATCTTAGATCTTAAATAACAAACAGCATTGCTTGTTGTAATTAACAAAGACAGGCAGAGTTGATTTTGCAAAAAAAAATATATATATATATCATTTATATTTTTTAATAATCAAATTTTATTTTCATATTCGAATCCCATGCCCATCGAACGAAGCTTTGAAGTATTTAAGACAGCCCTATTAAATGGACTGTTATATCTTATTAAATTGTGGACATTTATTCATTCCCACTTATTAGACACTATTTCTGATGGTAAAATGAGCGTACAAAGCAAAATACAGAATTCTGAAATATTAAAACGGAAAAAACGGAATTTGGAAAAAAATTAAATGGAATTTAGAAAAAAATCAAACGGATTTCATATGGCTCTAATAGAGTGTAACAATGGTGAGATTGAAAGGATTAGACACAGATACTGCATGATATTCGAGAGAGGAGAGTGACAGATCTGGGAGTGGTGTTAAGTTTGTAGCCAATGAAGGAGATGTCATGAGGCCAGTGCCTCCACCCCGGCTGGAAGTGGAAGTCAAGGTGTGTGAGTGAAGTTATAGTTTGTAGATAATGCTGCAGGTGTTGATGAGTTATTGGGGGTTATCCAGGTCTCAGTTAGCTCCATTACATCCGCATCTGTCGCATCTGCCCAGGTTTTTAACATGTCCATTTTTGGGAGCAGACTTCTGACATTTAAGTGCAGTAGGCCTAAGCCTGATCTGATTTTAAAGTCCATGGGAGTTTGCAGGGATTGTACACAGTCATTTGGGCCGGGGTTGGACTGCACATTTCCTGATATCAAAAGTAAGAGCATAATGATGCATTTCAAATGTTTACTGTGTGAAGAGTGCGTTTATCTGTTACCTGACTTGAGTCGTGTTTTTCGACAAGGCGAGCAGATCATATAGCAGTTTGAGAGTTTGGAAATTCATCATGTGTACAATCTTAGGAGACAAATATATCTGGCAGGAGATATATTCATGGAGTTGGTGTGTGGGTGCAGCTGAAGTCCTTGTGAACTGCATATCACCTGATGTGGGAAAACCATTTACATGTCCTTGCTTCAAATCCTGGACCTGGGGTAATCCAGGTAGATTTAGAACCAGCAGTGTGCAAAAAAGGAGATACATATTTATGTTTGCTTGGTGGATGGCAGCTGTAGCCTGGTTGGGCCTGGTGGTGGATGGCAGCTGTAGCCTGGTTGGGCCTGGTGGTGGATGGCAGCTGTAGCCTGCCTGGGCCTGGTGGTGGATGGCAGCTGTAACCTGGTTGGGCGGGCCTGGTGGTGGATGGCAGCTGTAGCCTGGTTGGGCCTGGTGGTGGATGGCAGCTGTAGCCTGGTTGGGCCTGGTGGTGGATGGCAGCTGTAGCCTGGTTGGGCCTGGTGGTGGATGGCAGCTGTAGCCTGGTTGGGCCTGGTGGTGGATGGCAGCTGTAGCCTGGTTGGGCCTGGTGGTGGATGGCAGCTGTAGCCTGGTTGGGCCTGGTGGTGGATGGCAGCTGTAGCCTGGTTGGGTCGTCTATTCGAATCCCAACTGGTTCATGCTTCCGCGTTCGCGTTTTGCGCTCTGATTGGCCACTGACCTACGCTAGTTTTGCCCCCCCCCCCGGTATGAGCGTAGAAATAATGCGTGGACACTTTGAAATGGGTATCACAGTAGTGAATGCGTGGACACTTTGAAATGGGTATCACAGTAGTGAATGCGTGGACACTTTGAAATGGGTATCACAGTAGTAAGTCCTACTGTAGAACATGACATAGCATGACATCCGATTTATTAATGCCAATACTAAAGATTAGGGACAAACGCAATTGGCACAAGTGTAAATCATGGATTAGTCACTCAGTTTAAACATCAGACTTAGCTCACCTCTTTCGTCTGCTGCCTGTGGATCCTATGGTCACAAGTTTAAATCACTCTTGGTTAAAGTTTTCTTTTTTTTTTACGTTTAATTAATGTATCCACTCTGGTTGGATGGTGTTGGTGTGTATGTATATGTATGTATTGTGCTGTATAATGACAATACATTTGAATCGAATCTCATTTTTAAATTGCTACGCTGCCTATGGACACGACAGTGGCAGCCAGCTTCGGAGGTGATTGCATTGCACCATGGTGATCCACTCAACAGGTAGCGATTTCAAAATGAGATTCGATTCAAAAGTAGAAAATGGTGCTAAATCCATAAAAAATGTACTACTAACAGACAAACACTGAGCAGAAACACTGACATGCTGCCATCTTGGATTTAAGAATCCTACAGTAATCAAATGTCATCTGGTTAGATTATTTGCACAATAGAATAGAACCAAAAGAAAAAGAAAGCAACAAATGAAACAAACTAACATTAAACCCCCCTAGAAGTTTATAAAGCCTAAATCTCACCTAAATAAGAGGTAACCTTCCCGAACCATACTCCCTTGGTGTGCAGCACACGTGAACATACTGTAAACAGAATATTGTCTGGACTGTGTCCTCCCATGTGAGGACACGAAGGTTACATCAGCAGTACTGTTAGAAAGACACAGTCATCAAGGTGGCTGGGTGGCGCAGCGGAGATTGTGCTCGTACCCATGTACATGTCAAAATACTTCCCAAAGGTCAGTGAATACCACGACCACAACACCAGAGGAAGCTCAACAAATCATGTTAAACCCAGATTCGGCTCAAACAAGGGACTAAACACGTTTCGCAATTATGCCACATCAATGTGGAACGCCCTACCCAAAGCTGTAAAGGAATGTGAATCACTACCCACATTCAAAACCGCCTACGGGAGGCTGCAATTCTAAACTGGCCACCGTAAATGTCCAAACCCCCCCACCCCCACCCCCTCCTAATAGACAGTCTCCTCCGCACCGCATGTATATATTCTCTCCCCAGTCCCCACCGTATGTATATTTCTCTCCCACCCACCCACCCACCCCCTCCTAATGTACAGTCCCCTCCCCATCATATGTATATACTCTGTCAGGATCTATGGGTAACAGTACTGTATATTTGAATATCGTATATGTCACAAATGTAACAGTACTAAATACCTGTATGTCATGTATGTCCCTATGCCATAAATGTCATGTATGTTGTGTATGTCATAAATGTCACGATGAATTGAAAATGGGGGACCCTGATGTAAACAAGACAAACATCTTTCTCTGGTCTGCATCCCCTTAACAATTGTGTGTATTGAGCCGTACTGTATTGTACCATTCTGCAATCTGTTAAATAAAATGTTCATTCATTCATTCATTCATTCATTCATTCATTCATTCATTCATTCACCAACGCAAGAGACACCGGTATCGAATCCGGCTGTCGGCGTTGCCTCCGGCTTGGTCCGGCCGTCATACTAACTCAATTGGCGGGGTTGAGTTAGCGGGTGGGAAGTCGATGGGTGGTAATCTGGACATTGTAAACAGCGACTCCTACAGGTCGGTTGGAGCGCCTGCACAGCAGAGACAGGAAAATGGCGGGGGCAGTGTGAGCCTCCCACACGTTACACCTCGCCAAATGAGAGTCCGCGCTGGCAGGTGAAAAGATGTGACTGGCTGCCTCCACATGTATCGGAGGGGACACGTGATGGGGCTTCTATCCTCCCTACAACCGGCCAGTGGGGGGCACATGCGAGCAACGTTCAAGACACGGGTGAGGGGAGAATTGGCACGGCTAAATTGGGATGGGAGAAAAATAGAAAAAAGGAGGAGAAAAAAGTTTAAAAAAGAAAAAGAAAAAGAAAGACAGTCATGACCCCCGTGGTCAGGCTGGGGATCCACACGAGGCATTACGCCAAGGTGTTGACATCCGAGCGAGCACGCCACATTGCTGGACATTCCCAACCTTTACCACACACTGCTGCTGTGTGTGTGTGTGTGTGTGTGCAGGAGAGAGAGAGATAGAGAGAGAAGGGGAAAAGAGAGATAAAGTCTTGGCAAAACTTCAGACAAAGGACAGCACGCCCAAATCCTTCAGATCAACGTTTGGGATAATCCCCCCCCCCCCCCCCTGTATTCTCATCCTCTCACCACTCTCACTTTGATGAAACACCTGGATGCACCACCCTCCCCTCCCAGGACACACACACACACACATACACATACACACGCCCACACACACACACACACACACACATACACACGCCCACACACACACACACCTCTCCACACTAGCCCACGGCCCATGCCAAAGGATATTACCGGTGGATGACAGGTGTGAGTTTTAATTAAGGGGCTCAGGATGGATGATCCTTAACAGAGGCTTGATAAACGAAGACGGAGCAAAACAAACCAATGTGACCAAATGTGTTTTGGGCACAAGAGAGATTTAGCTTATTATAAAAAGGTACAAAACAGGAATCCAATTAACGTTAGTATTATCGCCGTTTGCCAGAACTAGACCTCTTATTTAAATTTTTTCTACTTACTTTCTTTCTTTCTTTCTTTTTTAGCAGAAAATATCCATTTAAAATATCCATGCTGAGTAAGTTTCATAAGTAAGTAAGTAAAGTGTATTTATATAGCACCTTTCACAGACCAGGGTCACAAAGTGCTTCACATAGTAAAAACATCAATAAAATGCAAAAGATAGCAGCATGGTAAAAGAAAATAATAAAAAACGTGAAAGATCAGGAAAACCAAAACAGATAAAAAAGACATAAAATATTTACACAGAGCATAATTCGCCAAATGCCTGTTTAAACAGCACAGTCTTTAGCTGCTTTTTTTTTTATCCACTTTTTCTCCCATTTTTCCATATTTTCTCCCATCCCAATTTCGTATCATCCAATTCAACCCTCCCCTGTCACGAACGCTGTTTCTTGCCTCCCACAAGCCGGCTGCAATGTGGACTAAGTCATACATAGCACAAGTCCCCTCCGGTACTTGAGGTAACAGCAGTCGCATCTTTTCACCTGCGCAGCTCGATCTCTCAGTGTCGAGGAGTAACGCGTGGGAGGCTCACGCTGCCCCCGACACTTCCTGATTCTACTGCGCAGGCGCACCAACCGACCTGTAGGAGTCGCTTGTTCACAACGTTCGATCCCCACCCTTCAGTTTTCCCTCCCCGTAATACGGCCAATGTGTATTACTGCGGACGACCAGCCAAACTGAAAAACAATGTGGAGAGCTGGATTCGAACACGCGAATCCTAGCGTCTCCACACTGGTGGCGAGTGCCTTGCCCACTACACCACCTAGCCGCCCAGTCTTTAGCTGCTTTTTAAAGGTGTTTACCGTAACCACAGATCTAAGGTCCAAGGGCAGAGCATTCCATAGCCTGGGGGCCACGGTTTCGAAGGCTCGGTCCCCTTTTTTTTCAATCTAGACCGGTGGAACGGCCAGCAAGCCCTGATCAGACGACCTGAGCGATCTGTTCGTGGTGTATGGACGCAGTAGGTCGCAGATGTAGGCAGGTGCCTGACCATGGAGTGCTCTATAGGTGATGACCAGAACCTTAAAGTGAATTCTGAATGTGATGAGGAGCCAGTGAAGGGAAACTAAGATGGGAGTGATGTGGCAATATCTTCTGGACCGTTTGTAGCTGGCCCAAAGTGGATGCATCGAGGCAGGTGAAAAGGGAGTTACAATAGTCCAGGCGGGATGAAACAAAAGCATGAATAATCATTTCCAGCTCTACCTGGGCTGGGACACAACAGATCGAAGTTTGGCGATATTTCGTAGATGGAAAAAACAGGTACGTGTCAGAGATCTAATGTGGTGATCAAAGTGCATCTGCTGGTCAAAGATCACACCAAGGTTTCTGAGCTTGGGCCTCAGAGTTGTTGAGAGGGTCCCCATGCATGTGCAACTAGGACAGAGAGACTTCGGCTCAGCTTCTTCCCCCAGGCCATCAGAGTCTTGAACACTGAACTCTCCACACACAAGCACACACACAACACACACACTGTATACGCTCACACACTAACAGTCACTTTAGCACGAACACACACACACACACACACACACATGCTGCACACGCACGCTCACTCAACGGTCACTTTACACAATGAAAAGGTCACTTAAAAAAAAAAAAAAAAGAACAGGAGTGGTTCTTGTATAGTAAATAGATGTATATAGCAAGATAGCATAAGGATATATAGTATAACTGTATATTGTATAGTATAGTATTGTATAGTAGTGTACATAAGACCCAGTGCCTCATCCTGGACCCCACCCTTTCTTTCCTCCGCCATGTGAACCACATAACCAAATCGGCCTTCTACCACCTCCGGAACATTGCTCGTCTCCGCCCCTCCCTATCACTCTCCGCTGCTGAAACACTGGTTCATGCATTCATATCATCAAGACTAGATTACTGCAACAGCATCCTCTACGGCTCACCAAACACTATCCTCAATAAACTCCAATATGTCCAAAACTCTGCTGCCCGCATGCTCACCTCCACCCGTCGCTCTGATCACATCACCCCTGTCCTCCACGACCTCCACTGGCTTCCAATCAAATACAGGATACATTTTAAAATACTACTCATCACATTTAAAGCCCTCAACAACCTTGCCCCTCCCTACCTGTCCGACCTCCTCCACCGTCACACGCCCACCCGTCGCCTTAGGTCTGCAGATGCCAACCTCCTAACACCTCCCACGACCAGGCTCCGGACCTGGGGCGACAGGGCCTTTGCTGCTGCTGCCCCCTCCCTCTGGAATGCCCTCCCCAGCCATATCCGTGATGCAAACACCCTGACATCTTTTAAATCAGCCCTCAAAACTCACCTTTTCAATCTTGCTTTTGACCTCTAATTCTGTCGGTGTTATTTTATTTTTGTCATGTATTATTTTTTTTTGTTCTGTTTTTTTTTGTTTTGCCATAGTTTGTCTCTCCTGCCCATGTAAAGCGTCTTTGAGCACCTGGAAAAGCGCTATATAAAATAGATGTATTATTATTATTATTATTATTATTATTATTATTATCCGTAGCTAACACTGTATTGCACTATCGCAGGACCTTAGCATGTCTTTTACCATGCTTTTTGTAAACTTTATGTACATTATACCCGTTATGTCTTATTCTTATTACTTGTATTATTGCACAATCGCTGCGGGCATGACCAGCCGCATTTCACTGTATGCTTGTATGCCGTGACAAATAAAACTCTTGACTTGACTTGAGAGTGGCGTTTGGTGGTCTACTCTCTGGTGAGACAAAGGACCACCGTTTCACATGGCTTTATTATTTCCTGGGTATCTGCGTCCCCCGTCTATATAACCCTAACCCTAACCCATAACCCTAACCCGTCTAACCAGACAGGGAGCTCGATACACACTGTCACATTTAATTAGTAGCTGGTTTAACTAGTTATTAACCAAACGGCCATATGAAGGTTCAAATATACGTCACTGCGGTGCAACCTGACGCTGCAGGCACCAGTCCCCCTCCTCCGGCCCTGCCACATTGTGAAGACGGGAGAGATTGGATTGATGCTGACTTGTCATTGCGTATCGTATCCCCAACCCGCTGCCAGGGAGGCATCCATGCGCACCAGCTCCCTTTTGGCACATTCTGTCCGGCTTTAGAAAGGAGCCTAGCGCGCCACATTGGCGAAGCCCTCAGGCACTGCGTTGCTACCATACCGACCTTGGGTGAAGTCTGTAGTTTGCTCATGTAACCAGAACATACAAACCACCAGGCTTCAAGACCAGGTGTATGTCATAAATGTCATGATGAATTGAATATGGGGGACCCTGATGTAAACAAGACGAAAGTCTTTCTCTGGTCTGCATCCCCTTAACAATTGTGTGTATTGAGCCGTACTGTAATGTACCCATTCTGCAATCTGTTAATAAAGTTTTCATTCAATCAATGGAAACGGCCTGTCCAACAGCTGATGTTAAGCAGCAGCCACCCACCAGGTTATGGTAAAGCTGGCTGAAACTTGGAATTAAATCAAGAGATCTCCTCCTACAAGTAAAAAGAAAAGCAAAACCTCAGCCCAGCTAGTTATGCTAGCAGAAACTGAGGCCTAATTAGTGAAGACGGCTGCTAATTAGCACTACAAACATTAGCTCAAACAAGGGACTAAACACGTTCCGCAGGCTGGCTGTAACTGGCCCCCGTAAATGTCCGAAGATGAAAGACTTTCTCAGGTCTGCATCCCCTTAACAATTGTGTGTATTGAGCTGTACTGTATTGTACCCATTCTGCAATCTGTTAATAAAGTTTTCAATCAATCAATCAGCAGTCAACCAGAAAAGGTAGATGTGGTATAACCTTTACTCTTCTCCCTTTACATGTTACATGTCATCAGAGAACATAATGTAGGTTTCCATAGCTATGCGGATGATACACAACTGTACATATCTGCTGAACCAAATGATACAGCTATTAACTCCATCACAGACAGCTTATTGCCAATAAATAAATGGATGAGTAAGAACTTCCTGAAACTAAAGGAGAACAAAACTGAAATTCTAATTATCGGCCCCAAAACAAAACAATAAACGTTAATAAAGAACCTGGGAGGACTAACCCCTTGGATCAAATCTGAGGTCACTAGTCTCGGGGTTATCATAGATTCAGAACTGAACTTCAATTCTCATATTAACAAAGTGACCAAAACATTGTTCTTCCATCTCAGAAATATAGCAAAGGTACGACCATTTATTAATCAAAGCGATGCTGAGAAGCTAATTCATGCATTCATATCTAGCCGGTTAGACTTGTAATGCACTTTTCACAGGTCTCCCTAAGAAAACCACAGAGAGGCTTCAGCTAATCCAAAACTCTGCAGCCCGACTGCTAACTAGAACCAAAAGTCGAGAGCATATTAGTCCAGTCTTAGCTGCTCTACACTGGCTTCCTGTAACATTTAGAATTTACTTCAATGTCCTTCTCCTTACATACAAAGTTCTAAATGGACAGGGACCTAGCTACATCGCCAACACTCTAATAAATTACAGGCCAGCAAGAACACTGCGATCATCAGCTGTTGGACTACTAGAGGTTCCCAGAAACAGTGGTCTAAGATACCCATGTACATGTCAAACATTTTCAAAATACTTCCCAAAGGTCAGTGAATACCACGACCACAACACCAGAGGGAGCTCCACAAATCATTAAACCCAGATTCGGCTCAAATTCAGGCATTTAAATGAAACATCAGGGATATCCTGACACAAATTGTACTTTATCTGCACTATTCTTACCCTACCTACTTTTATACACTTTCAAATTCATGTTTCGGTTAGTCGATTCTATGCAAATTTTATCTCACTACCTCCTATGCACTGTAATTTTAAGAGCACTGCTCTGTTGTAATAAAAAATTTAACTATTTATCACACGTTTTACTTCTTACTGATGCACTGCTCTGTTGTATGTTAAATACCCTGTTGTATGTCCGTTCTACTTTATAATTTTTTGCCTATTTTTAAACTGAATCATTTTAAACTATTTTTATTATTTGTATTACTGAATGAAACTGTAAACAGAAAGGCCTATTGGGATGCTAGATCCTAATGTGAAACACTGTGATTTACCTTACCTTGCTACCTCTATCTTTTTTATGCTCGCTTATGCCTGTATTTTTCACTGTTGTGAAGCACTTTGAACTGCAACTTCTGTATGAAAAGTGCTATACAAATAAAGTTATTAACATTCCAAGGATGGCTGACAAGGTAGCAGCTCCAGGCTAGAATTGGCCACTGACATTTTGAGCAATTAGTCACAATGTTCCTTGAAGCTGAATGTTCCAAAATGAAAAGCAGGTGTGTCTGTGTGGGAGGGGCCTTTACAGGGCCACACAACGCACATGCAGGTGCGCACGGTAGTGAATCAGAAAACCCTCACATGTATCCCTCCGCCTTGGAGTGATGCCAACATTGGAGTGATCCAATGGAGGGAAACATAACCACACAAATTTTTTAATCCACTTTTTCTCCCCATTTTCTATTTTTCTCCCATCCCAATTTCAATTACAATTCTTCCCTCCCCTGTCTTGAACGTTGCTAGACTATGCCTCCCACAGGTCGGCTGTAGTGAGGATAGAAGTCTTGCATCACGTGTCCCCTCCGGTACACGAGGAGGCAGCCTGTCGCATCTTTTCACCGCAGCAGCTCGAGCTCTCAGTGGCGAGGAGTAACGCGTGGGAGGCTCACGCTGCCCCCCGATACTTCCTGCTTCCGCCTCACCGGCGTCACCAAACCGACCTGTAGGAGTTGCTGTCCACAACGTCCAATCCCCACCCTCTAACACTTGCCAATTGTTGCCAGCGTTATGACTAGGGATGGGTACCTTTCACATTTGAACCGGTACCGGTACCTGTGAATCGATACCGGTACCCAACGGTACCTTTTTTCTGTACTTTAGTCTCAAGAAATGTAATTTACCTACCTCAGTCGTAAAAAATAATCCAAACTTCAAATAACTACAATTTCGACAGTTTTCGGCTTGTCATTGCTCCGACTGCTTTGTTGTTGAATCAAGTCAAATCCTAGGTAAGCATATATTGTGCGTGTGAACGTTGACATGAAAAGAAAAAGGTAAAAAAAATTATAATAATAAAAAAATAAAAAAAAATTAAAAAACGGTATCTCACTTGATTCGATACTCGGTAGTACTGACGTGTTTCGGTTCGGTACCTCAAAAGTACCGAATTCGGTACCCATCCCTAGTTATGACTTGTCATAAGTGAATTGTATAGAATCAACTCACCAAAATGTACTATTGCACAACTGATAAAAAAACTAAAAAATCTGCGCTTCTTCTCTGAGTTAAAAAAGGCGATTTAATACTCTGCCCCCGAGATGTTATGTGCAGAGCCCATTTCATCGCGACCAACCGGCACTGCTTCCGACAACAAACTATCCATTGCGAGTCCAGGTTACACACAAAAGACCAGACCCCCGGCCCCCCTCCCGCGATTATACATGTGCAGCCTCGCAGGATGTATTGTTTCAAGTTCAAGTTCAAGTTTCTTTAATAGTTGTCATACAGAAGTACAGAATACTTTCATACAAAATGCTTCTTACTGTTACGCTCCAGAGACTGTGCTAGACAAGATAGTATCAAATAACATAGTATTAGCAATTAGTCACAATGTTCCTTGAAGCTGAATGTTCCAAAATGAAAAGCAGGTGTGTCTGTGTGGGAGGGGCCTTTACAGGGCCACACAACGCACATGCAGGTGCGCACGGTAGTGAATCAGAAAACCCTCACATGTATCCCTCCGCCTTGGAGTGATGCCAACATTGGAGTGATCCAATGGAGGGAAACATAACCACACAAATTTTTTAATCCACTTTTTCTCCCCATTTTCTATTTTTCTCCCATCCCAATTTCAATTACAATTCTTCCCTCCCCTGTCTTGAACGTTGCTAGACTATTACCATATAATATACAATACTATGCAGTGTACTAATGTACAGTACTATATAGTGCAAAGCAGAAATGGGATGAGGTACAATTTAGGTACAATTTACAGTAAGGTGTACGAGTTGTAGTGCAATCCTTCATCAATAAATATAAAGTGTGGGGAGTGGGTGCTACAGTGTGTTTGTTTAAAGTGGGTGTGTGCTATAAAGTGTGTGGAGTGGGTGCTACAGTGTGTCTGTTTAAAGTGAGTGTGTGCGTGTGGATGTGTGTGCTATGTGCGTTTGGTGGTTGTTGTTGTGTAGTGTTCATTGTTCGTTTAGCAGTCTGATGGCCTGGGAATAGAAGCTTCTTCTGAGTCTTTCTTTATTGTAGTGAGATGTGTAGTGAGATGTGTATTGGAATACTGTGTGTCGGCCTCCGTTGATGAAGGAGCGAGACATGGCAATACACACAGCTTCCGGGTGGAAAACTCGATCAACCAATGTTGTTGTTGTTTTATTGTGGATCCCCATTAGTCTCTACACCAAAGTGAGACTACTCTTCCTGGGGTCCAAACATTAAAAATACAAACGCAAAAAAAAGGTAAAATAAAAATATAAAACCACAAACATTGAAGTACTCACAACAAGAAAACATCACAACAAACAAAACAGTGAATCAAAGCTCACTCAATATTCATAAGTCAGATATCACAATTCCCCAACCATAAAATACAAATTTCATAGTCAGTCCATAAGAAGAAAACAGATCAAAATAATTTATATGCACGACCCCACTGTCACCTACCCGCGACCCCACCTTGGGTCGCGACCCGTAGTTTGAGAACCGCTGACCTAAGGTAAGGGGGACATGTTTTTTTGTTTTTTGGGGGGTGAACTGCCCCTTTAAACCCAAATGATGTGAACGGGGGGGGGGGCGTCTATGCCTTCTGCAATGCTGTTCGGTTTCCGCGTTGCCGGTTTGCGCTCCGATTGGCCGAGCGCGCGCATGAGCCGCGACGCGCCCCTCAGCCGTGCGGCGATAAGCCTTTCGCCAGCGGGGAGAGGGGCGGCGTGGGCGGCGTGAGCGGCATCGCTGCGCTCATCACCGACCCTCCGTGCTCCGGCTTTCAACAGCGGGGAGAGTATTATGGGGCTTATGCCGCGAAGCAGTAACACAACAGTGAACACATAGTTAAGTACGACTAACAGATGCATTGCAACCATGTGTTCACTGTTGTGTTACTGCTTCTCGGCATAAGCCCCATAATAAGACCGTCTCTGGCTTCGTCCAGCGGACACCATGGTGAGCTCAGCGATGCCGCTCGCGGCAGCATATACTCAGGTGCCTTATTAGACCCCTGTGTATTAGCCCATTGCAAGATATTTTACAAATGGTTGCTGCTTAGTTTTACAAATTCTCAGAGAACAAGATGTTTTATTGACATTTAGTTAAAAACATAGTATAAACAGAAAATGAAAAATGACAGCAAAAAAATATATATATCACAAGAAATGGCTAGCAATCAAAGGCTTTTTGAAATAAGGTTTTCAGGCCTGCTTTAAAAGAGTCCAGGCTCTGTGGTGCCCTCAGCTGGATGGGGAGGCTGTTCCACAGGCGTGGTGCAGCCGTGCAGATTAGGCCATATGCCTGATATGGATTGCAGTGATATAGCATAACTTTCTCCAGGAACTGTGTCTACTAAATATCTGTCATGGTGAACTGAACATAATGTACAGAACACACTGAAGAGCACAATGTGACGCACATGTCTTCCAGACAGAATAAAAAACATTTGACAGAGGTATTAGATGTCAGATCCATACGTCAAGTCAAGAGTTTTAATTGTCACGGGCACGGCATACAAGTATGCAATGAAATGCGGGGGGTCTTGCCCGCAGCGATTGTGCATAATACAATAATAATAATATAAATATAATAAGAATCCAATAGAACGACATTGTGCAATAATACAAGTAATCAAAGTAGGGCATATCGGTATATGTACATGAGTTTTTACAGAGCATGGTAGGACATGAGTGGTATAACTTTCTCCAGGTGTAATAATGTACAGAACATACTGAACCCACAGAACAACACTGTGACCATTGTTTCCCCTGGAAGCGGTTTGTCTGGAAATGTTGCTTTATATTTACGTGGTACATGTTTGTCCTGTGGCGTTCAGCATCATGATCCTGCCTTCCGATGACCTGCCTGAGAGGCCAAGCGCTGGAGCGTCACCCACCCGCTGGTCACCCAGACGTACCGCTGCGTGGCCCCTTATGAGACCAGGGACACTAAGAACCGGCCATTTAACGTCTGCGGCGATGAGAATCTTGATGTGCTCATCAAAGACCCTTCAGGTTAGACGCCACGCTGACCATTTAGTATCAAGAGGTGCTGATTGAAAGTCAGTAAAAAATACTTTATATGTGTTTATATATGGGGGGGGGGGGGGGGGGGGGGGGGGGGGGCGTCTATGCCTTCTACAATGCTGTTCGGTTTCCGCGTTGCCGTTTTGCGCTCCGATTGGCCGAGCGCGCGCATGCGCATGAGCCGCAACGCGCCCCTCAGTCGTGCGGCGATAAGCCTTTCGCCAGCGGGGAGAGGGGCGCCGTGAGCGGCATCGCTGCGCTCATCAACGACCCTCGGTGCTCCGGCTTTCAACAGCGGGGAGAGTATTATGGGGCTTATGCCGCGAAGCAGTAACACAACAGTGAACACATAGTTAAGTACGACTGACAGATGCATTGCAACCATGTGTTCACTGTTGTGTTACTGCTTCTCGGCATAAGCCCCATAATAAGACCGTCTCTGGCTTCATCCAGCGGACACCATGGCGAGCTCAGCGATGCCGCTCGCGGCAGCATATACTCTCCCCGCTGTTGAAAGCCTTATCGCAGCACGGAGGGTCATGGACCCGCAACGCAACAACGAAGGCGGCGATGAAGCCTGAGTCGCGCGATTTTTTATTGGTTTGTCATGACAAACCAATTACATAATCCAACATATGTGTAAAGAAACAACATATTCCAGTTAACGGTATTTTTTTTAATGATTGCTTACGGTATAAATTAGGTTAACTGCAGGAGCTTAGTATTGCTGCCTGGCTGAGGGCCGCGTCCCGGCTCATGCGCGCGCTCGGCCAATCAGAGCGCAAAACGGCAACGCGGAAACAGAACAGCGTTGTAGAAGGCATAGACGCGAACGGGGGCTGTATGCAGCAGCTGCAAACAACCCCAGTGAAACAGTAACTTTTCAGGTAGATTTGTAGCTTCAAACTTTCCATTGATTGATTGAAAACGTTATTAACAGATTGGCAGAATGGGTACAATACAGTACGGCTCAATATACACACAATTGTTAAGGGGATGCAGAGGGATGGGCATTTTAAAGAAAAATCCAGATCGATTCTCAATTTTTTTTATATATTTTTTTACTTATTTTGTTCATTCACGTATGGAAACCAACAACAGTATAATCTTACACATACATGTAAAAAAAATTAAACAAATAATAATAATAATATTATAAAAAATAA
>NC_140174.1:6979329-7169189 GCF_963971535.1 Notolepis coatsorum
CCAAGTAAGTCGGTGCGTCGGATGCGCTTCTTGGAAAGCTACTGCGCGGAGCTACTGAGGTGTGACCACTCTGTGACCGAGAGTTCAGAGGTCACACAGTTCCTAACCCCCAAAGACCACGATCTGCAGCCGGACTTCACCAAGAACAGGTAGGCGCTTCGCATGGGAGTCAAATCACCATGTTTACTGTGTTCTGCTTAGGGCTGTCTTAAATACTTCGAAGCTTCGATCGATGGACATGAGATTCGAATATGAAAATAAAAATAAATATGATTTGCTGTTTGTTATTTAAGATGAGGTCGGACTCGGCACTGACAGATTTTGTTTGTCTAAGATTTAAAAAGGTTTAAACTTTACAGCACTGACAAAGTTGAACAAATTGCTGTACAAGTCCCACAGCATAAAAAAAAAAAAATGTATAATCTTTTTAAGGCACTCGCCACCAGTGTGGAGACGCTAGGATTCGCGTGTTCGAATCCAGCTCTCCACATTGTTTTTCAGTTTGGCTGGTCGTCCGCAGTAATACACATTGGCCGTATTACGGGGAGGGAAAACTGAAGGGTGGGGATCGAACGTTGTGAACAAGCGACTCCTACAAGTCGGTTGGTGCGCCTGCGCAGTAGAATCAGGAAGTGTCGGGGGCAGCGTGAGCCTCCCACGCGTTACTCCTCGACACTGAGAGATCGAGCTGCGCAGGTGAAAAGATGCGACTGCTGTTACCTCAAGTACCGGAGGGGACTTGTGCTATGTATGACTTAGTCCACATTGCAGCCGGCTTGTGGGAGGCAAGAAACAGCGTTCGTGACAGGGGAGGGTTGAATTGGATGATACGAAATTGGGATGGGAGAAAAATATGGAAAAAATGGGAGAAAAAGTGGATCAAAAAAAAAGAATTGGTCCATATTTTTACATTATTATTAATAATAATGTGTAAATTCTTACTATCTCTAGGTAGACGAGCATATGCACATTGATATAATAAACAATACAAATTAATTATGGGACCTTTTTAAAATACTGATGGTAACACTTGCTCCAGGTGCCTTATTAGACCCCTGTGTATTAGCCCATTGCAAGATATTTTACAAATGGTTGCTGCTTAGTTTTACAAATTCTCAGAGAACAAGATGTTTTATTGACATTTAGTTAAAAACAAAGTATAAACAGAAAATGTAAAACGACAGCAAAAACAATATATATATATATATCACAAGAAGTCAAGTCAAGTAAGTCAAGTAATTTATTTATATAGCACGTTTAAAAGCACAAGAGCCAACCAAAGTGCTGTACAATCAAAGCTTAAAATCAATGTCCTAATATAAAATACACAAATACAAAAATACAAAAAGGCACAGCAGGACAAGACAGTACATTCAGAGAGTAGGACAGTAGGACAACACACGGATAGGGGAACACAAAGTGCAGTAGCACACAGGGGACAGAGGAGCATAAGAAGAGATACAAGAGGGAGGGGGCAGGATAAAATTACATGGGAGTGTGTGAGTTAGGGTGTGGGAGAATCAGGGTTTATTGAAGGCCAGGGAATAGAAGTGGGTTTTTAGACGGGCCTTAAATGTCTCCAGCGAGGGGGCAGATCGGATCTCCAGGGGAAGCTGGTTCCATAGCTTGGGGGCCACGGCCTTGAAGGAGCGATCGCCTCTCTTTTTGAGTCTGGTGCGGGGGGGGGACCAGCCGAGCCTGGTTGGAGGATCTTAGTGACCAGGGTGCTGCGTAGGGGGTGATGAGCTCGGTGATGTATAGGGGTGCTGCACCCGATAGTGCTTTAAAGGTGAGGAGGAGGATTTTGAAGTCTATTCTAAGTGGGACTGGGAGCCAGTGTAGGGAGGCTAGGACTGGTGTGATGTGCTCTCTCTTTCTGGTACCGGTAAGGAACCTAGCTGCAGAGTGCTGGACCATTTTGAGGCGAGACATGGCTGCCTGACTGATGCCGGTGTAGAGGGCATTGCAGTAGTCAAGGCGTGAAGTGATGAATGCATTGACTACCGTTTCCAGGTCGACGGGTGAAAGGATTGGTTTTATTTTACTAATGTTGCGGAGTTGAAAGAAGCATGATTTGACTACGGCATTTACCTGCCGTCGTATTTGAGCTCTGGGTCAAAGATTACACCCAGGCTCTTGACGTGGGGTTTGAGGTGGGTGGAGAGTTGTCCTAGGCTGTTGGAGAGTGTTTTGGTGGAAGAGGGGGGGGGCCAAACAAAATGATCTCCGTTTTATTTTCATTTAGCTGTAAGAAGTTGAGGGCCATCCAGCTTTTTATGTCCCTGAGACAGTTTTTAAGAGAGTCTAGGTTAGCTGTGTCAGAGGGGTTGAGGGGAAGGTAGATTTGGGAGTCATCGGCATAAAAGTTATATGAAATGTTGTGTTTCTGGATGATTTCGGCCAGAGGGAGCATGTAGATGGAGAAGAGTATGGGGGCCAGGATGGAACCTTGGGGGACCCCATACGGTAGACTAGCTGTGGGGGAGGAGTGTCCACCCAAACTGACCGAAAAGGAGCGGCCGCTCAAGTAGGATGCGAACCAGTTTAGGGCAGACCCCCCAATACCTAGCCTGTGTTCGAGACGATCGACCAGGGTGGAGTGGTCGAACGCGGCAGAGAGGTCCAGGAGGAGGAGCATGGCACAGCTACCTGAGTCGATGGTGAGAAGCAGGTCATTGTAGATTTTGACTAGCGCTGTCTCAGTGCTGTGC
Source organism: Notolepis coatsorum (assembly GCF_963971535.1). Lineage (NCBI taxonomy): Eukaryota > Metazoa > Chordata > Actinopteri > Aulopiformes > Paralepididae > Notolepis > Notolepis coatsorum. The sequence goes on from NC_140174.1 coordinate 6,982,041, forward strand.
CCTGCCCTGAAACCTGACTGGAATTTGTCTAGGAGGTTGTTGTGATGTAGGAAGGGGAGGAGCTGTGCCAGGACAGCCTTTTCTAAAATCTTAGATAGGAAGGGTAGTTTGGATATGGGTCTGTAATTATTGAAAAGAGCAGGGTCTAGGTTAGGTTTTTTTAGGAGGGGCTCAACCATGGCGTGCTTAAGGGAGGAGGGAACAGAGCCAGATTCCAGAGAGCTGTTTATGATAGACAAAATACTGGGGCCTACTATGTCCATGGAGTCTTTTAGAAGATGGGTAGGGAGGGCATCAAGGGGGGATGTGACAGTCCGCATGCCTGCCACCAGCTCTCTGAGAGTAGTTAGAGAGATGGGTTGGAAGTTGTTCAAAAGAGCTGGGCAGGAGGGGTGGGAGGGAGGGGGAAGTGGGCAGGAGGGCTGGGCAGGAGGGGGGGCCGGGCAGGGGGGCTGGGTAGGAGGGGGGGGTGGAGGAGGACGATGAGATGGCTAATCTAATGGTTTCCACCTTCCTAATGAAGAAGTTTAGGAATTCTTCACATTTGGAGGGGGAGGCATCGGGGCAGGGGGTGGGAGGAGGGGAGGTGAAAGAGTTGATTGATTGATTGATTGAAAAGTTTATTAACAGATTGCAGAATGGGTACAGTACAGTACAGCTCAGTACATACAATTGTTAAGGGGATGCAGACCAGAGAAAGACTTTCGTCTTGTTTACATCAGGGTCCCCCATTTTCAATTCATCATAACATATATGACATACATGACATACAGATAGACAGTACTGCTACATCTATACATTTATGACATATCAGATTTGCAAATACAGTACTGTTTGTGATACAAAAGTGTCCAGAAAAAGAGTGTATATACATTTGGCATAGAAACTGTACATTGGAGGAGGTTGGGTGGGTGGGGTGGGGTTGGGTGGGTGGGTGAGGGCTGTACATTGGAGGTGGGGGGGGGGGGGGGTTGGGTAGGGGACACACACACATTTTACACTGTACATTGGAATACTGACAGTTAATGGTCGAAAAAAGGACTCTGGGATTGTGACCATTTTTGGCAATTATTTCTGAGAAGTGCTTTTCTCTCGCCACCTTAACTGCCTCTTGATACTGTTTGAGGTGATATTTAAGGATCTCATAGTGGATCTGCACAAGCTCTGGTGTTCTCATCAAGCCAGGGCTGAGATCTAGGTCTGGGCCTTTTGAAGAAATGGCTAGCAATCAAAGGCTTTTTGAAATAAGGTTTTCAGGCCTGCTTTAAAAGAGTCCAGGCTCTGTGGTGCCTCAGCTGGATGGGGAGGCTGTTCCACAGGCGTGGTGCAGCCGTGCAGATTAGGCCGCCTCAGACCTACTCCTATCCAAGCTCCGAGAGGGTCATCAAAGAGAAGTCGCCTATTCTCAGTCCTTGCCCCACAATGGTGGAATGAACTACCCACCCCAGTTAGGACAGCCGAAACACGTCCAATCTTTTGCCGTCGACTAAAGACGCACTTCTTCAACCATTATCTGAATTAAAAAAAATAAAAAAATCTAACCCTAACTAACCATACTGTCATGCACTAAACTAACCTACACTGTAGCACTCAACACTTTGGCGAACATTGTTACTCAGCTGATAGAGTTGTGCCCTTTCTGATGGCTTGTCGTACAGAACTTGTAAGTCGCTTTGGATAAAAGCGTCAGCTAAATGACTAAATGTAAATGTAAATGTATATGGATTGCAGTGCTAGCATAACTTTCTCCAGGAACTGTGTCTACTAAATATCTGTCATGGTGAACTGAACATAATGTACAGAACACACTGAAGAGCACAATGTGACGCACATGTCTTCCAGACATTTGACAGAGGTATTAAGATGTCAGATCCATACGTCAAGTCAAGAGTTTTAATTGTCATGGCATACAAGTATACAATGAAATGCGGGGGGTCTTGCCCACAGCGATTGTGCATTCTTCCCCCAGGCCATCAGAGCCTTGAACAATGAACATTGAGTGCCACAGAACACTGAACTATCCACACACACGACACGCACGCTGTGCACGCTCACACACTAGCAGCCACTTTAACACTTTAACATGAGCGTGCACACACTCATGCCGCACACACCCACTTATGGCCAAAAGGAAAGGCCACTTTAAATTAGTATAACAACAGTAACAGTGTATTGCACTACCAAAGCTACCTAGCATGTCCTACTGTATAAGCTCTGTAAATAACTATGTACAGATAACGAGATGTCACACCATGTTACCTGTTACCTGTTTATTGCACAATGTTGTTTTTATTGGATTCTATTATATGTTGTACCACTGTATTGCACATCGTTGCGGGCAAGACCACCCGCATTTCATTGTATACTTGTATGCCGTGACAAATAAAACTCTTGACTTGACTTGACTAATACAATAATAATAATATAAATATAATAAGAATCCAATAGAACGACATTGTGCAATAATACAAGTAATCAAAGTAGGGCATATCGGTATATGTACATGCCTTTTTACAGAGCATGGTAGGACATGAGTGGTATAACTTTCTCCAGGTGTAATAATGTACAGAACATACTGAACCCACAGAACAACACTGTGACCATTGTTTCCCCTGGAAGCGGTTTGTCTGGAAATGTTGCTTTATATTTACGTGGTACATGTTTGCCCGGGGCGTTCAGCATCATGATCCTGCCTTCCGATGACCTGCCTGAGAGGCCAAGCGCTGGAGCCTCCGACCCGCACAGCAAGCGTCTGAGCGCAGGGAACGTCACCCACCCGCTGGTCACCCAGACGTACCGCTGCGTGGCCCCTTATGAGACCAGGGACACTAAGAACCGGCCATTTAACGTCTGCGGCGATGAGAATATTGATGTGCTCATCAAAGACCCTTCAGGTTAGACGCCACGCTGACCATTTAGTATCAAGAGGTGCTGATTGAAAGTCAGTAAAAAATACTTTATATGTGTTTATATAGGTGTTCATATAGGACTTTATATGCATTTTTATAGGACCTTTTTATAGGACTGTATATGTGTTTATACAGGACTTTTATAGGTGTTTATATAGGACTTTATATGGGTCTATAGTAGGGGTGTGTAAAGGTATCCGTACCGAACCGAACCGTTTCAGTGTGTACCGTACCGTACCGAACGGCTGTAGTGTGTACCGAACAAATACAACGGTATATATATTTTTTTTTATCCACTTTTTCTCCCATTTTCTATATTTTCTCCCATCCCAATTTCGTATCATCCAATTCAACCCTCCCCTGTCACGAACGCTGTTTCCTGCCTCCCACAAGCCGGCTGCAATGTGGACTAAGTCATACATGGCACAAGTCCCCTCCGGTACTTGAGGTAACAGCAGTCGCATCTTTTCACCTGCGCAGCTCGATCTCTCAGTGGCGAGGAGTAACACGTGGGAGGCTCACGCTGCCCCCGACACTTCCTGATTCTACTGCGCAGGCGCACCAACCGACCTGTAGGAGTCGCTGTCCACAACGCCCGATCCCCACCCATCAGTTTCCCACCCCCTAATACGGCCAATGTGTATTAGTATGAACGACCAGCTAAACTGAAAGCAATGTGGAGTGCTGGGCTCGAACAGGCGAGCCCAGCGTCTCCGCATTCGTGGCGAGCGCCTTGCCCACTACGCCACGTAGCCGCCCTAATACAACGGTATGTTAACCGCCCACCGGTTAATAATAATAATAATTTTTTCTTTTCTTTACAAGTCGATTATTAATTTCAATATAGAATATTCGTTGACAGCCCTACAAGTAAAATTAGTTACTGCACACTACATCACCCCTGAGTGGAACATGGAAAGCCAAACTTTGCCCCCACTGTACTGAAAACCGTACCGAACCGTGACTTCAAAACCGAGGTACGTACCGTACCGTGGTTTTTGTGTACCGTTACACCCCTAGTCTATAGTATACAGGACCTTTTTATAGGTGTTTTATATAGGACTTTATATGTGTTTTATATAGGACTCTAGGTGTTTCAAATGTCAGAATGCAGACAGTCCAATATTCAAAATTTGGGTTCCCTGAAGGTAGATTTTGTTTTGTCTGCAGGGTGGTGGCTGGTGGAGAATGACGATAAGCAGCTGGCCTGGTTCCCAGCTCCCTACTTGGAGTCATGTGAGGAAGAGGAGGAGGAGGAGGATGATGATGTATTTATTCTAGGAGGTGAGGTGAACGTATTTTTTTTTTTTTTTTTTATGTCCTTGTATCACCTGTGTGGTAACTTGACAAATAACTGAATGGGTTACTGTGCCATTGACACAACTTTGCTTGCAAATTAAAGTAAATAAATATAAGTAGTATAATATTAGACCTGCTTCCTATGTCAGCTCCAACTAAAATAAGCAAGAAACCCCACATTGCACAGTGGGTGTAACCGTCCTCCCTGTCTATTTGTGATTGGGAACGTAGATTGACAGCCAGCTGAACTCCATTCAATAATGAAAATTCAGGAAACTACTGTACATAAAAGAAGGCAGGGTCTTTACGTCACCGTGTAGCGTGTGTACGCACCTTGGTTTTTAACCGTATCTAATCGAATGCTTATCAAAGCACACATGCTGTATTCGTCATATTGGTGAAGAGTCAAGTCTTTACAATTAGCCAACACTAGAGAGCAGTCTTCAGTTTCACCCAACGTGAAATCTGCACTGAAGAGGGCCAGGTACTCGAGTCAAGTGTTCCTTTGTGTTAATCCCCTTTGGGGAATTTCAGGTGTCATAGCTGCATGGGAGACGGGGGGAGGGGAGGTAAGATAAGATAAGATAAGATATTCCTTTATTGATCCCCTTGGGGAAATTCAGGCATCATAGCAGCATGGGGGGGAGGGGGGGGGTACAGGTAGTAAAACAACACAGTGTACAGGTAGTAAAAACAACACAGGCAGTGTAAACAATTTATAGGCAGGAACAAAAGATAATAACAGTAAGAACTGTGTTCTATGGTGTTGAGCCTCTCTTTCTGCGTCTGGTTTGTAGGTGTTTTGTACTGCGCAGTGAGAAGCTACTCCGCCAAGAACCTCGACGAGGTGTCTGTTCCCATCGGCGCAGCGGTGGAGGTGCTGAGGAAGTCCGACGACGGCTGGTGGATCATCAGGTATCCTCCACGAACCCGTCAATTAGGGCTGAACGATTAATCGATTAAAAATCGAAATCGTGATTTGAAATGATGCAATTAGCAAAAAAATATATATATAGATTACGCATATTTTTAACCAGGAAGTCCCATTGAGATACAAGATCTCCTTTGCTTGTTGTTGTTATTGTTGTAGGAACGGTTTGGGAGAGGGAGGTAAGGGGTTTTAGATTCAGTGTGTTGTGAAGTTTAGACTTCAGAGAGGGAGAGTAAAGTACAGAAAAAAGGTACCGTTGGGTACCGGTATCGATTCCCAGGTAAAAAGAAACATTTTCAGGCTCGGTGTCCCGAACAGACTCACTGCGCGGCGTAGGCCAGATGCAAAGCCGCATTTTACAATAAACCTCTGTGGGGCTGCTTAAAAAAAACAATTATTATAATCGCAAATTTTATCGCAATCGCAAAATCTGTCAGAAAAATCGCAATTAAATTATTTACCAAAATCGTGCAGCCCTACTGTCGACACAACCGCAACAAAGCATTTTCTGCCGAGAAGGAGAACGATATTGTAAAATAAGAGATTATGTGCTGCTAAGGAAACAATAGTTGGCATGCCTACACGCGGTTTCACTGCATAACGGTGGATGGCTAGATGTTTTGTTGATCAGTTACCTAAAGCTGTTTATTGTTCAACTCGAGACGTTTCACAGATATGGAAAATAGCCTATTTAACTCACAATGCACATTGTGTTTCTGTTTCAGATACAATGGCAAATCGGGTTACATTCCCTCCATGTACCTGCAGCCACTGAACAACCCGTGGGCAGGGCTTCACAGCCTGCAGAGGAAACTGTCCACCTGGAACCTGGCAACCGCCGGTTCAGCACATGACTCTCCCCTCGGTCACAGGGAGCCCCAAACGGGCAACCGCTACCCACCCGCCCTCCTCGAGGAGAACAACCCACAGCAGCACAGCGCGCTCCCGCCCAGGCGTGGGCCAAACAGGGCGCAGAGACTCCAGCATGCCCGTTCCCTGGATGTTCTGTCCGAGGACCCGAGGTCCCGTCTGGCCCCCCGCCTGGCCCCCCGCACCCGGAGGTGTGCAGATGTCCCCGACGACTCCAGCGTCTCCTCGGGAAGCTCCTCCTCGGAGAGAGGCTCCTCCTCGGGTCGGGACCAGCGGCTGCAGCCAGGCCCGGGCAGCGCTGCGTCCACGCTCCCGTGGAGAGAGAGCGTCAGCGGGCGCAGCAACAGTCTGCAGCCAGGCCCGGGCAGCGCTGCGCCCACGCTCCCGTGGAGAGAGAGCGTCAGCGGGCGCAGCAACAGTCTGCAGGCAGGCCCGGGCAGCGCTGCGTCCACGCTCCCGTGGAGAGAGAGCGTCAGCGGGCGCAGCAACAGTCTGCAGCCAGGCCCGGGCAGCGCTGCGTCCACGCTCCCGTGGAGAGAGAGCGTCAGCGGGCGCAGCAGTCCCGACGTCGGCCTCTCCCGCTTTTGTGACTCCAGCCTCGGTTCTTGCAGCTCTGGGTCCGTTTGCTCCAGCGGAGGTAAGATGCCCCCCAGGATGCCACCGAGACCCACGACCCGGGAGATTCTGACCCGCTGCACCACCATGACCCGCAGGGCTGCCTTGGTCACCCAGGCTCGGTTCTTCACCCAGCCAACGCCTATCCAGGCCCATTAGGGGGGGGGGGGGTCCTATAGATGGGTCCCCCGAACAGGAACAGGGTAAATCTGCATTTTTAGCTTATTTCTCTATGAGCACTCAACGTGTCTGCAAATAAGGGGAACCTCAGTTGCCCTTCGCGTTTAAATAAACGTTTGAAAGGTCAATTGGCTCCTGTTAGAGTCGAGACAACATCAGTCTATCTGCCTTTTGGTTTAGTTTGGGAATTAAGTTGGACTTAAATAATCTACTATTGTCCTGTACTTTCAGGTGATATTCAAGTATGTATACCATTACCATCAGCCGGGGTGTAGTGGAGGGTAAATGCACGTAAGAGCACAGTTTACCCAACTTTTTTATTTTGGAATTTGCACTTTTTTCATAGTGTGTTGTTTACGCATAGTTTGCGCATGCATTGAGGACACTGTAATGCTGTTTGGTTTTGGAGTTTGTAGGAGGTTGTATGTCTTCACTGTAGGGCTGTCCCCGACTAAGGGATTTGGATAGTCGACTTTGATTGGCCGAAATTAGCCGATAGTCGACTATTAGTATATATATCATTCCATTTGGGCTGTGGGGGGTGCTTAATGTCTGAAGGAGTCGACTGAAGGCTTCTTGTCCTCTGCAAAAGCATGCAATTGGTCCACTGATGGATACATGTTGATATTTGTCTAGTCTAGTGTGTTCATTAGACGGGTGAAATCCTCTTTCTGTGCCCGTTTTCTTAGGCAGTTAGCCTCTGGTATGTGTGCCATTAGCGTTAGCCACGCTTCTAGGCCTCTTTTCTTTTGGAAAGAATGATACAAAAATTATTAAATTAATAATTATAATAATAATAATAAATATTATAATGTATATATATATATATTTTATTTATTTTTTGCATTCAACTAAGAGGTTGGCAGTCGACGTACGGCTCCTTTCGATCGATTAGTAGACTATTCGACTAATAGGGGTCAGGTCAGCCCTACTTCACTGACAGAGCTATAGGCTAAATGCTGCCACCTGCTTCCAGTTCTTGTGTTAAGCTTGGCTAGAGAGTGCATAATATACTGTGTATTGGATCTTTTGCATTTATTTGACATGTTTTGGACTTTATAGTGTTTAAAATTAAAAGACTCTTGAACACACACACACACACACACACACACACACACACACAGAAGTACCCTGCACCTTAATATGCACATACTGTACACTTTTATGCAAGACACTTTCTCTAAATAATTGACTATTTTATTTTTTCTTACCCACTTTATATAAAATTTTTTATCTTACTACTACCACTTATTGTTATTGAATGCAAACACACACACACCCTGGCCTGCACCTTAACATGCACATACACAAGACACTTTCTGTAAATAATTTACTATTTTTATTTTGTATCTGACCTCATTTTAGATTTTATTTTATTTGATCTTACTACTACTACTTATTGTTATTATTCTTGTATTCATTGTTTCTTAATTGTGTTGAGTCTGAGCTCGAAACACAAAAATGTCATTACCTGCAATGCCCCTGTATTGTTGTCTATTTGACAAATAAAGAACTTGAATTTGAACAAACGGCTATTTTCTTTCAAAACCGCAGAATATGGCGATCGACTCTGTTTATGAGTGCAGTTTCAAATGCATATCAGGCCATGTGAGCGGCGCGGGGAGCGGAGCGGGCGGTTTTGACGTGAGCGAGGAGTGGGTTTTAAAATGGGTCGGCGCGAGAGTTCTCCTCCGCTCCAATCCACTCCAGGCCGCTCACAGTGGTTTAACACTGATGTAATATACATGTAGTACAATGCCAAAGCAACAGATGGCGATGTACAAACATGAAGGCCATTTTCAACCAATGAGAAGGGTGAACCTGTGATATCCTGTTCAGGCTTTGTCACTCACAGCCTGTTAGAAAAAGTTTTGACACCATTGTTGTTGTCGTTAGCTTACATGCTAACGTTAATGGCAGCGACCATAGCAGTGTGGCTAGGCTAGCTATCATCGCTTAATAGAGCTAGTGAATGGATAAACAACGTTATTTAACATTGCAGAATGGGTACAATTACAATGCGGCTCAATACAAACAATTGTTAAGGGGCCCAGGGGGTGTAGACTGTTGTAGTTTGAGCTAATTTACACCATGCTTCAAAAAAAAAAATCTGCCGAGCGATGTGGCGCAGGGAGCGCTCGATTCAAGGTGAGCGGTGAGCGAGCGGAGAGCGACTTGGGGGCGAGGTCAACATGAGCGATTAGCGGAGCGGACCAAGCTTTAAAGAGCGAAGAGCGGATTTCTCGCCCGCGCCGATCCGCTCACGTGGCCTAATGCATATTAAAGCCCAACATCCAGGTTAAACCCTACTGATCAATTATGGGTAGTTTACATCATTGGTATATCATTTCATTATTTTTTTTTTTTTCCATTTGACACCGGAAATGCCACTCCGAAAGAGTTAAAAAGGTCCATGCACAAATAACATGCACGCGCGAATCAAAAAAGCTTATCAAACGCCGACGTCACTACAGGTGCATATTAATGAGCCGAATCTAAAAGCTTATCAGACGCTAGCACGGCCGTGACGTCACTTCAGGAAACGTATGCCTTGCCCGTCCGGGTCATAGTACTACTCGATATATGGCGCTGGCTAACGTTAGCATTATGTCTACTGTCGTGAACCATTTGAGATCGGGGCATGTAGATCAATGGTGGCCCACTCGGTGCATCACAGTTAGCCTATAGCTCCGCCGTCCCTGCTACAGTCGGGACCACTACACTGACGTTAGCCTATAGCTCCGCCGTCCCTGCGGGTGGTTCCCGCCTCTTTGTGTGCCCCCGTCCTCGCGGGTGTCCTGCGGAGGAGCTTGTGGACGCGACAACAGCGGCGGTTGTAGGGTGTTTGAGCCTGTAGCGTTAGTTAGCTCATAGCTATCGTGTACCACTAGCCTTTACGGGCTCGAGCACCCTACGGCTGCCGCCGTTGTCGCGTCCATGGGCCCCCCGGCAGGGTACCCGTGGGGACGGGGTGTACAGAGAGGAGAGAACCATTTTGGGTCGGCCGTTCATGCCGGCCAGCGAGCCGGATGTCGGGATATGTTGTTAGCACAATAGCTACCAAGCTAAGCTATGTTAGCTACTAACGTTATAAACACAATATGTACAACGACACAATGATTTACATTATTACAAATATGGTAACATGGTTGTGGCTTTTACAAATAGTGGTTAGCTTTAGAGATGGATGCCCTGCACCTGTTGTGACGAGATCATTTCGATTACACACGCACGTTATGAACCATTGATTAAAATATCCACGTGCGTGGTGATTGTGTTGGGCAGACAAAATGTTTGATAAAAACGCTAAAACTGGGTCAATTTCAATACTTTTTTTTTCCTTCTTCATGAAAGTCACCGTTGGCCTAGTCCACATTGTTTATTGAACAAAAATACAACGTGAAGGTTGGCCTTTAAGCATTTGTTTAATTAAGTCAGTCAGGTTTATTGTCTCTTTCCACGTTATAAACAGTTTAACGTTTAAAAGTGTGTTTAAATACAGTTGGATTCAATTAGATTTGATTCAAATGTATTGTCATCATACAGCACAAGTATTACAGTACAATGAAAATAAGTAGGGATGCACCGATATGAAAATTTGCCACCGATACCGATACCGATTGTTCAACTAACACAATGTGGCTAAATTCTTTTTTTAAATATTTTTAAATTTTTTATTTTTTTTGTAATATATATATATTTTTTTATGAAACTACTGTATATTTGTCTTACAAATTGTGCTCACCGATATGAACATAGGCCTCTTTACTTACTTAAAAAAAGGAAACATCAAGAAATAGCACTATCAAGTTTCTTTAATAGTTGTCATACAGAAGTACAGAATACTTTTGTACAAAATGCTTCTTACTGTTGCGCTCCAGAGACTGTGCATGACAAGATAAGTATGAAATAAAAACATAGTAAAAATTAGAAGAAAAAAAAGAGGTCACAGTGTTCAGTTTAGACATATGTACAATGTTCGTAGACGTAGTTACCATACAATATACAATACTGTGCAGTGTACTAATATACAATACTATATAGTGCAAGGCATAAATGGACAAGGTGCAGTTTAGGTACAATTCACAGTAGGTGTACGAGTTGTAGTGCAAATCCTTTATCAATAAATATAAAGTGTAAGTGTGTTTGTGTGATCTAAAGTGTGGAGAGTGGGTGCTGCAGTGTGTTGTTTGTTTGAGTGAGTGTGTGTGTGCGTGTGGGTGTGTGTGCTGTGTGCATTTGATGGTTGTTGCATCGTGATTATTGTTCGTTTAGCGATTATTGTTCGTTTAGCAGCCTGATGGCCTGGGGATAGAAGCTCCTTCTGAGTCTTTCTGTGCTCGCCATAAGACTCCGGTATCGCTTGCCTGACGGCAGCAGTTCAAAGAGGCAGTTGTTCGGGTGGCTCGAGTCCTTAATAATTCTCTTAGCCTTCCCCTTGCACCGCTTGTTGTAAATGTTCTGGAGGGTGGGAAGCCCCCCTCTAATTGTGCGTTCGGCTGAACGTGTCACTCTTTGTAGTCTGCTACGGTCTTGTGCAGTGCTATTCCCAAACCAGGAGGTGATGTTGCCGGTCAGGATGCTCTCTATTGTACATGAGTAGAAGTTCCTAAGGATCTTCTGACTGACTTGGAACTTCCTTAGGCGCCTGAGGAAGTAGAGGCGTTGTCGTGCCTTCTTCACAACACTGTCAATGTGTGTGGTCCATGTCAAGTCCTCGGATATGTGGGCTCCGAGGTACTTGAAACTGTTCACTCTCTCAACTGGTGCCCCGTCGATGCTGAGGGGGCTGTAGTCCTTGACCCCCGACCTCCTGAAGTCCACAATCATCTCTTTTGTTTTGCTGACGTTCAGGGAGAGGCAGTTCTCCTGACACCACTGTGACAGGTTCTCTACCTCTTCCAGGTAGGCCCTTTCGTCGTTGGCAGAGATCAGGCCCACCACTACTGTGTCATCAGCAAATTTGATGATGGTGTTGTTGTTCCGCTGTGCTACGCAGTCATGTGTGTACAGGGAGTAGAGGAGGGGGCTCAGAACACAGCCCTGGGGGGCCCCTATGTTGAGCGTGATGGATGAGGAGGTGCAGTTGCCGGCTCTTACCACCTGGGGTCTGCCCGTCAGGAAGTCCAGGACCCACTGGCACAGGTCATAGTTCAAGCCCAGGTCCCTGAGCTTGGCTATGAGTTTGGAGGGGACTATGGTATTGAATGCTGAGCTGTAGTCGATGAACAGCATTCTCACATAGTTCCCCTTCCTCTTGTCCAGATGTGATGCTGCTGTGTGCAGCACATGGGCTATGGCGTCCTCCGTGGACCTGTTGGGGCGATATGCAAATTGCAGAGGGTCCAGGTTGATGGGGAGGGAGGAACAGATGTAGCCCTTCACTAGCTTCTCAAAGCACTTCATGGCTATGGAGGTGAGGGCTACAGGGCGGTAGTCGTTGAGGCAAGCGGGCGTAGATTTTTTGGGTACAGGGATGATGGTGGACTTCTTCAGACAGGTGGGGATGACGGCCTGTTCCAAGGACAGGTTGAAGATGTCAGTGAATACCGGGGCCAGTTGGTCGGCACAGACTTTTAGGACGCGGCCGGGGATGCCGTCCGGTCCTGCTGCCTTCCTGATATCCACTTTTTTAAAGATCCGTCTCACCTCATGCTCTGTTACCCTGAACACTGAGTCTCCATCAGCAGACCCCCCCCCCCCCCATTGCCGTGGTTTGTAGGCTGGTGTTGTTATTCACAGCCTCAAACCTCGCATAGAAGGAGTTGAGATCATTTGCTAAGGAGATGTCACTGTTCAGTTTGAGGGGGGTTCCTTTGTAGTCTGTCATTGTTCTGAGGCCCTGCCACATGCCTCTAGAGTCAGCCTGTTCAAACTGAAGTTCAACTTTATCCCTGTAACGCCGTTTTGCCTCTATTACTGCTCTCCTGACGTTGTATCTTGCCATCTTGTGTTCTTCCATGTTGCCTGTCACCAGCCCGGTGTTGTATGCTGATGTGCGCACTTTCAGAGCCTCACGGACGGATTTGTCTACCCAGGGCTTTTGGTTTGGGTAGATATTAATTTTGGTGGTGGGGATTATTACTTCTACCTGAGTACAGACATAGTCAATCACCGTTTCGGTGTATTCGTTAATATTGGCTGTGTTATCACAGAGTACACTCCATTCTGTGCTTCCCAGCACTGCTTGGAGTGACTCTACTGACGTCACGGTCCAACGTTTAACCTCTCGCGAGACCACCGGCGTTCGCTTGAGACACTCTCCCAGTATGTTCTGCAGGGCTGCAGCTAGATACTAGTTCTCCCAGCATGGTGTACCTGCTGGGCTGCAGCTAGATACTATTGTCTCAACCAATGAAATTTTGATTGACAGTCGATTCTGCCAATTACGTCACACACCGCTTGCACCCGCCTCTGCTGTTACCACCAATCGGCAAGCGCGTATAAATTTTTTACTTCTGCTTTTGTCCGCCATTGATTTTGACGAGAGAGGTTATCTAGAACAACAACACGGCGCGGCTGATTGATTGATTGATTGATTGAAAAGTTTATTAACAGATTGCAGAATGGGTACAGTACAGTACAGCTCAATACATACAATTGTTAAGGGGATGCAGACCAGAGAAAGACTTTCGTCTTGTTTACATCAGGGTCCCCCATTTTCAATTCATCATAACATATATGACATACATGACATACAGATAGACAGTACTGCTACATCTATACATTTATGACATATCAGATTTGCAAATACAGTACTGTTTGTGATACAAAAGTGTCCAGAAAAAGAGTATATACATTTGACGTAGAAACTGTACATTGGAGGAGGTTGGGTGGGTGGGGTGGGGGTTGGGTGGGGTGGGTGGGGGCTGTACATTGGAGGTGGGGGGGCGGGGGGGGGGGGGGTTGGGTAGGGGGGACACACACATTGTACACTGTACATTGGAATACTGACAAAGCCATACTTGGTCATTTACTGTACAACTAGGTTAGGACATTTGTAGGGGCCAGTTTCGAATTGCAGTCTCCCGTAGGTGTTTTTTGAGAGTGTTTTTGAAAGTGGGTAGTGATTCACATTCCTTTACAAAGTTTACAGCTTTGGGTAGGGCGTTCCACATTGATGTGGCATAATTGCGAAACGTGTTTAGTCCCTTGTTTGAGCCGAATCTGGGTTTAACATGATTTGTGGAGCTCCCTCTGGTGTTGTGATCGTGGTATTCACTGACCTTTGGGAAGTATTTTGACATGTACATGGGTACCTTGGTCGCGTAATGTATCTTGTAGACCAGGCCCATTGCAAGTTGCTGTACTCTGTCGTCTACTCTAAGCCATCCTAGGTGGGTTCTAGCAGTCAGCTGTAAAGGAATGTGAATCACTACCACCTTCAAAAACACTCTCAAAAAACACCTACGTGAGACTGCAATTCGAAACTGGCCCCTACAAATGTCCTAACCTAGTTGTACAGTAAATGACCAAGTAAGGCTTTGTCAACATTCCAATGTACAGTGTAAAATGTGTGTGTGTCCCCTACCCAACCCCCCCCCCCCCCCCCCCCCCCCCCCCCCACCTCCAATGTACAGCCCTCACCCAACCCACCCAACCCCACCCCACCAACCTCCTCCAATGTACAGTTTCTACGCCAAATGTATATACACTCCTTTTCTGGACACTTTTGTATCACAAACAGTACTGTATTTGCAAATCTGATATGTCATAAATGTATAGATGTAGCAGTACTGTCTATCTGTATGTCATGTATGTCATATATGTTATGATGAATTGAAAATGGGGGACCCTGGTGGAAACAACGAAAGTCTTTCTCTGGTCTGCATCCCCTTAACAATTGTATGTATTGAGATGTACTGTACTGTACCCATTCTGCAATCTGTTAATAAACTTTTCAATCAATCAATCAATCAGGTCAAGCAGTAGTCTGACCAGCTTGTTTTGAGATGTTTGTAATTTGTTTTTTAGTGCCTTTGAGGTGCTTTGGTACCATGAGGTGCAAGCATAGTCGTAGTACCCTTGAATGAGTGCTCCTGCTAGAGTCTTCAGGGTATTCTTGTTTACCAGAGAGGAGATCCGGTACAAGAATCGAGTTCATTGGTTGACTTTTTTTATTACATTGGATGCCATTTTGTCACAGGAAAGATTAGCCTCTAGGATGGAACCCAGGTAGGTAATTTCATCTTTCCTTGTGACAATATTGTCACCCACTGTAACCGAGAAGCCGTCGGTCTTGCTGAGTTTGTTATTTGAACCGAAGAGAATGGACTCTGTTTTGCCCATGTGTAATGATAGTTTGTTGTCGGCGAGCCATATGCAGATTTTGCCTAGTTCCGAGCTGAGGGTTT
Source organism: Notolepis coatsorum (assembly GCF_963971535.1). NCBI lineage: Eukaryota > Metazoa > Chordata > Actinopteri > Aulopiformes > Paralepididae > Notolepis > Notolepis coatsorum. Next base: position 6,997,199 of record NC_140174.1, read on the forward strand.
TTTCAACCTTATATATTGAGGGCTTTTTCAACCTGTAACTTGTTCTTGTCAGAGACCAGCAGGGCTGAGTCGTCCGCAAACAGGAACAAGTTACAGTCACAAGCTGACAACATGTCATTTGCATAAATTAGGAATAGTAGCGGTCCTAGTATGCTTCCTTGTGGAACACCACAGCTCACTGTGAGGGGGGTGGGATAGGGTACCGTTTACCTCCACCATCTGTTCTCTTCCCCTCCAGGTAGGATTGTATCCAGCTCACTGATAGACTATCAAAACCAATTGCTTTTAGCTTGTCAATCAGAATGGTGTGATTGACAGTGTCGAAGGCCTTTTGTAGGTCCAGCATGACCATGCCGCAGTATTTGCCCGCGTCCACCTCTTGTTTGATGTGGTCGTTCAAATAGAGAAGGCATGTGTCAGTGGAGTGGGATGTTCTGAAGCCAGATTTGAATTCGTAGATTAGATTTTTTTCCGCAAGGTACTTTTCGATCTGTTCGTATACTATTTTTTCCATGACTTTCGAGATGGATGTAAGGATAGAAACAGGGCGGTAGTTGCCCGGGTCTAATTTGCTGCCCTTTTTGTGCAGGGGTGTTACTCTCGCAATTTTGAAGTCCTTGGGGACGTGTCCCTGTTTTATGGAGAGGTTTATTATGTGTGTGATGACTGGGGTGATGGCTGCTGCTGAGTCTCTGAGGAATTTGAGGGGATGTTGTCATGGCCAGTGGCCTTGTTTGGTTGGAGGGCGCTCAGTTTTTTGAGTACCTCATCTGTAGTTACCATTTCCAGTTTGAAGTCGTCTTTGTGGACGCCTAGGTTCTTGTAGTATGCTACTATGTGTTCTACCCCATACTGCCCTGAGTGGGAGGGTAGTTTGTTTACCAGTGTTGTGGCTATGTTTGTGAAGAAAGTGTTTAAGTAATTGGCTACATCCAGCTTGTCTGTGATGAGCGTGTTGTCCATCTTTATGTTTATGTTTGAGAACCTGGTTTTAAGTTTTTTACTGCAGCCTAGTTGATTGTTGAGTAATTTCCAAAGTTCACGTGAATGAATGAATTTTTTTTTAGCAGTTTTGATCATGGAGTTTACGTCATTTCTTAGTCTGTTTCTTTCTAGTTTGAGTTCAGTCACGTGGTCTTGGAGTTCACTGCTCGTGCTTTTGTTAAGCTTTGACTGACTTTTACGAAATTCAGAGAATTTTTTGTCTCTGGCTTTCATAGCGGTCAGTATTTCAGTGTGCATCCATGGCTCAGCGCGATTTTTTACCCTGGTGGTTCTTAGGGGGACCATGTTGTTTAGTATTGATGAAAATTTGGTTTTGAAGCCAAGCCAGGTTTCTTCAACCATTGTACCATTGAGTTCATCTGACCAGTCCAGACTCTCCAGTTCGAGGTTAAAGGCCTCGCAAGAGTAGGTTTTGAGGTCTCTAGATCTGACTGTTTTGTGACAGCCAGCCTTTTGTTTTAGCTTTTTGCGGGTACAGAATATCATATAATGATCACTCAACCCGCATGCTATAACCCCTTTATTGGAGATCTTGGACTTGTCAGAGGTCAGGATGAGGTCAATGGTAGTCTGAGTTGATTCACATACCCTTGTGGGTTGGGTGATTAGCTGGCTGAGGCCATGCAGATCACAAAACCTATTGAAGGATTTGAAGACGGGTGCATCTTTTTGTTGCATATCCGTGTTCCGACGTTTAGCTTTTAGCTCCGCAGGATGACTTAAATGAGGCATAATGATTTTACTGCAACTAATGTTATAATAAAACAAAGCCTTTCTATACATGTGTCTGATTGAAAACGTTATTAACAGATTGCAGAATGGGTAAAACTCAGGGCTCTGTGAGCAACGGAAGGAACTGAGCTAGTATGAACGCTTGCTACGTTCGGGTAAATAATATGCTGATGTTATTGAACGTGTAACACTAACTATATAACGTTAATGCCACAAAACGAATGCCTTGTTAATCATAAGTAGTAACTTTGATGCAGTAGCTTGTGTGTGTGTGTGTGGGGGGGACTGGGGACGGCGTTGTGCAGGTCGCGAGTGAACTTTTTTTTGTCTTGACGCTACACAAATTGATGGATATTTATCGGCTACTGCCATCGGCACATTCGAGCTTATCGGCCGACAGGCCGATTGCAGTCAACAAGGCACTTATCGGCCGATACCGATACCCGACCGATACATCGGTGCACCCCTAAAAATAAGTTTGGCATCCAACCAGAGTTCAAATGTAGCAGTAAAGTGCAACAGCAATACTGTACAATGTATACAGGTGGTTAAACTCTGTACAAAATATACAAATGAGTACTACTGAGTAATAGTGCTAATCAGATGTATGTGTACATACAAAAACGTAACTACACTAGCGTTATAAGAGCTAACATTGCTACCTACCGTACAAGTGCATTGGTTTAGTGCATTTCCTACTTCCGGTTGCTACTGAGCGGACATGTTTGTGCGGACCTGTTCTCCCAAACTGGTAAGCAAATGACTGTTTTCATGTTTTCATTTTTACGTTATTTTCATTTTTACGTTATTATTATTATTATTATTATTATTATTATTATTATTATTATTATTATTATTATTATTATTATTATTATTATTATTATTATTATTATTATTATTGTTATTATTATTATTTTATTTTTTAAACATTGATCTTAACTGATCACTGTGACTTTATTGCTTTTATCGTTATATATGCCTATGTTTGTGTACAGCACTTTGAGCTACATGACATGCAGGGCCGCCTGGGAGAAATGCGAGGCCCTGTGCGAGATTTAAACGCGAGCCCCCCCCCCCCCCCCCCCCCCAAAGATAAAAAAAAAATAAAAAATTATATATATATATATATATATTTTTTTTTTCATACAGTCAACATATTCTTAAATAATAGCGCTGCCCGAGGCGGGGCATGATACAGTCAACATATAGCAAGAGAGAGAGCGAGAGAGAGCTCCCGTTCTACAGTCAATATACAGTGTACAGAGAGAGAGAGAGAGAGAGAGACACATTGGAAAGAAATTGAAATGCTATTTGGCCCTAAACAGAGAGTACACAGTGGCAGAATACCTGAGCACTGTGACTGAAGATCCTTGACTATGTACAGACTCAGCGAGCACAGCCTAGCCATCGAGAAAGGCCGCCATAGGCAGACTGTGTGTTAGAAAGAGAGAGAGAGAGAGAGAGAGAGCATGTGTGTTTGTCATGTGTTTGTCATGTGTTTGAACTCTCCGCCAGAGTTCCCCTTCGCAGCCATCAGTGACGTTAGTCCAGTTGAAGACGAGCTGCGAAATACAAGAAGTAAACAAGTGTGTTCTGTTGGACATTTCTGTGGGGATTATTAGACGTTGTTTGCGGATTCAACCAAGGCATTCAAGGTGAGACTGTAGCAATATTCCTTCTAGATAACGTTCTCTTAGCTAACGAGCTAACGCTCTGCGGCTAACGGCTGCTAGCTTCTTGTCCTGAGGTTTGGAACAAAGACGCGAGGAGCAGCTAGTTATTAGTTATGTTTCATCTGCCACTCGTTGAAGAGTGTGATCACGTTTCACTGGAAGTTACCAACGTTAGCTAGCTAGTAGATGTGTAAGTTAGTCACAAGCTGACTGGTTGTATACAAATAAAAGTGCTACTTGACCTCTTTGAGACACAACATTCATATCTTAACGATCCTGGCCAAGTCTATGAACTAGACCTAGGTACCCAACGCTTCATGATGTGATATGAAAACCATAGAGGTGCATCATTGAACAACGTTGATCCTGAACAGCTGAATAGTTCATGATGGTGAAATGCTCATCTCATCCCGACCAGCCTGAATCACAGCCAGCAGCTTCTGTCTGCAGCCATTGTGCTGATTACAGGGGGATGGTTGGTGAGAGGATGGTGAGGGGGATGGTTTATGGTCTGCATGGTGACGGAGGTGTTTACAATGATAAGCCAAGCAGCTCTAGGGGGTGAGAGCATGGGGGGGGGGGGATGAAAGGCCAGAGACTGAGCGCAAATAGGGGGGAAACATTCCATCGCTCTTCATTTTATTGTGTGATCAATGTGGAACGCCCTGCCTAAAGCTGTAAAGGAATGTGAATCACTATCCACCTTCAAAAACACTCTCAAAAAACACCTACGTGAGACTGCAATTCGAAACTGGCCCCTACAAATGTCCTAACCTAGTTGTACAGTAAATGACCAAGTAAGGCTTTGTCAATATTCCAATGTACAGTGTAAAATGTGTGTGTGTCCCCTTCCCAACCCCCCCCCCCCCCCCACCTCCAATGTACAGCCCTCACCCAACCCACCCAACCCCACCCAACCAACCTCCTCCAATGTACAGTTTCTATGCCAAATGTATATACACTCCTTTGCTGGACACTTTTGTATCACAAACAGTACTGTATTTGCAAATCTGATATGTCATAAATGTATAGATGTAGCAGTACTGTCTATCTGAATGTCATGTATGTCATATATGTTATGATGAATTGAAAATGGGGGACCCTGATGTAAACAAGACGAAAGTCTTTCTCTGGTCTGCATCCCCTTAACAATTGTATGTATTGAGCTGTACTGTACTGTACCCATTCTGCAATCTGTTAATAAACTTTTCAATCAATCAATCAATCATGTGTGTTAGAGAGAGAGCATGTATGAGAGATCCAAAAGGACAAAGATCAACACTTAAATCCAAGAGAGAGAGAGAGAGAGACACATTGGAAAGAAATTGAAATGCTATTTGGCCCTAAACAGAGAGTACACAGTGGCAGAATACCTGAGCACTGTGACTGAAGATCCTTGACTATGTACAGACTCAGCGAGCACAGCCTAGCCATCGAGAAAGGCCGCCATAGGCAGACTGTGTGTGTTAGAAAGAGAGAGAGAGAGAGAGAGCATGTGTGTTAGAGAGAGAGCATGTATGAGAGAGAGAGAGAGAGAGAGAGAGAGAGAGAGAGAGAGAGAGAGAGAGAGAGAGAGCATGTGTGTTTGTCATGTGTGTTAGAGAGAGAGCATGTATGAGAGATCCAAAAGGACAAAGATCAACACTTAAATCCAAAGAGAAGAGGGTCTATACCAGAGAAACCAAAGCAGCAAGGAGCCAATGGCCGACATCAGCTAAATAGGCTAGCCAGGTACTGTGACACCAGGCCACACACAGCTTTGGCCAACGGCCCAACGCTACCCAAGCTACACAAACGACCAAGACATTCACACACAGCACATGTCGTATCTCCAAATGTTGTGAAGTAGCATATGTTTTGCCTGGAAAAAAACATCGTTATTAACAAAACATTCGCGAGGGGAAGGAAGGAAGAGTGGGGTAATGTCATGACATTTTCATTAATCTTACCTGCACCAAGGAACGCAGGGCGAAAGGCCGCAACACAGGTCTCCACGTTGACGAAAGGCCTCTCGCTGGCGGGACAAAATAAGCCAGAACCCCCTGCTATTCTCACGGCTAATGTCAATGGTCGACTCGTAGCACAAGCTAACAGCTAACTCTAGCCTAGGCTAACTGATAGCATCAAAGTAACGTGCGCAGCCGGCAGCTAGCTACGACGTTAGCTGCTGGCTGCGCACGTTACTTTGATGCTATCAGTTAGCCAGTTAGCTCAACCTGTTCTGAAGCCAGATTTGAATTCGTAGATTAGATTTTTTTCTGCAAGGTACTTTTCGATCTGTTCGTATACTATTTTTTCCATGACTTTCGAGATGGATGTAAGGATAGAAACAGGGCGGTAGTTGCCCGGGTCTAATTTGCTGCCCTTTTTGTGCAGGGGTGTTACTCTCGCAATTTTGAAGTCCTTGGGGACGTGTCCCTGTTTTATGGAGAGGTTTATTATGTGTGTGATGACTGGGGTGATGGCTGCTGCTGAGTCTCTGAGGAATTTGAGGGCATGTTGTCATGGCCAGTGGCCTTGTTTGGTTGGAGGGCGGTCAGTTTTTTGAGTACCTCATCTGTAGTTACCATTTCCAGTTTGAAGTCGTCTTTGTGGACGCCTAGGTTCTTGTAGTATGCTACTATGTGTTCTACCCCATACTGCCCTGAGTGGGAGGGTAGTTTGTTTACCAGTGTTGTGGCTATGTTTGTGAAGAAAGTGTTTAAGTAATTGGCTACATCCAGCTTGTCTGTGATGAGCGTGTTGTCCATCTTTATGTTTATGTTTGAGAACCTGGTTTTAAGTTTTTTACTGCAGCCTAGTTGATTGTTGAGTAATTTCCAAAGTTCACGTGGTTTATTTTTGTTTTCCTCTGTTTTGTCATTGATGAATTTTTTTTTAGCAGTTTTGATCATGGAGTTTACGTCATTTCTTAGTCTGTTTCTTTCTAGTTTGAGTTCAGTCACGTGGTCTTGGAGTTCACTGCTCGTGCTTTTGTTAAGCTTTGACTGACTTTTACGAAATTCAGAGCATTTTTTGTCTCTGGCTTTCATAGCGGTCAGTATTTCAGTGTGCATCCATGGCTCAGCGCGATTTTTTACCCTGGTGGTTCTTAGGGGGACCATGTTGTTTAGTATTGATGAAAATTTGGTTTTGAAGCCAAGCCAGGTTTCTTCAACCATTGTACCATTGAGTTCATCTGACCAGTCCAGACTCTCCAGTTCGAGGTTAAAGGCCTCGCAAGAGTAGGTTTTGAGGTCTCTAGATCTGACTGTTTTGTGACAGCCAGCCTTTTGTTTTAGCTTTTTGCGGGTACAGAATATCATATAATGATCACTCAACCCGCATGCTATAACCCCTTTATTGGAGATCTTGGACTTGTCAGAGGTCAGGATGAGGTCAATGGTAGTCTGAGTTGATTCACATACCCTTGTGGGTTGGGTGATTAGCTGGCTGAGGCCGTGCAGATCACAAAACCTATTGAAGGATTTGAAGACGGGTGCATCTTTTTGTTGCATATCCGTGTTCCGACGTTTAGCTTTTAGCTCCGCAGGATGACTTAAATGAGGCATAATGATTTTACTGCAACTAATGTTATAATAAAACAAAGCCTTTCTATACATGTGTCTGATTGAAAACGTTATTAACAGAGAGAGCGAGAGAGAGCTCCCGTTGACTATGTACAGACTCAGCGAGCACAGCCTAGCCATCGAGAAAGGCCGCCATAGGCAGACTGTGTGTGTTAGAAAGAGAGAGAGAGAGAGAGCATGTGTGTTAGAGAGAGAGCATGTATGAGAGAGAGAGAGAGAGAGAGAGAGAGAGAGAGAGAGAGAGAGAGAGAGAGAGCATGTGTGTTTGTCATGTGTGTTAGAGAGAGAGCATGTATGAGAGATCCAAAAGGACAAAGATCAACACTTAAATCCAAAGAGAAGAGGGTCTATACCAGAGAAACCAAAGCAGCAAGGAGCCAATGGCCGACATCAGCTAAATAGGCTAGCCAGGTACTGTGACACCAGGCCACACACAGCTTTGGCCAACGGCCCAATGCTACCCAAGCTACACAAACGACCAAGACATTCACACACAGCACATGTCGTATCTCCAAATGTTGTGAAGTAGCATATGTTTTGCCTGGAAAAAAACATCGTTATTAACAAAACATTCGCGAGGGGAAGGAAGGAAGAGTGGGGTAATGTCATGACATTTTCATTAATCTTACCTGCACCAAGGAACGCAGGGCGAAAGGCCGCAACACAGGTCTCCACGTTGACGAAAGGCCTCTCGCTGGCGGGACAAAATAAGCCAGAACCCCCTGCTATTCTCACGGCTAATGTCAATGGTCGACTCGTAGCACAAGCTAACAGCTAACTCTAGCCTAGGCTAACTGATAGCATCAAAGTAACGTGCGCAGCCGGCAGCTAGCCGGCAGCTAGCTACGACGTTAGCTGCTGGCTGCGCACGTTACTTTGATGCTATCAGTTAGCCAGTTAGCTCAACCCGGCTATCGCTAACCATTAGCTAACGCACTACCACTGAAACTACAACATGAGAAAAGCAATACAGGCGCTGACACCAGGCCACACACCGTTAGCTACTAACTCCATACTACAACAGGCTACAGCTAGTCGACCAGTTTGGCTCCAGAGAGAGAGAGAGAGAGAGAGAGAGATCCACGGCGGGAATATAATAATAGGTTGCATGAACTCACCATAACGCAGTATCAATGCCAATGGTAAAGTTGGAAGGAGACTTTCTTGGCCCACGGTGTAATTTCTTCTGATCCATGCTGCTTTTGAAAAGACATCCACTCGCTCCTCTGAATAGCGCTGAATTAGATCACCTCGTATGTCTTCTTCTTCTTCTTCTTCTTCTTCTTCTTCTATTTGGTGTTTTACGGCGGACGGGAGAAGAGCCCGGAAACACTATCCTAAAATCTGTAGAGCAGCAAAGCCGCAGAAACCGGAACACTGCAGTCTGCAGAGCCGCAGAGGCAGGAACAAGTCAGACACATTCTACAAACGTGTCTAATGTGAAATATATAAGCATATAAGCAAAACTAGATTTTAGGTCTGTGATGAAAAAGGGCCTCGCGGGAAGGGGGGCCTCGCAAAAAAAAAAAAAAAAAAAAAAAATTATTTTTTATTTTGCGAGGCCCCCATTCCCGCGAGGCCCTGTGCGACCGCACTGCTCGCACACCCCCTGAGGCGGCCCTGAATTGACATGTATGAAAGGTGCTTTATAAATACTTACTTACTTACTTACTTACTTACTTACTTACACAGAGTTGTAGTTAGTTATTCTTGTGTTTTAACAACGAGTGTGATTGTTATTTGAAATAACCTCCTCAGCCTTGGTGTCAACATAACAAGATTAGTCATCTTCTGGTTGTACAGACGGATCGTCTGGAGAACACTGCCAGGTTGAAAAAGTCAGGTTTTGTATTACAGAATAACAAAAAGGAATTTCCCATCTTGCATCACCTCAGCCAGGATTTCCCATGACGGGAACAACATCCTGATGGTCAGGGAGAAGGAACCGGCTGTGTTCTCGGTCCTGTGGCTGACAAACAAAGGGGTGAGGTGACTGGTGGTAAAGAGCGCAATATTTACTCCTGGGGCGTGCGCACGTACACGGTGTGTGAGTTTGGTTGCATCGTGTATTGTGCCTACAGTAGTCAAACATTGGACAAATGGGAAAACCCTGGTAGAATTATTTACCAGGGATTATCCGAGATTAATATTTTACTTAGATCTTTTGGTAATTCTCTGGATAGCACAGAAGTGCGGTTTGACCTCTTGACACGTGTGTCGAGGTAAAGACACGCAGTTGTTATTATATATATATATGTTTTTTAGGGCATTTGCACTTTATTGTGGATAGGACAGTTTGGAAATTTGGGGGAAAGAGAGGGGCGGGCTGGGTGGCGCAGCGGACATTGCGCTCGTCACCAACTCAAGAGACACCAGGTTCGAATCCGGCTGTCGGCGTTGCCTCCGGCTTGGGGCCGGCCGTCATACTAACTGAATTGGCAGAGTTAGTGGGTGGAAGTCGATGGGTGGTAATCTGGACGTCGTGGACAGTGACTCCTACAGGTCGGTTGGGGGACGCCTGCACAGCAGAGACAGGAAGTGGCGGGGGTAGTAGTGTGAGCCTCCCACACGTTACACCTCGCCAATGAGAGTCCGCGCTGGCAGGTGAAAAGATGTGACGGGCTGCCTCCTTGTGTATCGGAGGGGACACGTGATGCAAGGCTTCTATCCTCCCAACAACTGGCCAGTGCATGGGGGGGCATATGCGAGCAACGTTCAAGACAGGGGAGGGGAGAAAAATAGAAAAAGAGGACAAAAAGTGAAAAAAAATAAATAAAAAATGGGAGAGAGAGAGAGAGAGAGAGAGAGAGAGATGGGGGAAGACATGCAGCACATGTCCTGGGCCGGATTCGAACCCAGGACGCTGCGGTTTACGCTATATAAGTATACGTGGTGCGCCACCGGGGGGCGCCAGAAGACACACAGTTCTTGTACACCAGCCACTGTTGTGTGAAGGAGAACACAAACACGTTTCCTTCGGGTGGACGATTCCACGTGTGAGGTTTGAATTTGGATTTAGAATTACAGACGACGGCGTCACTGTGAAAACTATAGTTCTAGAATTTTGAGACAGAATGCGGACAAGTCATTCCAAAAAGACGCACACCTGAAAGGGTTAATCAGCCATCTTTCTTTTACATTGTGCCCCCCCCCCCCCCCCCCATAATACATAATTCTCAAATGCCCTATTCACTTGTAGTAGAACACAATTTAGTACTCACAAACAGTACTGTATTTGCAAATCTGGTATGTCATAAATGTATAGATGTAGCAGTACTGTCTATCTGTATGTCATATATGTCATATATGTCCTGATGAATTGGAAATGGGGGACCCTGATGTAAACAAGACTAAAGTCTTTCTCTGGTCTGCATCCCCTTAACAATTGTGTGTATTGAGCTGTACTGTATTGTACCCATTCTGCAATCTGTTAATAAAGTTTTCAATCAATCAATCAATCAATCAAGTAACCTAAAAACAATGTTTTTTCAACAATATCTGTAATGCTTTAGATTAGAAGATTATTTCATAATTGCAGCACTATGATATAAGTGTTCTCCTGTTGCAGTCCCTGATGACAGACTCTCAAACCAAATGGAGACTGTTTATAGTGATTACGGTATGTGTGCGAGATTATGAGCGTCATAAATCAGCTTTATTTTCTTTCTGTCATGTGCACGTCCTTTTTTATGATCACACTTGCTACTTAGCATCCATCACTCTTCACTGCCCCGTTTGTGTTTATGATAAGCCTTACAGACAAGGAGCCTCTGGGTAATTTATGACATAACCAACACTTCTGATGGTCTCTTACAGTGATTCTCAAACTGTGGTACGCGTACCACTAGTGGTACTTGGTGGTACTGCTGGTGGTACTTGAAAACATTTAACTAAAAAATAAAATATAATTTTTTTCTTTTTATATATTTTTTGCAGTCAGGCCACTGGACTTAGAAGCAGGCCAGGCCAGTGTTTCTAGTTGTGGTGGCGCGATAGTTAGATAACCTAGGTGGGGAACAACCAGGAGATCAATGTGACGGAGAGTAATGCAGTCTAAACAGTCATACATATTTTATTCAACTTCAGCCCTGATCATAACCATTTTTATTTTTAGATTTTTTTTGTAATGTCAGATAAAAAATGAAATACTCCCACTTTTCTGAAAATAGTTGTTGTTAAATCTGACATTACAAAAAATCCATCAAAATCTGTGTTGTTGCTAATCATTGACACATGCCTAGCCTGTAATAATCCCCCCCAGAAAAATGTACTTTGCATTTGATATATTGAAAATATTTTACTTTTTGTGGTTTTTTTTTTTACAATAATTTGTGATGCCATCACACAAACTGGCATTTAAAGGGTTACAATTCGAAAATGTATTGAATATGTGTTTTTATTAAATTTTTTACAATAATTTGTGATGCCCATCACAAACACTGGAATTTAAATGGTAAAAAAAAATAAAAAATCCTGCACCAGAATGCAGGAAATTAAGTCTTTGTAACAAAATGATTCCTGGTGGGGGACCCCCACTTAGAAAGTGGCCTGACTGGGGCTATATTTCACACTATATTTCCCAGCCTGAATTATTTCCCCAGTCCGGCCCTGCTTATGTGAGTTGTCAATGGACAACTGTGTGTGTGTGTGTGTGTGTGTGTGTGTGTGTGTGTGTGTGTGTGTGTGTGTGTGTGTGTGTGTGTGTGTGTGTGTGTGTGTGTGTGTGTGTGTGTGTGTGTGTGTGTGTGTGTGTGTGTGTGTGTGTGGGGGGGGGGTCCAGGGCGCCTGTACGTTAATGCCAAGCAAGCAGTGCAAAAATGCTTCCGCATTCGTCACCGCACGCTAGTGCGGTAAAGCGCCCTTCTTTTCAGACAAATGCTACCGTGCGTGCACCGGCGGCGGCGTGCTCGCTCAGGTGCGTGCGTGCGCCGGCGTGCTCGCGCGAGGTGCCCGCGCATGCGCATGAGATCCGACACGAGCGGAGCTCAATATATATAAGTCACCGCCCCTAATCCAGTATCTAGCAATAGCTCAATTGGCAAGGACACATGGCTGTGGATCCTATGGCTTGTTTGCTGGCGAGTTCGAATCCCATCGAAAATATTTTTTAACGTGATTTTTTTTTAACGTGTATTCTTTCGCCGGTTAAGGTTAGGCATGGTTAAGGTTAAGGTTAAGGTTAGGCATTGTTTCGGAGTTGGTTAAGGTTAGAACGGTTAAGTTTAGGCGCTGTTAAGGAGCTGGTTAAGGTTAGAGTTTGTCAAAGAGAATGGCAATATAATTTCTATGGTTAAGGTTAGGCATGGTTAAGGTTAAGGTTAAGGTTAGGCATTGTTTCGGAGTTGGTTAAGGTTAGAACGGTTAAGTTTAGGCGTTGTTAAGGAGCTGGTTAAGGTTAGAGTTTGTCAAAGAGAATGGCAATAGACAGCCTATTTCCGCGCGACCTGGGCGCTGGGCGGCGGAAAATGAAAGGCGCATTACTGCATGCCACTACGGTAAATTTTTGCACTGCTTGCTTGGCATAAAGCTACACGCGTCCAGGGCCTCTCTCCTGCTGGATCTACGCAGAAGGAAGATCCCCCTGGCCACCGCAGACCAGAATAACTTCCTCTGCTTCAGGAAGAAAGACTCTGGGAAACTGGACTCTCGGGCCAAGGGCTTCGGGGTCTGGTCTGACTGGCCAGATCTCAATGACCTCTGCAACCAGACTGGAGTTCAGCTGAAATGGACCTGTGTGGTTGTGAAGGCCAACATCACAAGACCGCAGGAAGAGACTGCTGAACTGCACAGAGACTCTGCAAGGAGGGTTCTGCTTAGCATGAAGCAGTCTGAGATCAGGCAGCACTGGTGTGGACTCAGACTACAGGGAAAGCTAACTTGTTTGGAGTTTGCTGACCACTCAGTCTCACACTCAGTGTATAAGAACGCTGCTGTTGGTGAGGATGTTTTAAAATGTACCATCAAAGCAAGACTGCAGGTATTACCCACTCAATACAATCTGTCCACTTGGTATCCTCAAACTCACAGTCCATTCTGTTTAAACCATCAGGATTCACAACACCTAGAATCCATTGCACACATAACAAACGGATGTAATGCATACAAACACCTGTACATCGCTCGTCATGACCGTATTGTGGACATTGTGTCTGATGTGGTACGGAACATATCACCATCTAGTGCAGCAATGTACAAACATGCCAGAGTGAAACCAAAGTGGTTTGGCCTTACCAATGATGTCTTTGCTAACATACCAAATACACTGGACGTTGTTTTGTTGACACCAGCCACAGGGAGGTGCTGGTCATAGAAGTAGGCTGTACCTTTGATCTGTACATGGACCAGGCCTTCCGGGACAAGTATATCAAATACCAACCACTGCTCAGTGTGATGGCTGACCTTGGGTATAGGTGTAGATATAGTGTACTTGTGTTCGGAAGTCTTGGCCATGTACACAAATGCACCATGACCGGTCTGAGAATTGCTGCAATGTCTAAAAGAAAAGCCAAACAAATTGCCAAATATTTCTCTGTCTCAGCTATTATTGGCAGCTTAGCCACGTGGAGAAGGAGGTGCTATGTACCCTTAAGTGTTCAGTGCTGCTTGGCCCTGATACATTTGATTCCCTGTTTATGTAATATAATTTGTGGAACCAAATAAAGTATTAAAATGTGTGTGTGTGTGTGTGTGAGAGAGAGAATGAAGGACAATTGCTTGCTGTGTGTGAGAGAGAGAGAGAGAGAGAGAGAGAGAGAGAGAGAGAGAATTAAGTACATTAGGAGTAACGCGTGGGAGGCTCACGCTGCCCCCGACACTTCCTGATTCTACTGCACAGGCGCACCAACCGACCTGTAGGAGTCGCTGTCCACAACGCCCGATCCCCACCCATCAGTTTCCCACCCCCTAATACGGCCAATGTGTATTAGTATGAACGACCAGCTAAACTGAAAGCAATGTGGAGCACTGGGCTCGAACAGGCGAGCCCAGCGTCTCCGCATTTGTGGCGAGCGCCTTGCCCACTACGCCATGTAGCCGCCCTTGAGAATGTTAGTTATTATGTTCTCAATGCCCCTTGCATTGTATGAGTTGTGTGGAAGAGTTTGCTAGTTCTAGTGCTTTGTACATTGTGGCTGTGTCTGACAAAAGTTAACAATAAATAATGGTATTAGGAATACATTTGCCTCCTGCGTGAACTGTGCATAGCTGAATAGACTGTATTTTAACGTCGGCCATATGGTGGTACTTGGAGAGCCAGCTACGTTCTCAGGTGGTACTTGGTGTAAAAAGTTTGAGAACCACTGAGTCTACGTGATCTACAAGATTTCCCTGGCTACTGGAGCAGCAAAGGATAGACAAATACAGATGACATAAATAGATATTTCAGCACTGATCTAAAGACATTGGCAAGGCTATATCACCCGTATCTCCGATCTTTTCATATTTTTATTTTTTGATTATCTTTTTCCCCCTCCTTCTTTTTCCGATTTTTCTCCCATCCCACTGTTAGTCGTTATGCCAATTCCCAACCCCCTTCCTGGTTGTTGCACACTTTCCCCTACTGTTGGTCCGAGAGGCCAGAGACTGTCACATGCTTTCCTCCGACGCATGTGCAGCCAGCCGGCAGCCAGCCTGGCCGCGCAGATTCTCACCGGGAGAACGTGTGGAAGGTCGCACTACCTCTCTCCAGATCCTACCCTCGCTGAGCAGGCGCCCCGACCGAACTGTAGGGGTCGCTGTCCACAACGCCCAGGACCCACCCACGGCTCCCCTCCCCCTAACTCAGCCAAACGAGTTAGTATAGCGATCAGCCCGAGCCAAGGCAATGCTGACTCTCCGGGAGTCGAGACCACAGCCTCTTGCATTGGTGACGAGCACAATCTCCGCTACGCCACCTGACCGCCCATCTTTTCATCTTTTAAAGTTATAAAGTAAATTAAAATGATTGGTAATCTTTATGGAATGGATGCTGTTGATGATAATGAGGATGGTGGTGGTGGTTATGATGATGACGATGATGGTGGTGGTGATGATGATGATCATTTTGATTATGATGGTGATGATGATGATGATGATAAGTGAAGTGAGCCTATAGATGCTCACCGCTCAACTCCTGATCCGATGCTGCCCTCTACTGCTGGTCAGCTATTACAACTCCAACGGTCACAGGCCTGATGTGTAATCACAATACTCCCAAAATGATCATGTGACGTGGTGTACGTAGTGTGACTATGACTAAGTCTTAACCCCGTTAAAATGACCCCCGCTTTGTTTTGTTTTTTCTGAATGGAATATACCACTCTATTTCGAAAGCACCATTGATCCTCGTAATATCCTATTCACAATACAGCAGCAGAGCATGGCATTCTGGGTAGAGGCTCTGGAGAGCACAGAGCCATTGAAAGCCATGCTGCGTATACTGTAGTAACCATGGCAACTGCCCTTGCTTGTGAAAGGAGTAAACCTGGATGTTACCCCCCCCCCCAAAAAGAAAGAGATAAAAGAGAGAAACTCATCCAGCTGTTCTGACAGCTCGTCACATGGAGATATCAGCAGCTTACTGGTCCTTTAGGCCTGGGAACCAGAGAACAGTGGAAGCTATGACCTTTATAACCACATCTGTCGGGTCAGGTGACCCCAGTGTTTTGTATTTTAATATATTTTATTTCCGGGGGGGGGGGGGGGGGGGGGGGGGGGGGGGGGGTGTTTAAGCCACCATTGTCCCAAGTGAATAGGTCCGTGTTTGGCAAATATGACACCCAGTAATAACTGAAGCAACCGCAGCGAACTGAGGGAATGGAATATCTGTATAGCGTTGACTATACGACACAACTCTGGACTATGGTAAGCAATGGAATCAGTCAAAATCAAGTTAAATATGAAATAATTAGGCTGAAGATGGTGATGATGATGATGATAATGATGGTGCTAATTAGTTGTGTAGTGAGTTAATGATGCAATGGCGTTTATGTCTCTTCCTCTGTTCATACTGAGTGTTTGTTTCCGTGTCTTCTTCAGCCTCTCCGTGTGTCTCAGACCGGGGGCTACGACCTGGATCTGTTCGCAGAGCGCCCCGACAGCGACCTGATCTGCACCATCTGTAGGTCCATCCTCCGTGTCCCGTCCGGGTGGCATGTAACCACGTCTTCTGTAAGAAGTGCATCCTGGAGTGGATAAAGAGGTAGGCCGTACATGTACTGTACCTCCACAACGTTCAAGTTCCAGTTCTTTATTATTTGTCAACAATATACACACAGGGTCATTGCAGCCAGGTAATGCAATGTTGTGTTTTTTCGAGCTCAGACTCAACGGTGCACAATTAAGAAACAACAATGAATATACAAGGATGGTAACAATAAGTAGTAATAATAATAATAATACATCTATTTTATATAGCGCTTTTCCAGGTGCTCAAAGACGCTTCACATGGCAGGAGAGACAAACTATGGCAAACAGAACAAACAGAACAAATAATACATGACAAAATAAAATAAAACCGACAGAATTAGAGGTCAAAAGCAAGATTGAAAAGGTGGGTTTTGAGGGCTGATTTAAAAGATGTCAGGGTGTTTGCATCACGGATATGGCTGGGAGGGCATTCCAGAGGGAGGGCAGCAGCAGCAAAGGCCCTGTCGCCCCAGGTCGGAGCTTGGTCGTGGGAGGTGTTAGGAGGTTGGCATCTGCAGACCTAAGGCGACGGGTGGGCGTGTGACGGTGGAGGAGGTCGGACAGGTAGTAGTAGTAGTAGTAAGATCAAATATAAAACGAGATGAGATCAAATAGTCAGCTATTTACAGAAAGTGTCTTGCGTATATGTGTATGTTAAGGTGCAGTGCAGGGTGTGTGTGTGTATGTTCAATAACAATAAGTAGTTGTAGTAAGATCAAATAAAAAATATAGGATGAAATTCAATAGTCAAGGCACCTGGAGGGTTGAAGATATTATACTGTAGCGTGTACTCCATACTACTGCTTAATAGATATTATACTGTAGCGTGTACTCCATACTACTGCTTAATAGATATTATACTGTAGCGTGTACTCCATACTACTGCTTAATAGATATTATACTGTAGCGTGTACTCCATACTACTGCTTAATAGATATTATACTGTAGCGTGTACTCCATACTACTGCTTAATAGATATTATACTGTAGCGTGTACTCCATACTACTCCATACTATGAGAGTAGTATATCTTTCAAAAGCCATCGCCAGGTCTTTCTGGCGAACATTGTTTTGTGATTTTTTTTTCTCCGTTTTTTTATGCGAAGACTATCCTTGAATTCTAGAAATATATATCTTTCAATTCGAATGTTTAGTTCTCGATGGATAAAATAGCATCAGTGATGAAGTGATTCTATCAGCTAGTAAGGAGCCATGTACTTGCTATAGTTAGCCCTAGCTCTTTATAGTAAAATGTACGTCACTTGTCTCTGCCTGGGAGGATGACTTTGCTATTTGTGTGTGCGTGTGTGCGTGTGTCTGTGTGTGTGTGTGTTTCTGTGTTTGCCAACTCTACCAGATGTTCTGTTATTTTCCTATCTCAGTGGTAAATTTAGCAAGATATTTTTTGGACAAATGTCCTATGTTTGATATATGATGTATGATGTATATATGATATATACATATAGGGATCCGCTACCTACCACACTATATGCTGCTGCTAAAACTGACCGTGTTTGCAGACAGGAGACGTGTCCGTGTTGCAGGAAGCCCGTCAGCGCCAGCCTCATGTTCGTCATGTGCAAGCTGAGCAAAGCCATAAGCCGCCTCAGGATTAAGGTGAGTCATCATCATCATCATCATCATCATCATCAGCTGATCTGGGTCAAATATGATTTCAAAACTGTCTCGGATATGTGATTCGGTTGCAGCCTCCGACCTCGTGAGGGATTTGTGGACTGTTGGGTTTCCTGACGAGTTCAAGCACCGTTTCTCCACAATTCATGAATGAATGAATGAATGAAAACTTTATTTAACAGATTGCAGAATTGGTACAATACAGTACGGCTCAATACACACAATTGTTAAGGGGATGCAGACCTGAGAAAGACGTTTGTCTTGTTTCCATCAGGGTCCCCCGATGGAAGGACTTTACCATACAGTATGTGCTGCTGTATAAGATGGGCATCATAGCAGCATTATCCTAGAAATATGAGAAGAAATGAACAGTGTAAACAATATAATTAACTCTGAATGAGAAAAATAAACGTTCAAAGACTTTACCATTATGTGCTGCTGTATACGTGTAGCTCAAATGTATATACTCCCTTTTCTTGACTCTTTTTGTATCACAAACAGTACTGTATTTGCAAATCTGGTATGTCATAAATGTATAGATGTAGCAGTACTGTCTATCTGTATGTCATGTATGTCATATATGTCCTGATGAATTGAAAATGGGGGACCCTGATGTAAACAAGACGAAAGTCTTTCTCTGGTCTGCATCCCCTTAAAGGGGCTATGCACTGCTATTCCTAGCACTATTTGGGCAACTTTACACAATTCCTGTTAGTCTATTGAAGACATTTGTAATTTTCTTTTCAAAAAAATTCATTGTTTTATATTTCTAATCAAGTACTCGAAACCATCATTTTTCAGCCTCGAGAAATCAGGCTGTTATGGCCTGGCTCCGCCCATAAGCACTTTGAGTGACAGTCAGACCACAGTCTGCACTGGTAGAGGGAGGGAGGGAGGGAGGGGAAGAGAGAGAGAGTTCAGTTCAGTTCAGAGTTTTTATTTGCCACATGGAATAATACAATCATAGTTTCTTCATTAAAAAATCATAAATAGTCATTCCATGGACAAAAGGAGCAGGAAGAAGAATAAATCTTATAGTTATATAGTTACCTGCCCCTTATTCCTAAACTAACATGTATTTTCTTAATGGTCGGCGTATAACCTTATTTACACAAATAATCATTTATACCATGAGAGAGAGAGAGAGAGAGAGAGAGAGAGAGAGAGAGAGAGAGAGAAGCCCCTCCCTCTCTCTTCCTTTTTTTCTTTCTATCACTCTCCCGTTCGGAGGTGTGTGTCGCGCGGACCTCCGTGCGGCAGGTCCCCCCCCCCCCAAGTGCCCCCTCTCTCTCCCTCCCTCCCTCTCTCTTCCTTTTTTTCTTTCTATCACTCTCCCGTTCGGAGGTGTGTGTCGCGCGGACCTCCGTGCGGCAGGTCCCCCCCCCCCCAAGTGCCCCCTCTCTCTCCCTCCCTCCTTCTCTCTTCCTTTCTGTCCTTTCTCTCCCACTCGGCTCTCGCTGATGAGACGAGGCAACTTTTTTCTTTTCTTTCTTTCAATCTCCCGTGTGGCGCGCGGCCGGCAGGTACCCCCCCCCCCCCCCCCCCCCCCAAGTGCCCCCTCTCTCTCCCTCCCTCCCTCTCTCTTCCTTTCTCTCGGCTCCCTCTCGGCTCTCTCTTCCTCTCGGCCCCGCAGCCCCACTCGCTGTCTAGTCTAGGTAGAATGGGGGCGGGCATTAGCTCCAACCACAGAGCCAATCGCATCACTGTGTCTATCCACAGCGCCCAGTGACGTGCTCAGGGACTTCAAATCAAAATGACCCGATTTACTAGAGGCACAGAGGGGGTGGGCTGAAACGGAGCAATTCGCCAATATGGTATTTAGACCCTAAAACACATTGATACGAACTCCTATTACTATAATACAATGCTAGAGACTGAAAAATGACATTTATAATGCATGGGACCTTTAACAATTGTGTGTATTGAGCTGTACTGTATTGTACCCATTCTGCAATCTGTTAATAAAGTTTTCAATCAATCAATCAATCAATCAAAGGGTTAGAGTGCTTGGCACTCTGACAGGGTTAGGGGTTTGATTCCCACGGGGGCCACCCGTACTGAAAAATGAATGCGGTCATTCCATTGTAAAATTATTAAATGCTGGACAAATTTGATAGCAAGAGCCATTATGTAGCATGTCAGAAATCAGCAACTTTTCTGCATTTTTGACACATAGACGTAAACGTAATCTCTCTAATGGAGAAGAGATTGATTGTCAGACCAATCGTCACTCTAAGCCTATATTGTTCATTAAAACTAATAGATTGGGCGGATGGGTAGTGCAGAGGCCCAAGCACCCGTCTACCACTGCAGAGACTGAAGGTTCAATTCCTGGCAGCGGTACCATCTGTAAGTAAGTAACCATCTGACCATGTACGATTTTCAAGCCAGATGGATCTAATTGACCTTATCTCATAAATCACATTATCTTTCCTATTAAACTGAAATGATTGACGGCAGCCATTGGCTCTTTCTCCTCTAACCCTTTCAGCTATTCCCCTCTTTTCTCATCCCATTCTTTCTATCTCATTTCCTACTTCCTATCTTGCTGCCATCCCTTCATATATGCCCCTCTTTCTCTCTCCTTTCCTACTTCCTATCTTGCTGTCATCCCCTCATATATGCCCCTCTTTCTCTCTCCTTTCCTACTTCCTATCTGGCTGTCATCCCCTCATATATGCCTCTCTTTCTCTCTCCTTTTCTACTTCCTATTTGGCTGCCATCCCCTCATATATGCCCCTTTTTCTCTCTCCTTTCCTATTTCCTATCTTGCTGTCATCCCTTCATATATGCCCCTTTCTCTCTCCTTTCCTACTTCCTATCTTGCTGTCATCCCCATATATGCCCCTCTTTCTCTCATTTCCTACTTCCTATCTTGCTGCCATCCATTCATATATGCCCCTCTTTCTCTCTCCTTTCCTACTTCCTATCTTGCTGTCATCCCCTCATATATGCCCCTCTTTCTCTCTCCTTTTCTACTTCCTATCTTGCTGTCCTTGCCTCATATATGCACATCTTTCCCTCTCTAATTTATGCACAGTGAATGGGCTCATTATTATTCTGTATAGAAACTATGGGTGGCACAGTGGTGCAGTGGTCAGCACTGTTGTCTCACAGCAAAGAAGGTCCTGGGTGTTCAAACCCCAGCAGGGGGCCTTTCTGTGTGGAGTTTGCATTCTTCTCCCCGTGTTTGTGTGGGTGTCCTCCTCCGGGTGCTCCGGTTTCCATGCACGCTAGTGATTGATTGAATGAAAACTTTATTAACAGGGAGCTCCCGTAGCTCACCGCATATATCGGCGCTATTTCTGCGTCGGGGAAAACCGTGCTCGTCACGGATCTGGGGGACACGAGTTCGATTCCCGGACCCGCCGTCATTTCTCAGGATGTCTTCCCCTGCTCTACATCCCATTTCAACCTGTTTCTGTCGGTCATGCTTGACCAGAAAAGCGATAAACGCTAAAAAATAAAGTAAAAAAAAAAAAAAAAACTTTATTAACAGATTACAGAATGGGTACAATACAGTACGGCTCAATACACAGAATTGTTAAGGGGATGCAGAAGACCAGAGAAAGGCTTTCGTCTTGTTTACATCAGGGTCCCCCATTTTCCAATTCATAATGAATTTTAAGTTAAGGGTGCAACTTGCTCCGTGCAATCCATTCTTTGTGGATCTAGCCCTATAGGTATATACTCCTCCTGCCACTGCCCTTGACCAAGGTACCGGCAGTACAACTATACAGTTGGTCTCAGGCGTCACACAATTGCTCCTAAATAGTTAGGATGGGTCAAATGCAGAGGATGAATTTCCCCAAGGGGAATAATAAAGTCTTACTTAATATATATATATGTATTTGCTGTACACGTTGAATCATTAGTGATTTGTTGATAACGGTTGTGTTATTATTAGTGATGTGTACTGTAGTTGTAGAATTACAACTTAGGATGCATGTTGCAAATAAGTGTGTATACTTTTTTTTAAAGGGTCATGCGATATAGTTCAGTAAACTAAAGCCCCCCACCCTCTCTAGTCTCTTCTCATCCCCCTTTCTCCATCTCCTCTCAACTCCTCCTCCATCTTCCTATATTTACCACACCTCCTTCTCGTTCCTCTCCTCTATCGTCTCCATCGCTGTTCTCTCCCTCCACTCCTCCTCCTCCATCTTCCTATATTTACCACACCTCCTTCTCGTTCCTCTCCTCTATCGTCTCCATCGCATGTTCTCTCCCTCCACTCCTTCTCCTCCATCTTCCTATATTTACCACCTCCTTCTCGTTCCTCTCCTCTATCGTCTCCATCGCTGTTCTCTCCCTCCACTCCTCCTCCTCCATCTTCCTATATTTACCACACCTCCTTCTCGTTCCTCTCCTCTATCGTTTCCATCGCTGTTCTCTCCCTCCACTCCTTCTCCCTCCTCCCCTCTTCTCTCCCACACAGTGTCAGAACACGGGCTGCAGCGCCACCTTCCCCCTCCACCAGGAGTTCCACCACTCTGCCTCCTGTTTGTTCCAGGACGTCCCGTGCCCCCACCCGGGGTGTGAGCTCCTGGTGCCGAGGCACCACCTGGGGGCCCACGCCCAGCTCTGCCAATACTGGAGCCAGCTCTGCCCCATGGGCTGCGGGACCCTGCTCACGCAAACCACAAGGACGCCACACAACTGCTACAGGTGGGTCCTTTGTGGAACACTGGCGCCTCACAGAGGGGCCGTGCAGCGGTGCTGTGAGGTTTCAAGAGAACGTGTCCTGTGACGTGTCTTGGGCTATCTATTCAGATTCAAATTCTTTATTGCCTGTATTTATTGTAATGTATAACATAACTGATAGGGCATAATAATATATAACCCACATCTGCACCTTTATTTATTTTTCTCATATTTTTATATTCAGAGCTATAGTTTTATTGCCTATATTGTCTTTCTACGACAGTGGCTCAGGAGGTAGAGCGGTCATCTGGTGACCAGAAGGTTCCCGGTTCGATCCCTATACATGTCCGCCCGCCCGGGCAGCTTGTCGAAGTGCAGGTTGGCACCTCGCACGGTCGCCTCCGCCCATCAGTGTGTGAATGTGTGAGTGAGTGGGTGAATGTGAGGAACAGAATTGTAAAGCGTGTTTGGATAAAAGTGCTATATAAATGCACCATTTACCAAAAATGCACCATTTATTACCCTGCCCATACCTGTACCTCAACCCTCGCCCCTCCCCATGCTGCTATGACGCCGCACATATCCCAAAGGGATCAATAAAGCAATATCTTATGTACAGTAAAAATAACTCCTCACTCCTTCCTACCTCCCCCTCATAATCCCTTCCTGCTCTCCTTCCTTCTCTCCCTCCCTCCTTCTCTCCCTCTCTCCTTCCCTCCCTCCTTTTCTCCCTCTCTCCTTCCCTCTCCCTCCTTCTCTCCCTCTCTCCTTCTCTCCCTCTCTCTCCTTCCCTCCCTCTCTCCCTCCCTCTCTCCCTCCTTCCCTCCCTCCCTCCCTCTCTCTTCTCCTGCTCCTCTGATATCTGAAGACAGCTGAGGCAGCAGGTGGTGGCACGGAGGCGAAGGCACAGGTTGATCGCCAGCGCCCTCCGCGGGAGGATAAAGAGGATGCAGCGCACCATGACGTTCCTGAAGAGACGCGTGGCCCTCATCTGTGACGGCCTGGAGGCCTTGCAGGGTCAGAGGGCGGAGGGCAGCGGGAGACGACAGCTAGAGGGACCGGGGTGAGCAGAGAGCAGGACGGTCTCTGATGAAGACAGAAGGACAGAAACACCGGAAACAGCCCCAAGGATGGAGGGGATAAAGGGATTTCAAAACTGATGAGGGTTAAGTGGTGCTGTAAGTGGTATTCTTCTGTTAAGATAACTGTTAAATAGCTCTACATTCTGAAAGCCATCACTGATATAGAGTGTTTTCCCCCCTGGTATCCTGTTCCCACTTCATCCAATCAGGAGAGAGAACCCTAGATATTTCTACTTATTTCAAGAAATCTTGCCAAGCCAAATGTGCTTACTGCACTGGCAGATTATTTGACTTGTTTCAAGCACACATAAAACTAGTTTTTATTTCTTATTTTGTCAGACTGCAATTTTCCTGATGGGATAAAGTGGGACCGGGATACCAGAAAATGTATTTTCTGTTTATTGCAGAGCGGAAGGACTGTGAGACCCATGTTACTCACCAAACACTCTATATCAGTGATGGCTGTCGTAATGTAGAGCTATTATTTTAACGTGTACACCATTTTAACAAAAAAATACTAAAAATTACACCACCTTTAATGACGTCTTTTAAGATAAAGCTCATATAGAAAAGAGTAGAGTTCTGATCTGAGACTGTTAGTTTTGTTTCTAGTGGAAGGTGCGTTAGGGAAGGAAGGAGGACTCAGATGTGTGTGGAAGGAGGACTCTGATGTGTGTGTATAATTTAAATATTAGCCCTTTAGTACTTTGTGAAACTGGGTTTTATGAGAGGGTGTGAACATTGTGTGAAATGTAAAAGGCTTTACATGGAAGCGTCTCTGGGGAAATGTGAGGTGTGTGGAGGGAAATCCGCATGCAGCCGTCGTCAGCTTTATGACCTTTATTTTGAGCATCTAGGGGGGTGGGGAGAAATGTCCTTTGTCTTAACCAAAAATAATCTCTGTACATTTATTAACTGTCATTTTTATCAATGGACAAGTGATTTTGTATGCAGATCATTCTGTTGGAGGAAGATTTAACACCGTGCTATATTGCAATACGGGGGTAGGACCTGATAAGCATATGGCTTCTACCTATTCCTTTTCAAACTGTTTTGTTTATTATTTTATCTCCTTTTTTTTCCACATCAAATTGTCTTTCTGTTAAATATTTTTTTAGGTTGTTATTTCTTTATATTTATTGTTCGAAATAAAACAATTTATTCATTTATTTATAAGGTATTGGAATAAAGATAGCTATAGGGCACCCTCGTGGCGCACCGCTGGTTCCTCGCACACCCACGCGGCTGTCCCGGGTTCGCCCCCCACTCCCGGTTACATTTGTCGCATGTCTTCCCCACATCTCCTCCCGTTCGCCCTCTCCTCTATCGGTCCTGCGTGACCAGAAAAGCTCTAAAAATGCTCAAAATAATTATTATTAAAAAAAAGATGATAGCTATATCACCATTGTCCATCGCCAACTTGTTTTTATTTGATTAACAACTTCCATCATCTCACGTCAAGTACACTGCTCAAAATGACGTTGAACTGTAAACAATCTGATCACAAGATTCACCCACACTAGATTCAGATTCAGACAACTTTATTGATCCCACATGAATGAATGAATAGTTTTATTTTCGGTCTTTGTTTACAGATAAATCAAAAACACACATGTGTGGACTTTCAAAAGGAAAAGAAAAAAATCACAAATGTACATATTCAAAGTAAGCTCACACACAAAATCCAAACTCAATGACCGAAAAAAGGAATAGGCTGAAGCACATGCTTATTTTTGCCTATCCTTTACAATTCTTAAAAACTAAATATACTTTAATATAAGAAAGAACAATTTAAAATATGCTGCAAGATATAATTTTTTTCACTTTTTCTTTAAGAGAAAAAAGAAAAGAGAAAATAAATGTTTGATGTTTTACTCAAAACTATACTCCTGAATTATTTAATCCTTCAGGGCCTTTTTAAATCTCCCCTGAGAGGTACACAACTTCAACCCGTCACTAAGACTATTCCACAATTTAATTCCCAAAATTGAAACACATCTAGCTTTTACATTAGTTCTTATATGTTTTAAGAATACACAACCCTCTTAAATTATACTTTCCTTCTCTTGGTTGAAAGAGACATTGAATACAAGCTGGTAGGTTCTTACTCTTAGCACGAAAAATGATCTCCATGGTTTTTATGTAAACCATATCTACACATTTTAATGTGCAGGACTTTATGAATAATGGATTTGTCGATTCAAGATAACTAGCTTTATTTATTATTCTAATAGCTCTTTTCTGTAGTTTAATAATAGGATCTATATTTGTTTTATAAACATTCCCCCAGACCTCAACACAATATGACATGTATGGCACCACAAGTGAAAAATACAATATATACATACATTATATACACATGTGTTGTGAGGACTGCACCTGAATAGGTGCCTCAGGCTGATAGCTCCCCCCAGAGGTCGCATGGTGCCAGGGGCGGTTCTAGCATCAGACCTTTAGGGGGGCTCAGCCCCTAGAGCAGTAGCATAATTTCACTAAATGCCATGGTCAGGCAAGGGAGGGGGGGGGGGGGGGGTTGAATGAAGTGGGGGTAACCCCCCCCCTTGGTGATATTTTTTGGACAAATCAGTTGTGCAATAGTACATTTTGGTGAGTTGTTTCTATACAATTCACTTATGACATTTAGGTAACATTAATGAACAACTACAGTATTAAGGAGACAACTACAGTATGTAAGTAGTAAACCTATTATAATTTTTTTTATTCCAGTCGATCATAATGATCATGAATAAAAAAGTGGATTGTAACCCCCCCTTGGTGATATTTTTTGGACAAATCAGTTGTGCTGGACAATTAGTGCTGGACGGACGGCGTAGCCTCCAGCTGCAGCGCCGGAGAATCCGCTCACTGGCACCTGTGGCAGCCACAGGACGCGCGCTGATTGGCGTAAAGTACGGACGTTTCTCTACATTAGCGAACGTTAATAGGCGTGTTCGAGATTGATTTCGGCTCGCCTCGAAAGTAGACGAGAGTAGCCGAGTGCAGCCGGGGGGCCTGAATACTTTAGACAACAAATGTTTGTTCCCGCAGCCGGGGGAGGAGTCAGAACGTCGGACACTTCAGATTTGACGATAGCCTCTCGCCTAGTCTCGCACGGCACGCGTTCACGTTACCACATACACACCTGTCCAGCTCATTATAATGCGACTCGAGGGCCGCGTGCACAATTAGATTCGATTCAAATGTATTGTCATCACACAGTACAGCACACTAGACTGTATTAACACATTAACTGCCACGCTTATATCCATCAATGTATGATCACTGCCACCAGTCTAAGCCTATGGAGATGTTTACCTTCTTTGCAGGGCTATAACTTTTTTAATTGAATTGCTAAATTGACATTACTATGGCCCATTCAACATCGATTATCTATCGTTCAGGATGTGGGAACGTTATACTTTTTCATTCATAGATTCATACGAAAATACCGTCTAGAATATAAATACGTTTTTATCGTTTTCTGCAGTAATTCCTAGAACGTGATTTATAGGCATAAACGCATATATAGATTATCAACTGCCGTTTGTTGGCGATACACGCTATATTAAAAATTTCAACTGTACATGATCCTAAACATTATGACTTATCATGCGCGGATGAACGGGGGGGGGGGTCGTTTATAATTCCGTGATAGTCAGTAAATGCTTTATGTAGTATGGGTGATATATTGATAAGAGCAGTTTGCATGAATAATAATAAACAAACGCGCTGAAAATGACGTCAGCGTCCTCTTACCGTTAGCCGATGAGACTGGAGTAAAAAGCTCCCACTTATTTGACGGCGATCGACTCGATCCATTTCCGGTTTGTATAATAATAATAAACGCCCAAATCATCTCGATTATTGAGTTATGGCAGCGATCATACACGATGTGTGTCTACAGTCCCGCAACAATATGTGAGTGCCGGACGCATTTCACCGGTGCACCGAGATCACAAGAGATCCATTTCCGGTTGCAACTCGCCGATCATCCACCAGGCGGCAGTATTGAAGCGTTGCAGAGTTGTGCAGGCTCCCACTGCATCAGACCAGGCTCCGTGAGGGAATTATGAATAACATGGCGAAAAAATGAAATATGATCTCAATAACGTCGTACGCCGTGGAATGGCAGAATTCGCATGAACTTGAAACACGTCGTAAGCCGTTTCCGGCGGTGGATGTGTTAATATACCATATTTATATACCATCTTGTTGCACGCTCCTGCCAACCGCAGCGCGCGCACACACAACACACTGCTGAATAATTCTGTTTTGCATCAATATATTATATATACTGTATATTGAGGCAAAACAGAATTATATATACAGTATATTTAGAGGCTAAACAGAATTATTCAGCAGTGTATGTGTGTGTATACAGTATCAGCTGCTGCATCGTTAATGAACTATAGATTTATATGGAGTTCGTTAATCTATTCTAGTCGGTTATCTGTGAGCCAGACGGCTTAGTGAAGTTGATTGTGTGACCACTCACCAGACATGACTGTGTTCTAACTAAGGTGTTGAACTAAGGTGTTGAACCTCTCTTTCTGCTTCTGGTTTGTAGGTGTTTTGTACTGTGCAGTGACGACGTCTGACGACGGCTGGTGGCTCATCAGGTATCCTACACCAACCTGTCAACACAACCGCAACAAAGCATTTTCTGCCGAGAAGGAGAACGATATTGTAAAATAAGAGATTACGTGCCAAGGAAATAAAGAGTGTCCACTGAATAATGGTGGAATAGATGTTTTGTTGATGGTCATGATGAGGCAATGATGAGAGAAGGCACTTTGAATGTTACTTACTTACTTACACCTGCTACCCCTTCTGGGGCATATAGGCCGTCAACAAGTGATCTCCAAGCATCTCTGTCTTGAGCTGTTCTCTCCAGTTGGTTCCAGGTCATCTTCATGGTCTTGGTGTCTTTGACTTTGAATGTGGAAGTAGGAAAATCCTTGCCCAGTGTAGAAGATCAGTTACCTAAAGCTGTTTTATTGTTCAACTCGAGACGTTTCACAGATGGAAAATAACCTATTTAACTCACAATGCACATTGTATTTCTGTTTCAGATACAATGGCAAATCGGGTTACATTCCCTCCATGTACCTGCAGCCTGCACTGAACAACCCGTGGGCAGGGCTTCACAGCCTGCAGAGGAAACTGTCCACCTTGAACCTGGCAACCGCCGGTTCAGCACATGACTCTTCCCTCAGTCACAGGGAGCCCCAAACGGGCAACCGCTACCCACCCGCCCTCCTTGAGGAGAACAACCCACAGCAGCACAGCGTGCTCCCGTCCAGACGGTCCAGTCATGCAGGGTACACAAAATATTGAAAATGTTGCACAACGTATTCTCTCTTATTTCAGAAGCAAAAATGTACCTGGACGTGTGGTGGCACATGGTTTGAGTGTCTGGTCTGTCTCCTCAGTGCACGCTCAGCTATATCTTCGAGCAGCAGTAGATATGCCATATTGTGTGTGTGCAGTGGCGGACTCAGGCTGTTTGAAGGGCAGGGGCGAAAAGAAAAAAAGGGCACCTACTGCACAACACGGGACCCCATCAGTGAGCAAAAAGCTATGATGCGTCATGTACTGTATGGTGAAATAGTCTTCATCCTTGATTAAGATTAACATTAGAATAACAGACAATCCAGATTAATAGTATAATCACACCTCTATGATAAAAACACAGGGAACAATACACCTTTAAAATGTTTATTTCACCTCATTGTCATGGTGTTTGAAATGTATCATGGTGTTTGAAAAGTAAATTATCATGGTGTTTGAAAAGTAAATGATCATACCTAAATGATAAATGTACCACTGCATTATAGGTTTAGCCTAAACCATTAATGCAGTGGTACATTTATCAATGCTAAAGATATCAGTGAGGAATATAAATATTTGGGAAACAGTATTTTAATATGGTCTGGGTTGAAAAATAGTGAACCTATTCTTTAAAACTATTTACAACATATATTTTACAGGATATAAAACAGTTTAACAGTTGAAGTTAATTCGAGTGCCGTTGAGCTTCTTCCTTTCTCCTAACTCTCTCCTCCCCTTCTCTCATGTCCTCCTCCTAACTCTCTCCTCCCCTTCTCTCATGTCCTCCTTCTCTCCTCCTGCCCTCTCCTTCTGTCCTCCTATACTCCCGTTTTCTCCTTCTCTCCTCATGTCCTCTCCTCTCCTTCTCTCATCATGTCCTCTCTATCTCTATCTCCCCCTCTCTATCTTCCCCATTCTCTCCATTAAACTTAATATATTGTACCTGGATACTGGCTGGATCAGTGGGATATTTGAATGGCAACAGGAGAGCATTCAAGTTATTTGTTGTTGTGTCGTTTTAATTATTTCTCTCCCCATCATCATTTTCATCCTCGCTTTCTTTAGCATCTCCATGACCGTCTTCATCATCATTTCTCTCCATAGCATCATCTGCATTCTCTCTTTCCTCAACTTCATCATTTCTCTCAATAGAATCATCTGCATTTTCTCTTTCCTCCACATCTTCATCATTTCTCTCCATAGAATCATCTGCATTTTCTCTTTCCTCCACTTCTTCACCATCTCTCTTCCTGATATCATCATTTCCCTCTTGAATATCTCCATCTTCATTGTCTGTACTGTCTTTAACTAAGGTGGAGTGTTACGATGGGATAGGTGTGTTGGACCCAATTGCCGTTGAACATAGGAGGCAGGAACAGGAAGCATAACACGATAAAGTAAATACTTTGAAACAGGCAAATCAAAGGGAAGACTCGAACTGAGAAATGTTTGTAGGGCAAACATCCACACGATAATACATTAATTAATAAATTAATACTAAATGGACTAAGCACGACACCACTCTTGGTGTCACCATTATGCTCCCGACATGAGCGAATGCTTCAGGTAGTACTCACGCCTGTGGACAGTGAAGAACTGACAAAGAGAGAGGACATCAGGTGAGCATATGAAGGAGAGTCAACTACACACAGCAGGCGTTAATTAGCAATCAGGACAAATTAGAAGAGAGGAAGGGTGAAATACTCCAGGGTGGCGCTAGGACTTTTACTCCTACAAGAGAGCAAAAGGCCCAAACGTTATAGTGGAGCAAATAATATTTGTTTTATAATAGTAATATAATTGTACTGTATATAATATTCGTACTGTAGCCTACTGTCGTGGAAATATATTATCATGTCATTAGACAGCTTGACTGGTACACTTTGACCAGTTATATAATGTGCTCAGATGTGGCACACATACTGTCCCTTTAAGTCTTTTCTCCTCTCAGCAAGGATTGTGTTTCTTCAGAGCTTCAGAGCCATAACCCAAGGTTATGGGAACAGTTAGACGAAGCTATTTTGCTTTCAGATCATAGCCATAATACAGTCGTATTATTAATGTCTCTAACCAGCCATTTTGTTTCTTCTACGTCATTTTCATGTGTTTAATTGTATGTCTGACCAGAGCTCTGGATCATTCTATGGTCAGACACTACTGTATTAACATGTTGTCTCTGATTGTAGACTGATCTTTCATTTGTGGCCACGGATGAAATAAACTTTCTTATTTACTATTAATAATGACTCAGAATCATTAATGTAAACGGCTCATCGTTTGTCTCTTTAATATTTCCCATTACACTACAATGTTATAATTGTATTATAAAATAATATGTCATACAGCACTACCACTAGCCCTCTTGCCTTGATTGGAATAAAAAGGGTCTATGGTTGGTCAATTTAAATGTTTAAGACAAAATGTTCTGTCCAAAATAAGCATTATTGACCATGTTAGATTCTCAGTTATAATCCAAACTATGGCTCTGTGAGACAAGCTTGTACACGTAGCTAGTAGTGAGGACTTACAAATACATACCTGTATCCTTATCTCCTCCCTTACTATTGTTGCTTTGGACAAACATTTTCAAAGAGAAGCTGCCTCTTGCAGCATTTTCAGCTGCTTTTTAATATTCTTCCGATTTCTTCCTCTCCTTGTAATCATATATATATATGAATATAGGCCAATGCTAAACCCACTTTTAAATGTACTACCACTCTTAACACTTTCAGAGCCCTTGCTTAACCCTGATTTACCGGTTGAATGCCCACCATCCACTTCAATGTTAGCGTTAAAAACGCCTAATCTATGTTTTAAATTATGGCTATGTGTCTAATCTGCCCGTCGCTTATCAATGACTCGTTTTCCAGTCAACATTGTCGAAGCGGATTGTTTTTTTATCGGTTCATTTTCGTTTTATAGCATTTTGAAAAGCCCTCGTTTTCAAGGAAAATATAAAGATTCCATGATAAAAGACGTTTACTGGAATATTCTAGAATACACAAAAACGTTGTAATTTTTGATAGTATTATGTGTACGTATGATCGCTAGAGACGCGAGCTGAAAAATCGATTCTCTTAGTTCCTCATCAGCGATCGCGCACACACACACACACACATAGGGCAAACGCTGAGATCTCAGCGAATACAACTCTGATTATCCCAAGACTGGTCAAATAGATTCCTTACCTCAGATCAGATGTTCTCCAAAAAGATCATTCCAATTCCTGATCGCCATTCCAAATATCGATCACGCTTATTTATGAGTATTGGCTACTGTGAATATATATTCCAGGCTGATTCCCGTCCCGCGATGACTTCCATGTTGAGCAGACAGCTTGCCAGCTCAAGGAGCCAGCTGGCTCCGCCTCTACATATCTACTGATCTAAGCGACTGACCTGCAGTTACACAGGGATAGACGATAGGGGGGGCGCTTTTTTCCATTCTGAGCTGCTGGAGGAGCTGCTGTACCAACGGGAGACTCGGTTGATGAAATATGAAATCAGATCGCTAATAAACAAATAAAACGAGATATGTCGTCCGTGGCACTGAAAGTGTTAAGTTAGTTTTAAAAAGCAATTCACACTGATCTCCCGCCAATGACTGATTAACACGTCATTCTCCACCATGCGTTGTCTGCCAATGACTGATTACCACGTCATTGAGATCAATATTTCAAATTTTCGTCATGGTATTCACATTTCACCCACGGAGTCTTGGCTGGTACTGTAGATCTTTGCTCAACTCTCCAATACCGCCACCTGGTGGCCGATCGGCGAATTGCCAAAACCGGAAGTGGCCGGAAGTGCTTGGTGTGTCCCCTATTCCGTCCGGCCACTCGCTATCGCTCGCGGGACTCCATCTTGACACACTGGATATCGATCCGTTGCCATAACTCAATAAACAACATTATTTGGACGTATATAGTTTATTATTATTATATTATATTATTATTATACAACCTGGAAATGGATCGCATAGATCAACATCCCATAATAGCGACCTTTTTGCTCCACGCTCATCACCCAACGGTAAGAGGAGACTGGGGTGAGTTTCAGCGTTTTTGTTTACCATTTTCGATACAAACTGCTCTGATCTATATATCACCCATACTACATAAATGATTTAACGTGGGCCATGGAATTATAAACGACCCCCCCCCCCCCCCCCCCCTCCGGTCAACATCACATGATAAATCATAATGTCTAGGACCATGTACAGTTGAAATTTTTTATCTGGCGTCAATCGCTATCAAACTGCATTTGCTGATCTAATATATGCATAAGTGGCTATATCTCACGTTCTATAAAATACAGCAGAAAACGATAAAAACATATTTAT
Source organism: Notolepis coatsorum (assembly GCF_963971535.1). Lineage (NCBI taxonomy): Eukaryota > Metazoa > Chordata > Actinopteri > Aulopiformes > Paralepididae > Notolepis > Notolepis coatsorum. The sequence continues at coordinate 7,030,372 of NC_140174.1, forward strand.
ACTCTAGACAGTATTTTAGTATGAATGTGTGAATGAAAAAGTAAAACGTTCCTACATCCTGAACGATAGATAATTGATGTTGAATGGGCCATAGTAATGTCAATTTAGCAATACAATTTAAAAAGTTATAGCCCTGCAAAGAAGGTGAACATCTCCATAGACAAATAGAGCTGGCAGAGGATGGTATAAGAAGAGTACAATGCCTGGCGGAGAATGCTATGGGTATATTTTGTGCAAATTATCCTAAAATAATTTGTACACTTTATTTCTAAATTGAGAACACAGGTTAGCATAGAATCAGCTAAGCAAGGTAAGGTTTAGTTAGCTAGCCTACAGTAGCCTAGGCTAAAACATACCGCCAGGGCCGGACTGGGGAAATAATTCAGGCCGGGAAATATAGTGCAAAATATAGTCCCAGTCAGGCCACTTTTTAAGCGGGGGGTCCCCCACCAGGAATTATTTTAGTTTTTTGGGGGGTACAGGCTAGCATAATGTAAAGTATTAGCAACAACACTGATTTCGATGGATTTTTAGTTTTTTGTACCATTAACACTATTGGGACCGGCCACGTATAAATACGTGTTTCGAATCCATGCGTTTGGGACCAGAGGCACGTATATAGCCGTGGCAAGTTGTTATCGTTTTATTCCATATTAATAACCGGATCAAGATCTCCGATCGACTCCCCAATCGACTCTGCAGATCTACCCTCGGCAACATGCAATACCGGCCAGATCCTCTTAGGGGCGCCATCGCTCCACTGCAGTATCATTGTGGGTGAATGGAATTTTAATTTTTTTTGCCTCCAACGGAGTATCATATTACTCTGATCCCAAAGCAACATCATGCACCGTGTATCACGTTTCAAATCGCAGATCTCACCATGGAATAAGGGGATTTATCATCAACCAATGGACATATCGATCTACCAGATGCCGATCGATAACGGGGAAATGCTGTAGGGTATCCCACGGGCTGACGGTAAGACCTTATTCACCTAAATTACAGCCGTATCAGACATTGTTGTGAGACGCAAGCATTCGATCAGTGAATGTGGCTACTTACACGGACACTCTATTGGTAATCAATAATACTAATGGACGTTCCCCGCCGCCCCCCTTTCATCCATAGATGCTATGGGATAGTCCGGATCATAAGCAGTTTGTGTTATTTCATTAGCATATATACAACATAAATGCCGTTGAATATAACGTTAGTAGCCTTTAGCTCTATAAGTAGCTTTCCAGAAAATATATGAGACGAAATCTGCGATAAAGCTTATATTCACGGCGCTATAAAATGACAACCTATTGATGGATTTTTTTTTCTTTTCTTTAAGCCATTTTGAAGGCACGGTTTATGAACTCAAGTGACAATGAGAATGGACAGATAGCAATACTATAAAGTATAGATATAGCTCTACAAAGACACATCGGTTTGTTGACAAACCTTGGTCCTCTAGCACCATATTAGACGGCGCCGAACGGTCGTCAAAGTGTTAAGGAACTAAATTGTCCTCTTCAAAAACGCCATAAAAATATGATGCTTTTTCTTTCATACATCTTTTATTCAACTTCCGCCCTGATCATAACCACCACATATTCAATACATTTTCGAATTTTAACCCTTTAAATGCCAGTGTGTGTGATGGCATCACAAATTATTGTTAAAAAAACACACAAAAATATAATATATCAAATGCAATGTAGATTTTTCTGGGGGGGGGGGGGGGGGTTATTACAGGCTAGCATGTGTCAATGATTAGCAACAACACTGATTTTGATGGATTTTTTTTGTAATGTCAGATTTAACAACAACTCTTTTCAGAAAAGTGGGAGTATTTCATTTTTAATTTGACATTACAAAATTATGATCAGGACTGAAGTTGAATAAAATATGTATGACTGTTTAGACTGTGTTATTCTCTGTCTGTTTACTCTCTGTACTCTCTGTCTGTACGCTCTGATTGATTGATTGTCACAGTGATCTCCTGGTTGTTCCCCACTTAGGTTATCTAACTATTGCGTCACTGAAACTAGAAACACTGGCCTGGCCTGCTTCTAAGTTATGTGGCCTGACTGAAAAAGAAAAAAAAAGTATTATATAATATATATATATATATATATATATATATATATATATATATATATATATATATATATATATTATATATATATATATATTTATTAGTATAGGCAGGTGTACATGGTCAGTAGCGAACAGTAACAACATATTTATAAACTCTGCACTTAATGGGGCACTTCGCCAAAAAACAAGGTAGCAGTCCCTATGAGACAAGGTATTGCTATGTTGATACCCACCACTGTGTCCTTTATGAAAAGGTTGGATGGACTTCCCCCTTACATCACATCACTGTTACATTTACATTTTACATTTTGTCATTAAGTTCTGTATGACAAGTCAGCAGGAAGGGTACAACTCTTACAACTGAGTAAAATGTTCATCAAACAGTGCTGAAACGTGAGTGCTGCAGTGTTGAGTGCCTAGTAGTAAAGACATAATAGTATAGTAGGAAGAGTGCATGATAGCAGGGCCGGACTGGGGAAATAATTCAGGCCGGGAAATATAGTCCCAGTCAGGCCACTTTTTAAGCAGGGGTGGAAATGTTTTTGTTACAAAGACTTAATTTCCTGCATTCTGGTGCAGGAATGTTTGAAATTGTACCCTTTAAATGCCAGTGTTTGTGATAGCATCACAAATTATTGTAAAAAAAAAAAAAAAAAAACACAAAAATGTTAATATCTTCAATATATCAAATGCAAAGTGGGTTTTTATGGGGGGGGGGGGGGTGTTATTACAGGCTAGCATAATGTCAATGATTAGCAACAACACTGATTTAGATGGATTTTTTGTTTTTTGTAATGTCAAATTGAAAAGAAATACTCACTCTTACCATAGACCACCGCAACACTTCCGGGATTCTGAAATCAGGGAGGAGATTGCGGGGGTCAAATGAATGAATGTGGACGAGAGCCGTGATGTAAGTGGTTGCCGATACGGCTGTGGGGGTGCTAGAGACATGATCGAATAGACGTTTATGCGCCTCACTCTCCTGAACACGGCATGACCCATAACTAATCGATCAGAACTAAGTCGGCAGAGAAAAAGCCCATTTTAAAGCACCTATTCCGCATGGACATGCGCAGAGTGCCCATGTAGTCTGGACGACGCGAGATGACGCTCGAATGAATGTGGACTGTTCCATCAGAGGGGGAGCTTCGATGGTCATGTAAGTGGCTACAGACCGCTGCACTTAAATATAATATAGCTCCCCCCTCTGATAGAACAGTCCACATTCATTCGAGCGTCATCTCGCGTCGTCTAGACTCCATGGGCACTCTGCGCATGTCCATGCGGAATAGGTGCTTTAAAATGGGCTTTTTCTCTGCCGATTTAGTTTTGATCGATTAGTTATGGGTCACGCCGTGTTCAGGAGAGTGAGGCGCATAAACGTCTATTCGATCATGTCTCTAGCACCCCCACAGCCGTATCGGCAACCACTTACATCACGGCTCTCGTCCACATTCATTCATATGCTCCCCCCGCAATCTCCTCCCCGATTTCAATGTAACGCGGAAGTGTAGTGGTCTATTATGGAACTAAATTGTCCTCTTCAAAAACGCCATAAAAATATGATACAGGGACGCGGCAAGTGGCTGGCGGGGAGTGTAACTGCAACTGCAAGGTTGTTTTGGCTTTTATTCCATTGTAATACCGAGGCTACTGTGACGACCCTCCCCCACACTGTGTTGTCTTCCAGCAGAGCTGGGGAAGGCTCGTCAGCTAATTGGTGCACACCTGGGCCGGTGTGTCCCAGGCGCGTGTAACTGTTCCGCAACAGTAAGTGACTTCCGGGGTAGGCCTGATTGGCCCCGACAGGCACGTGACGCGCAACTTTCTCTGCCGCGCGGCACGCTCCGCGGAGCCGAGCGACAGAGCTTACGGAATTACGTAACCGTCCAAATACGCCATGACTCTCATTCGGCGCTATAGCTCACCTGGCAGAGCAGCGGTCCTGCGATCCTGCGGTCCGTTGTTGGTGAGTTCGAATCCCATCAAATCTTTTTTTTTTTAACGTGTATTCTTTCGCCGGTTAAGGTTAGGCATGGTTAAGGTTAAGGTTAAGGTTAGGCATTGTTTCGGAGTTGGTTAAGGTTAGAACGGTTAAGTTTAGGCGCTGTTAAGGAGCTGGTTAAGGTTAGAGTTTGTCTTAGAGAATGGCAATATTCTTTCTATGGTTAAGGTTAGGCATGGTTAAGGTTAAGGTTAGGCATTGTTTCGGAGTTGGTTAAGGTTAGAACGGTTAAGTTTAGGCGCTGTTAAGGAGCTGGTTAAGGTTAGAGTTTGTGTTAGAGAATGGCAATAGACAGCCTATTTCCGCGCGACAGCTCTCAGCAGCCTCGTTGCGCGTCCTGAGTTTGCCGCGTCACGTGCCTGTCGGGGCCAATCAGGCCTACCCCGGAAGTCACTTACTGTTGCGGAACAGGTACACGCGTCCCAGGCACAGGATATCAGAGAGAGGCTGCCTCTGATCTCTGGCGAACTCCCCATTTGTTTTTGGTTCTTTGTTTGTCTGGTTGCTGTTTGTTGATTATTTGGTTCTTTGGTAATTTGGCTGTTACTTTTGGTTCATTTGTTTTGGTTGCTTTTCTTTGCTTTTACACCTACACATTCATGCTGCACATACACTCATCCACACACTGCTGACACACTGATACTCATATATATTGGCTGATCCTTTAAATGACTGATAATACATTCTTTGTTATTTCTTAAATTGTGCCTGTCTCCCTATTCTTGTTGCGAGCTTGAGTCAGTTCGTAACACTACTCAATGTCACAGAGCGGAGCAGCACTGCAGATTTACCCTACTCTTGGAATTCATTGCCAGATCCTTTAATGGGGGCGCTGTCTCGATAATGCAGTGTTATTAAAGCAGCGTGTAGCCGACGCATGAACCAGTTGGGATTCGAATAGAAAGCGTCAACACGGAACTGGAAATCCGTTGGTAAAGAAATAGCGGCCTGGAATAGTTTTTGGGACGCTCAATTCGCAGTAAAGGAATATATCTGCGGTTTCCCTGGCGGATGGCGAACAAGCCAGCAGAACTATCCGAGCCCCCGGGAGGGTGGTCGAAGACCTTTTGCATGTCGGCGATGTATGCTGGGAACGAATTGCAGAGGGAGGACTGACTGAAGTGGAGAGCTGCCTGTCGCCCATTCTAACGCAGGACCCTTGAGCAGACCTGACAGGTAAGCGATTTTAGATGTATCACTTTGGAAGTGTGCGGCTGTTGTCCGAATACTAGTGAACATTGAAAAATAAAGGCACGACATTTAGGCTACGTTTAGACGAGCGTTTTGGGATGGAAGTCTGAACAGAAACCGCAAAAGTCGTCTTGCGGTTTCACTTTTAATTTTGCGTTTAGACGAGCGTTTTGGGGTGGAATTCTCCGTGCAGACGAGGCTGTAACAACTCGAGACAACGGAGCCCCGCTGTCACACGATTGGCGCATATGTCACATGACGTGCTGTGAAGACCCGCCCTACTCTGCCTCTGATTCGCAGAGTGTGGGTGGGGAATGTGATTGGACCAAAGCAGAGTCACTCACAGACAGTGGGTCCAGTCATAATAGTTGTGATAGCCGCGGGACAGATTCTTGTGTATTTAAAAGTACTGCCAATGTAGCCTTCAGGTGATCGCCATGGATAGAATCAGACATGCTTTGTTTACGCTTCTAGGCTACTGGCGCATGCCTGTGATGTAAGCAGTAGGTGCGACGAGAGCCTTGACGACCCTTTCGTCATCGTTTTATGCGGTTTGACAGTTTAGACGAGAGCGCAAAGGTTTACCGTTTCTAGGAATTCCACCCTGGAAGGTGGTTTCACTTTTTTACGGTTTCACCCCGTAAAAACGCCGTTTCCGTATAAACGAAAGGCACATCTGAAAAAATATTTTTGCGGATTCACCTGCTAGCGTTTCCGTCTAAACGGGGCCTTAGAGACGTCCCCATCGTAGCGTTCTGGTGTGGGGACATGGGGCTCTCTGTGCGGGGGCGCAACAGGTGGGGTAGGCTGGGCATCGCACGCTCCGCAGAGCTGAGCGTGAGAGCGCGGAGTTGGGCAGTGGTCTCCTCTAGTCAGTGAACCAGAGTGAAATGTCAGATTTAACAACAACTCTTTTCAGAAAAGTGGGAGTATTTAATTTTTTTATCTGACATTACAAAAAACCAAACATCTAAAAATAAAAATGGTTGAAGTTGAATAAAAGATGTATGAGCTGTTTAGACTTCGTTACTCTCTGTCTGTTTACTCTCTGTACTCTGTCTGTTTTTTATATATTTTTTTGCTATGCGACTTACTGTGAAGCACTTTGGTTGACGTGTGTCATGACTCATGTGTCATGTTGTGTCATGTTGAAGTGTCATGTCTAAATGTGCTATACAATTAAATTAGATTGATTGATTGTCACAGTTATCTCATGGTTGTTCCCCACTTAGGTTATCTAACTATCGCGTCGCTGCAACTAGAAACGCTGGCCGCGTGAATATTAAAGGCAACCAACTTGTGTTCGGCTTTTCTCTGATTGGCCGCGCCCCCACGCGCAGGCAAGCGCAGTCGTCCCACGTCCCAAATGAAATCCAAGGAGCGCAAGCGAGCGGCAGCGCGGGCAACCAACTTGTGTCAACCAACTTGTGTTCAGCTGCGGTAGCAGTGGAGCGCTATGAAATGCGCTGAACTAGAAAGCGTAACGTTATTATGTTTCGCGTCACTGTACACCAGATTCACTCGTGTATAAACAAAGCCCATACAGTTATGAAATGCGCTGAACTAGAAAGCGTAACGTTATTATGTTTCGCGTCACTGTACATCACTTCAGCTCCAGCAGCAGCAGCAGCAGCAGCACCGTTGTACTACCAGATTCACTAGTGTATAAACAAAGCCCATACAGTTATGAAATGCGCTGAACTAGAAAGCGTAACATTATTATGTTTCGCGTCACTGTACATCACTTCAGCTCCAGCAGCAGCAGCACCGTTGTACTACCAGATTCACTAGTGTATAAACAAAGCCCATACAGTTATGAAATGCGCTGAACTAGAAAGCGTAACATTATTATGTTTTTCGCGTCACTGTACATCACTTCAGCTCCAGCAGCAGCAGCACCGTTGTACTACCAGATTCACTCGTGTATAAACAAAGCCCATACAGTTATGCTCATATTTTGCGAATGCATAAACTATATCTTAAATTATGGCTATGTGTCTAATATGGCTGTCGCTTATCAATGACTTCGCGACAGCCATATTAGACACATCGCCATAATTTAAGATATAGTTTATGCATTCGCAAATATGAGAGCTCTGTCATTGAAGTGGGTGGTGGCACTAACAGTAGCGATTTTTATTGTTTTGTCATGACCAAACATAATCCCAACATAGATAGGAGGTGTACTGTATGTCAAATGTCGGTCATGTGGGCATGGTGGAAGAGTTTAGTACAGTCACACAACAGAACACCAGTGGCATTAACCAACAAGGGCGCTCCTCTCAAGAGTACCTGGGGGAGCCTCATGCGCATGCGCGTCTCTCGAGTCTCTCTTGCCGCGAAGGGCGTGTGCTAGTGGATTGATTGATTGGCCGTGTGGCCAATCAGAGAAACGCTGAACGAAAAGCTGAACACAAGTTGGTTGCCTTTAATATTCACGCACACTGGCCTGGCCTGCTTCTTTTTTTTTTGGTCTTTTTCCCCCTCCATTTTCCTCCGATTTTCTCCCATCCCAATGTTAGTCGTATGCCAATTCCCAGTCCCTTCCTGGTCGCTGCGCTTTACCCCCCACAGTCAGATCATTTTGGGAGAGTGGAGGCTACCACGTGCTTCCTCCGACACACGTCCAGCCAATCACCGCTTCTTTTCACCTGGCAGCGCGGATTCTCATTGAGAGGGCGTAGCGTGTGGGAGGACCACACTATCCCCCTCACGTCCAATCCGCGCTTAGCAGGCGCCCCGACCGAACTGTAGGAGTCGCTGTTTACAACGACCCGGACCCACCCTGCCAGCTTCTCCCACCCTCTGATACAGCCAATTGTATCAGTGCAGACGGCCAGCCAAGCTGGTGACAACCCCGGAGCTGTGAGCTGGATTCGAACAGGCGAACCAAGCTCACAGCTCCGGGGCTGGTGACGAACGCAATCTCCGCTCGACCACCTAACCGCCTAGGCCTGGCCTGCTTCTAAGTTATGTGGCCTGATTTTTTTTTATAAAATAAATAAATTATATAATTTTCTTTACAGCACAGGCCAGGCCAGAAAACTCCCGGTGCTCCCGATGGCCAGTCCAGGCCTGCATACTGCCATCAATAAAAGCACTTGCAGTGTACATACATTAGTATTTAGTAATGCATAATTGGTAAAAGAAACTCAATCTTTGCAACTTCAAAGAAAGCTTGCTATATTACCTCACACACAGCAGTAGGGTGCAGGGTTACAGCTCAGACTGCATTATGCCCTCTGTCATCTGAACATTCAAGAGGGGACATGTCTAAAACTGACAACTTAAATGGATGGAATATTGTAGTGACGGGGCCATAGATATATATATAGAACACTAGATAGCTTACCTGTGCTGCCGGCCAATAGAGAGTGACACCATCGTAGGGCGGCCATCTTGCCAGAGGCAGCTCAGCTACTGATAACATTAATGTATATGGTGCATGTACTATTTAAATAACCATAGATTGCTCAATTCTTTACCGATTTTCAAACTGGTTGGTTTGCTATAAACATCAAAGATGTAGTTATGATACTGCATACTTATAAAAAAACAAACCACTTGAATCATAGCCACGTTAATAATGCTTGTAATAAACCAAACCGTTTGTAAATCCGTCAATATTTCAGCGAGTTATGAGTATTTTTGTCTGTGCAGATCACTCACCCTCACTCAAGGCTGACTCGAGCAAGATGGCGGCGGTTCAGAGATGCTGGTGACTCCGCCTTAAGCTATCTAGTGTTCTATATATATCTATGGACGGGGCTGCTCAGAGTTGTGCCTCAAGTTCCCAGCATGCTTGGACTTTGTGCCTCAGTTAAACTAACTTACTCTAACCTAACCTAAAGGATACATTGGGGGGGAAATAGGGACAGTGCAGATCGAGAAACATCAAAATGTTAGCTAGATATTAGCCCATCGGTTCCTTGCAAAAACTCAGAAAATATTTGCTAATGGCCATATAATGTGTTTAGAATATACTGTAAGCAGGGTTTAACTATTTTGCAACACCCCTAGACTGTCTTCATCATGGCACCCACTTTGGGAAAGCCATAGTAACCTGCATCACATTTTATCCACTAACAGAGCAGCCATTAAGACACGCTATTTAATTTTCTTGCTATGTTTTCACCACTCAATAGGGCACTTTAGCATGACGTTTTTCAACCGTGGGGGCACATGGTCAAGTTTAGACCATTGGAGGGGCACTAATGGGCATGTCCTCTCATTTTCGCCACTCAAAAGGGCACTTTAGCGTGATGTTTTCAACTGTGGGGGCACATGGTCAAGTTTAACCATTGGAGGGGCACCAATGGGCACGTCCTCTCATTTTCGTCACTCAAAAGGGCACTTTAGCGTGATGTTTTCAACTGTGGGGGCACATGGTCAAGTTTAACCATTGGAGGGGCACCAATGGGCACGTTGTGAAGGGTAATTTCACATTCTTAATCCTCTGGGGCCCCACAACAGGGTTGATCGTGAAGTCATGTTATCCTTCTCTCAAAAACTGTTAAAACACTATATCCATTCATTATATTCAGAGCAGGCCAGATAACGCTTGCATTCAAGGCCGCAGCGAGCCCTCCGCAAGGGCCCATCCCATCCGACTCCCCAAATGACCATATAAAGCCAACCCAATCAGAGACGGAGGCGTCTCTATCTCACTGTGTTAAGCCATTACAATATTGCTTTGTCTTCACTTTGACTCTGACAGACCTGTGATATGCACTCTGACAGACTAGAAGTCCGTCCGTACGGACGTAGGCCTACTGTATATTTTCTTTTCCAATAAACCTGTATTCATTTAACGTGAGTATTCCGGCTGTCTTTTATCTCCTGTTTCATTATTTCAGAATACCTGATTCGCAGTGTGACACTGTTTTAGGCTGCTGGATGTCCGTGGAGAACCTGGTGGTTTGCACGCTCATGAGGCCAATATGACTTGTCTCTGTATTTTACTTACCCTGGATTAGGGCTGGGCGATATGGCCTCTAAATGATATCGCGATATTTTTTGGCCATATCGCGATACACAATATATATCGCGATATTTTGACATTTCCTCTAAAGCACTTAAAAATGCTTGATTTAACCCTTTGATGCATAGTCACGCCAATATGATGATTATAATAAGTCCCTGCAACATATGTTTGCATTATTAAACCATGAAGATGCTTTAAAAAATAATTTAATGAAAATGTACTAAGAGTAGTCTACTGACACACTAATAAAAAAGTGTATTTACATCTAAGACAATTTATATAAAAACTCTTGGGTGCCTAAGACTTTTACACAGTACTGTGTTTTCTATCCACTTTAGCCAAACACACACACACATATATATACACACCCTACTGTGAGAAAATAATAATCACACACAAAGGTATAATGGCTTATAGCAGACTTAATGATTTTATAATATTTCAGATAATGAAATTAAATGTTTATATCATCAACTATCCAGTTAGTATTTATACTGTCTGTAACGTTTGGCTACTGAATGTAGAGAGAGAGCGAGAGAGAGAGAGAGAGAGAGAGGGGGCGAGAATGAACAAGAGAGCCAGCCCCCCCCCCCCCTCGGGTTTTGTTCTAGGTTCGCGTTTTGATCGTCTAAGCTGCCGTAGGTGATGACGTCACACCCGAATGTAAACAGGAAGAGATGGAGACACACAGAGATGGAAATTGGATGATATACAGAAACGAATAACCAATAAATATGAAGTTATGTTTAAACTTCTGTTGTCAAGCGTTGTCAATATAACCCACCCCCTTTCCTCACGAATGGAACTAGTCTTGTGGAGTCCGCTTTGACCGTTTTCCAGGGTTAGCAGCTATCGCTAGTTAGCTTAGCATAATCCTAATGGATACCTTGGTTACTTAGCAGCTACCGTTAGCTCATTGCTCGTGTCAATTAACTCTTTCAATGCCATGCCTGGTTTTCCGTTTTACCGCTTGAATGCCACCATCCGCGCCAATGTTAACGTTAATATCGCCTAATCTATGTTTTAAATTATGGCTATGTGTCTAATCTGCCCATCGCATTATCAAATACTATTTTCCAGTCAGTGCTGTGAAGGCAGATTCTTTTTTTATCGCGTCGTTTCCGTTTCAGAGCAGTTAGAAAAGCCCCCGTTTTGATATAAAAAACAGCTCATTCTGGAGCATTCTATGAAAATCGTCTTTTAGTGGAATATTCCACAACGTTGATATTCGTCGGCCTTTTTATGAATCGTTTTCAAATAAACGCTAGATGATCAATATTATACGTGCACGCACGCACATTACGGCCGCGCACTGATAATCGCCCTGTTGATTTCCTCTCAGACTTTTACAATGAAACCGAAAGAAGACATTTCACAAAACAGCTTATAACTTCATCAAACTTACTCCGATTATCCTACCACTGATAACACAGAGTCCTTACCTGACATCAGATGGTATTCAACTGGTATATTCCAATTCCTGATCACCATTCGAAAAAATCGATAAGTGTATGGATCCAACGCGACACAGTAGATCTCTATGATCCGCGGGGATCTGAGGCTCCAGAATGAACTGTGGTAACCCCGGCTGGATCAGTGAACTGGAAAATGTGGAGTACCGGATTTTTTTCCCCATTCATTTTCATTGAGTCCATTCCAAAATCACTTATGTCATCTGGGAGACGACAGGGGGCGCTTTTTTCCACAGTGATCGTCGGCGCCCCTCGGCTATACTCGGGTAGGCTCGGGTGATGCAAGAATTTTTCAGATCGCAAAAAAAATAAAAAATCCGAGAAATCTCGTGAGTGGCTAGCAACCACCTATAAAAAAACACGAGAAATCTCGTGAGTGGCACTGAAAGAGTTAAATTGCAAATTGCATGTTATTAAAGGTCCGCGCTGGTCTGTCTAATGAAATTACAACCGCAACATTATATCGCACTGTACAGCCCTGACTACACTAACGTTAGCCTATAGCTCCGCCGTCCCTGCTACACTCGGGACCAGTACACTAACGTTAGCCTATAGCTCCGCCGTCCCTTCTCTTGGAAAGTACTGCGAGTGTCTCTCGGCCGCGGGCGGCGCCATATAAACTAATACTCGATGTTCGCGATATAGTACAGTACTACATCTCGGGTAGAACAATCCACGATACATCGAGTATACTCGATATATCGCCCACCCCTACCCTGGAGACGTCAAAATCCACCACATTCTTGGTGTCTGAAGTGGTGATGCTAACCGATCCTGCCGGTGCAGACGGGCTCTTCATCGCTCTACAACACAGCCACGTCTAGGACAGTGAGGAGTACTGAGGGTGAATTGTCTGTCTGCATCGGCTGGTCGGGCCGGCATTCCACGGGCATTACACGCAGTGTCACGTTAGCAGGTTAGCTTCTAGCTAGGGCTGCGTTTATCTAATAATACTTGAGTTAATAATATAGAACTACCCTGTCGACGTTTTTGGATCACCGGTGTTTTTAATAAACCGTCTTTATCAGAATTGACGACAAAGCTCCTACTGCGAACATGGACCCGAGGGGTCTATAGTATATGTGTGCGCACGCACGCTCGTGCCTTGCGCTGATAATCGCTGCTATTATTTCCTCATGGCTTTTACAGTGAAACAGCCATATCACATATAGTGGAAACGCTTATATCTCTATGAAAACGAGTCTGATTATCCTAACACTGATAACATAGATTCCTTACCTGACATCAGATGGTATCCAAATGGTATAGTCCAATTCCTGATCACCATTCGAAAAATATCGATAAGTATATTGATCGCGGCTCAGAGGCTCCAGAATGAACTCTGGTAACTCCGGCTGCATCAGTGGACTGGAAAATGTGGACTGGAATATTTTTTTTCCCCCATCCATTTTCATTGAGTCCATTACAAAAGGGTGATTTACCATCTGGGAGACGATAGGGGGCGCTTTTTTCACATCTGATCGGCGGCGGCCCCTGAATCTCCAACGGTAGGCTCGCTTGATGCAATATGATTTCAGATCGCTAATAAAAAAATCAGAGAAAAGCCGTGACGTGGCTTTCAACGTCACAATTGTAAACCCGAGATTAGCCGTGAGTGGCGCTCAAAGTGTTAATAAACTTATCAATCAATTAGGCAGTTTAATATTTTATTCTGTATTCTGTTTTCTAATAATACAAAGTTATCTAGTGTAGTGCCGAGAGATGGGAGTCGGGGACAGTGGCTCAAGGCAGAGTGAATAGGCTTTATTAAGCACAGAAATACAACATGCTACTGCTACGTTGCTTGCAGTCGACTGACTGACTGAGAGAATTGCCGAATACATATATACATACACGCCATGTTCTAGAACGTTTGGCTATGACATGACCACAAATGTTCCAGAATGTTCGGGCGGAACTAATGTTCCTAACCCTAGTTCCGTGGGTGAATTATGTACAATTAACAATCACTACACTAGGCTATATTAATTTTTTACTGACAGGTCTAATAAATAAATAAATTTCACCACAGTCAGGTGTTCTCAGGTTAGAACCTCACTGTTTTGTTTAGGTCCTAGTCTGAAGTTGTTCTCAAATGTTCAAAATAACATGGCTCACATCCCTGGAGACGTCAAAATCCACCACATTCTTGGTGTCTGAAGTGGTGATGCTAACCGATCCTGCCGGTGCAGACGGGCTCTTCATCGCTCTACAACACAGCCACGTCTAGGACAGTGAGGAGTACTGAGGGTGAATTGTCTGTCTGCATCGGCTGGTCGGGCCGGCATTCCACGGGCATTACACGCAGCGTCACGTTAGCTTCTAGCTAGGGCTGCGTTTATCTAATAATACTTGAGTTAATAATATAGAACTACCCTGTCGACGTTTTTGGATCACCGGTGTTTTTAATAAACCGTCTTTATCAGAATTGACGACAAAGCTCCTGCTGCGAACATGGACCCGAGGGGCACATGGCGCACAGACTTCGGCTGTGAGCTGACTGAGAGCTCTGTCGTGAAGTTCCAGAGTGATGATGAGCTGAACTTCAACCATGAGCTCCACCTGACTCTGGCCACCGCCTTGGATCAACCTGGTGGCTGGAAGACGGTGCGTCTGCAGGAGACAGGGGTGGGCGGGCAGACTTACAGGGTTAATGTCAACCCCGAAGTTAATATGTACTACAAATGAAGACTACCAGTCGAATTTGAAATGGAAATTGGTGCGGGGCGCGTGGAATTAACGGGCCATCACGTGCGCACCGTACTGCAAGGTTCCGGGATGCCGGCTGAGGTGATGCAGGGACGCTTGAGGCGCAATGGCGACAAAGCTCCTGCTGCGAACATGGACCAGAGGGGCACATGGCGCACAGACTTCGGCTGTGAGCTGACTGAGAGCTCTGTCGTGAAGTTCCAGAGTGATGATGAGCTGAACTTCAACCATGAGCTCCACCTGACTCTGGCCACCGCCTTGGATCAACCTGGTGGCTGGAAGACGGTGCGTCTGCAGGAGACAGGGGTGGGCGGGCAGACTTACAGGATTAATGTCAACCCCGAAGTTCATATGTACTACAAATTAAGACTACCAGTTGAATTTGAAATGGAAATTGGTGCGGGGCGCGTGGAATTAACGGGCCATCACATGCGCACCGTACTGAAAGGTTCCGGGATGCCGGCTGAGGTGATGCAGGGACGCTTGGAGGTTGGAGTCGGCGGCCAGGTTGGAGCTCCTGGAGTCGGCGGCCAGGTTGGAGCTCCTAGAGTCGGCGGCCAGGTTGGAGCTCGTGGAGTCCGGGGCCAGGTTGGAGCTTGTGGAGTCCGGGGCCAGGTTGGAGCTCCTGGAGTCCAAGACCCGGGTATGGCTACTCGAGTCCGGGGCCATGGTAGAGCTCGTGGCCAGGGTGGAGCTGTTGGAGTCTGGGTCGCGAGTAGAGCTCTTGCAATCGGGAATTAACGGGCCATCACGTGCGCACCGTACTGCAAGGTTCCGGGATGCCGGCTGAGGTGATGCAGGGACGCTTGGAGGTTGGAGTCGGCGGCCAGGTTGGAGCTCCTGGAGTCGTCGGCCAGGTTGGAGCTCCTGGAGTCCAGGGCCAGGTTGGAGCTCCTATAGTTTAACTACTGTGGCAACGACTAATCAAATGATAAAGGAAATGCACACCTTACTGCTAAAAAAATGGTGCAGCAGCAGCAACCGTCCCAGATGGCCTTCCATTTACGATGTTACCACTTTCCACCCTGGATGAGCGGAGAACCCTTGATGAGCGCATTGCACAGGAGGATGTTTATAAGGAAAAATTGGTAGGTGAAAATGTATATTTGAGGAATTGACATTTGCTGAGACTTTTGACCTATGGCCCTTTTTTTATTATCTACTTTTTTTCACCCATTCTATTTATTATTATATATTTGGTTACTTGATCATGATTAGGGCTACTTCTACGCACTAGGCCTTATGCTTTTTCTTCTTTTTTTTGCTATCATGAATATGATCAGTTTCCAATTGTCTACCTATGGTGGTATGTTCTTATGTTGGTCCACCACTCCTGAATGAAGTGTAGAGGAAACTAAACAATTTTGTCTTTCAGATCCTTCACTTGGCGATGGCTGGGGGATTGACTGTTAAAGAAACTGTTTGGAGGACTATGGCGAAACTAGTGACAAACCAGCTGGCCAAGAAAATTAACTGGCGTGGGGCAAATGGCAAGCAGGCCTTCGAGCCACTTGCAATTAAAGATGTTGTCCTGAGTAAGTTTTGCTTTATTATTATATGGTTTCTTAATCTTCTAAAGGAATAGTTCAACATTTTGGGTAATATGCGTATTTGCTTTCTTGAGCTCCTGGAGTCGGCGGCCAGGTTGGAGCTCCTAGAGTCGGCGGCCAGGTTGGAGCTTGTGGAGTCCGGGGCCAGGTTGGAGCTCGTGGAGTCCGGGGCCAGGTTGGAGCTCCTGGAGTCCAAGACCCGGGTATGGCTACTCGAGTCCGGGGCCATGGTAGAGCTCGTGGCCAGGGTGGAGCTGGAGTCTGGGTCGCGAGTAGAGCTCTTGCAATCGGGAATTAACGGGCCATCACGTGCGCACCGTACTGCAAGGTTCCGGGATGCCGGCTGAGGTGATGCAGGAACGCTTGGAGGTTGGAGTCGGCGGCCAGGTTGGAGCTCCTGGAGTCGTCGGCCAGGTTGGAGCTCCTGGAGTCCAGGGCCAGGTTGGAGCTCCTAGAGTTTAACTACTGTGGCAACGACTAATCAAATGATAAAGGAAATGCACACCTTACTGCTAAAAAAATGGTGCAGCAGCAGCAACCGTCCCAGATGGCCTTCCATTTACGATGTTACCACTTTCCACCCTGGATGAGCGGAGAACCCTTGATGAGCGCATTGCACAGGAGGATGTTTATAAGGAAAAATTGGTAGGTGAAAATGTATATTTGAGGAATTGACATTTGCTGAGACTTTTGACCTATGGCCCTTTTTTTCTTATCTACTTTTTTTCTCCCATTCTATTTATTATTATATATTTGGTTACTTGATCATGATTAGGGCTACTTCTACGCACTAGGCCTTATGCTTTTTCTTCTTTTTTTTGCTATCATGAATATGATCAGTTTCCAATTGTCTACCTATGGTGGTATGTTCTTATGTTGGTCCACCACTCCTGAATGAAGTGTAGAGGAAACTAAACAATTTTGTCTTTCAGATCCTTCACTTGGCGATGGCTGGGGGATTGACTGTTAAAGAAACTGTTTGGAGGACTATGGCGAAACTAGTGACAAACCAGCTGGCCAAGAAAATTAACTGGCGTGGGGCAAATGGCAAGCAGGCCTTCGAGCCACTTGCAATTAAAGATGTTGTCCTGAGTAAGTTTTGCTTTATTATTATATGGTTTCTTAATCTTCTAAAGGAATAGTTCAACATTTTGGGTAATATGCGTATTTGCTTTCTTGAGCTCCTGGAGTCGGCGGCCAGGTTGGAGCTCCTAGAGTCGGCGGCCAGGTTGGAGCTCGTGGAGTCCGGGGCCAGGTTGGAGCTTGTGGAGTCCGGGGCCAGGTTGGAGCTCCTGGAGTCCAAGACCCGGGTATGGCTACTCGAGTCCGGGGCCATGGTAGAGCTCGTGGCCAGGGTGGAGCTGTTGGAGTCTGGGTCGCGAGTAGAGCTCTTGCAATCGGGAATTAACGGGCCATCACGTGCGCACCGTACTGCAAGGTTCCGGGATGCCATGCGGCTGAGGTGATGCAGGGACGCTTGGAGGCGCAATGGCGACAAAGCTCCTGCTGCGAACATGGACCCGAGGGGCACATGGCGCACAGACTTCGGCTGTGAGCTGACTGAGAGCTCTGTCGTGAAGTTCCAGAGTGATGATGAGCTGAACTTCAACCATGAGCTCCACCTGACTCTGGCCACCGCCTTGGATCAACCTGGTGGCTGGAAGACGGTGCGTCTGCAGGAGACAGGGGTGGGCGGGCAGACTTACAGGGTTAATCTCAACCCCGAAGTTCATATGTACTACAAATTAAGACTACCAGTCGAATTTGAAATGGAAATTGGTGCGGGGCGCGTGGAATTAACGGGCCATCACATGCGCACCGTACTGAAAGGTTCCGGGATGCCGGCTGAGGTGATGCAGGGACGCTTGGAGGTTGGAGTCGGCGGCCAGGTTGGAGCTCCTGGAGTCGGCGGCCAGGTTGGAGCTCCTAGAGTCGGTGGCCAGGTTGGAGCTCGTGGAGTCCGGGGCCAGGTTGGAGCTCGTGGAGTCGGCGGCCAGGTTGGAGCTTGTGGAGTCCGGGGCCAGGTTGGAGCTCCTGGAGTCCAAGACCCGGGTATGGCTACTCGAGTCCGGGGCCATGGTAGAGCTCGTGGCCAGGGTGGAGCTGTTGGAGTCTGGGTCGCGAGTAGAGCTCTTGCAATCGGGAATTAACGGGCCATCACGTGCGCACCGTACTGCAAGGTTCCGGGATGCCGGCTGAGGTGATGCAGGGACGCTTGGAGGTTGGAGTTGGCGGCCAGGTTGGAGCTCCTGGAGTCGTCGGCCAGGTTGGAGCTCCTGGAGTCCAGGGCCAGGTTGGAGCTCCTAGAGTTTAACTACTGTGGCAACGACTAATCAAATGATAAAGGAAATGCACACCTTACTGCTAAAAAATGGTGCAGCAGCAGCAACCGTCCCAGATGGCCTTCCATTTACGATGTTACCACTTTCCACCCTGGATGAGCGGAGAACCCTTGATGAGCGCATTGCACAGGAGGATGTTTATAAGGAAAAATTGGTAGGTGAAAATGTATATTTGAGGAATTGACATTTGCTGAGACTTTTGACCTATGGCCCTTTTTTTATTATCTACTTTTTTTCTCCCATTCTATTTATTATTATATATTTGGTTACTTGATCATGATTAGGGCTACTTCTACGCACTAGGCCTTATGCTTTTTCTTCTTTTTTTTTGCTATCATGAATATGATCAGTTTCCAATTATCTACCTATGGTGGTATGTTCTTATGTTGGTCCACCACTCCTGAATGAAGTGTAGAGGAAACTAAACAATTTTGTCTTTCAGATCCTTCACTTGGCGATGGCTGGGGGATTGACTGTTAAAGAAACTGTTTGGAGGACTATGGCGAAACTAGTGACAAACCAGCTGGCCAAGAAAATTAACTGGTGTGGGGCAAATGGCAAGCAGGCCTTCGAGCCACTTGCAATTAAAGATGTTGTCCTGAGTAAGTTTTGCTTTATTATTATATGGTTTCTTAATCTTCTAAAGGAATAGTTCAACATTTTGGGTAATATGCGTATTTGCTTTCTTGAGCTCCTGGAGTCGGCGGCCAGGTTGGAGCTCCTAGAGTCGGCGGCCAGGTTGGAGCTTGTGGAGTCCGGGGCCAGGTTGGAGCTCGTGGAGTCCGGGGCCAGGTTGGAGCTCCTGGAGTCCAAGACCCGGGTATGGCTACTCGAGTCCGGGGCCATGGTAGAGCTCGTGGCCAGGGTGGAGCTGTTGGAGTCTGGGTCGCGAGTAGAGCTCTTGCAATCGGGAATTAACGGGCCATCACGTGCGCACCGTACTGCAAGGTTCCGGGATGCCGGCTGAGGTGATGCAGGGACGCTTGGAGGTTGGAGTCGGCGGCCAGGTTGGAGCTCCTGGAGTCGTCGGCCAGGTTGGAGCTCCTGGAGTCCAGGGCCAGGTTGGAGCTCCTAGAGTTTAACTACTGTGGCAACGACTAATCAAATGATAAAGGAAATGCACACCTTACTGCTAAAAAATGGTGCCGCAGCAGCAACCGTCCCAGATGGCCTTCCATTTACGATGTTACCACTTTCCACCCTGGATGAGCGGAGAACCCTTGATGAGCGCATTGCACAGGAGGATGTTTATAAGGAAAAATTGGTAGGTGAAAATGTATATTTGAGGAATTGACATTTGCTGAGACTTTTGACCTATGGCCCTTTTTTTCTTATCTACTTTTTTTCTCCCATTCTATTTATTATTATATATTTGGTTACTTGATCATGATTAGGGCTACTTCTACGCACTAGGCCTTATGCTTTTTCTTCTTTTTTTTGCTATCATGAATATGATCAGTTTCCAATTGTCTACCTATGGTGGTATGTTCTTATGTTGGTCCACCACTCCTGAATGAAGTGTAGAGGAAACTAAACAATTTTGTCTTTCAGATCCTTCACTTGGCGATGGCTGGGGGATTGACTGTTAAAGAAACTGTTTGGAGGACTATGGCGAAACTAGTGACAAACCAGCTGGCCAAGAAAATTAACTGGCGTGGGGCAAATGGCAAGCAGGCCTTCGAGCCACTTGCAATTAAAGATGTTGTCCTGAGTAAGTTTTGCTTTATTATTATATGGTTTCTTAATCTTCTAAAGGAATAGTTCAACATTTTGGGTAATATGCGTATTTGCTTTCTTGACCAGAGTTGAGGAGATTGATACCATTCATGTCTGTATACTTTAAATATGAATTGGCACGGAAATGTACGTGGATTCACGTGGATCACAATTTCAGGCCGGAAAAATCACATCCTTGATTTATTTGAGCTTTGAGCCGATGTAAATCTAATGCCTTCATCACTCTGACCGACTCTCAAAACACTTATAGTTGGATGAGTATCAAGAAAGCATTAAAAAAAAAATGTATGGAAGTTTCTTATGATAGGGCTTCACCTGTCCCATTCTTTGTCTTTTTTTAGGGTCTGTGAGACTCAATGCGGGCACTAAAAGTGCATCTGATGCAGATGTAGAGCGCTATACTAAAAGGTGGCTTCAGCTCTCGGCAGATAGAGATGGAGGAAGGAGAGAGCGGGCCTTGAGACAATTAGCAGTTCATTCTTAGTAAGTTGTGGTCTGTCTGTCTACGTTTACATACTTACTGAATGTTGAAGTCATTAAAACTACATTTTAACCACTCCACAGATTTCATGTTGGCAAACTAGTGTTTGCAAGTCAGGACATCTATACTTTGTGCATGACACAAATAATCTTTCCAATAATTGTTGATTTATCACAGTGAAGACTGTATTGAAAACTCCACCTTGGTGACACCAGTGTACCGCTCTGTAGAAACATCAAACTCTCAAGCATGAGGTACAGAAGCCAACCTAGACATAACCAAGAAGCAGATGGAGAAATGTCACCACCTTCATTCTCAAAATCGACTTGAGAGCGAAAGAGTCCATTAGTCCAACTGCAGCCCTTCGCAGTAGGCAAGACTAGAGGAGGCGGTTACAGGTGTTGCACAATCTGGTTGCAAAGAAGAAAAGATAAGGTCCTACCGTTAGTGTTTGAGCCAGGATGACTTGGGAGGGGTCCGATGACCCCCTTCAAATTGTTTAGGGGGACACTGAGATATTTGATGCATTTTCTTTGTCCCTTTCCTCTCCCACCTTCCTCTTCCCTGGGAACAGTTCAATCTATACAAATAAAATGTGTTCATTCATTCAAATGGAGTGTTTATAATATATAAATAAAATAATATCATTTCGAAGATTTTCATGTTTTTTTCTTAAGGCACAATCGCATCCCTGAACTAACTATCTGTCCCCTCCCCCTACTTTTCTCTATCTATCTTTCTATCTATCCAGGAGCGGGAATCAAACCGGGAACCTCCGGATAAAGACGACTGCTCTACCGACCAAACCACTGTCGTATACACATGCAAACACACAGTAAATCCCCCAGCCATCCCTAAGTAAAGGATCTGAAAGACAAAATTGTTTCCTCTACACTTCATTCAGGAGTGGTGGACCAACATAAGAACATTACCACCATAGGTAGACAACATTTTGAACTGATCATATTCATGCTTACAGTCTTCTCCAGAGAGACAAGAAGATGTATACCAGTCTCGTATCTGTGCATTGAGTAGAAATCTATCTGGCTTAGCACAATGAATGGAAGCGGACATGACTGTGTATAGCCTTCGGGAGAGGTGTTAGTTGGACAATGCCTAGGCTAACCAGTCATGCCCGCTTCCATTCATTGTGCTAAGCTAGGCTAACATGCAGCCAGATAGCTTTCTACTCGACGCACAGAGAGGAGACTGGTATCTATCTTCTTGTCTCTCTCTGGAGAAGACTGCTAATTTCACAAAATGTTGGGAGTTTTAAGTGAAAGTACATGGGTACCGTCTCAAAATTGTACTCAAGTAAAACACAAAGTCTCTACTAAAGTTTCTACTTTTAAATGTACTTAGTTAAAAGTACAAACATTTTTTCTGACTGTCTATTCTTCTGATAGCAGTGTTTAATCAAAGATCCCCGCCTTCTATAGTCTTACACAAGGACCAATCCGCACTACTCAAGTAAAGTACAAATGTACTTTTGACTAAATGCACTTCATTCTTTACACCCATGTTGCGTGTATGGACTATTTTATTTTGTTACATGTTTTGTTAATTATCTCTCAAGGCCTGTTTTATGGTACACATGTTGGGTATGGACTCTGGGAGAAGACTGTTACAATTGAGTTGTAACAATGATTATATATCTATAGTCTTGCACAAGGACCAATCCGCAAACCTAATACTACTCAAGTAAAGTACAAATGTACTTTTGACTAATTGCACTTCGTTCTCTACACCCCTGCACACACATGTTGGGTATGGACTCTGGGAGAAGACTGTTACAGGGGTACAATTGAGTTGTAACAATGATTATATATCTATAGTCTTGCACAAGGACCAATATGCAAACCTAATACTACTCAAGTAAAGTACAAATGTACTTTTGACTAATTGCACTTCGTTCTTTACACCCATGTTGCGTGTATGGACTATTTTATTTTGTTACATGTAATTATCTCTCAAGGCCTGTTTTATGGTAATACATGTTTACTAATGTTCACAGAGAGAGAGAATACATTATTCTATATGTATGTTGGTGTAGGTATATTTACATAATGAGCAATAATGGATATTCAAATGTTTATTTTTTATTTTTTTGAAGGTAGTAATTACCACCATAGGTAGAAAAAAATTGAAACTGATCATTCATGCTTATGTGCATTTGAGTAATCTATCTGTACATAATTTATTGTGATGTTGATTTTGATTAAACCTCATTTTGGGTGTAATGGCCCAGTAAAGTCATTAATGTGATATTTCCTTTGCTAATAAATGTTTAAATATCTATTCAAGTTGTCATTTTTAACTGGAAAAAGTAGCATTGTTACTTTACTTGATATTTGAGCTTCACTGCAGAATGATGTATATTGTGTACAATATGCACATACATTGAGAATATATTTCAGGTAGGAGACAGCATGTAAACTTCTGAATTTTTCAATGAGGGACATGCCAATACTGAATTGGTAAAGGGAAGGGTCCTTAAATATGTGGCATTGTATTACTAATCAACCATTTCCTACTGTATTTCCGGTAATGTACGGTCATAGGCAGATAGTGGAGTAGCTCTGGCAGATGGGTACACAGTAAATTCCGCTGACTCAAACTGAGTACATTTCACTCAAACTGAGTAAAATTTACTGTGTAGTACCATTGCATTGGCAGTGTCGGCTAGGCTCAGTGTGTTTGGGCCGCATCTGGGCTGCTTTAGGCAACCGGACGTTCACCGCTTCCGGCAACCCCGGACATGGCCCAGTGTACTCGGCCGCAATCGGCCAGTCAGTCATTGCCGCCTACTGGGCCGATTCCGCCAATTCCGGACGTTCACAGCTTCCGGCAACCCCGGACCTGGCCCAGTGTACTCGGGCTGGAATCGGCCAGTCAGTCATTGCCGCCTACTTGGCCGACTCTGGCAACCGGACTTGGGCCG
This sequence comes from Notolepis coatsorum, assembly GCF_963971535.1. Classification (NCBI taxonomy): domain Eukaryota; kingdom Metazoa; phylum Chordata; class Actinopteri; order Aulopiformes; family Paralepididae; genus Notolepis; species Notolepis coatsorum. Next base: position 7,053,875 of record NC_140174.1, read on the forward strand.
ATTAATTTCTTCCGGCCTGCCGGATACAGGCCATTAATGGGCCGGAACTTTTTGGCCACCTGGGAAGTTATTACATTTTGAGTTAAGTTTCACTCAGTGTCGCACTAAACACTATTGTTGTTGTTTCTCAGTATCACACGCTGCGGTAAACACTTGTTGTTTCTCAGTATCACACCCTGCAGTAAACACTGTTGTTGTTCCCCGTAAAAAAAAAAATAAAATTAAAAGAGTGATTCGAACTTGTGACCATAGGCTCCACAGCAAGCTGGTGAACGAGTTAAGCTAAGTGCGTCGATGTTAAAACTGAGTGACGAATGCATAATTTACACTTGTGCCAATTGCGTGCGTTTGTCTAAGTATTATTATTCTAAGTATTATTATTATTATCTACCGGCGTGGCGGCAAAACCTGCATTATTATTATTATTAAAACCTGCGTGTGTGAGCGTGTGGGGGCAAAACAAAATGCGCATGCGTGCGCTACCGGCGTAGGGCGAAACGAGCGTAAGATCGCTGGCCAATCAGAGCAACGCGGAAGGAAATGTTTGTTGCCGAAAGGATACACGCGAACGGGACCCACCCATTGACCACTGTCCATGACCATGTCACAACACAACCCCTAGCCCGAGGCCACAACATAACTCAGTACATACAGACCAGCATTAGTGCGTTCACTCAGAGGAATCCCCAAGTTCCCTACCCTACACTAACACCATTCAAACCACATACCTGCAGACCCACTAGTAGCATTAACGCTTTCCTTCCACGTACCTGCAGACCCACTAGTAGCATTAACGCTTTCCTTCAGAGGAATCCCCAAGTTCCCTCCTACACCAACAACACACATACCACATATCAGCAGACCTACCAGACATATTAACACACTGAGAAAAATGGTGGACTGGGGATTAGGGGTTCGTTCAAAATGGCTGTCTACAGATAGACAGTTACCCAGGCGCCACGTTTAGACATGCAAAGGCAATTATAACTAAGGCCCCGTTTAGACGAGCGTTTTGTGAACAGAAACCGCAAAAGTCATCTTGCGGTTTCACTTTTAATTTTACGTTTAGACAAGCGTTTTGGAGTGGAATTCTCCGTGCAGACGACGCTGTAACGACGGAGACCCGCTGTCACACGATTGGCGCATATGTCACATGACGTGCTGTGAAGACCCGCCCTACTCTGCCTCTGATTCGCAGACTGTGGATGGGGAATGTGATTGCACCAAAGCAGAGTCACTCACAGACAGTGGGTCCACTCACGCCGCGGGACAGATTCTTGTGTATTTAACCCTTTCACTGCCACACGACAGCCGGTTGTGTGATAGTAAAGGGGTAACCTTCTGTCGTGTGGCAGTGAAAGGGTTAAAAGTACTGCCAATGTAGCCTTCAGGTGATCTCCGTTGATATAAGTCAGACATACTTGCTTTGTTTACGTCTCGGCTACTGGCGCATACCTGCTACCTGTGACGTAAGCAGTACGCGCGACCGAGCCGTGACAAACCTTTCGTCATCGTTTTATCAGATTTATACGTTTTAACAGTTTAGACGAGAGCGCAAAGCTTTTGCGTTTCTAGGAATTCCACCCTGGAAGGTAGTCTCACTTTTTTGCGGTTTCACCCCGTAAAAACGCCGTTTCCGTATAAACGAAAGGCACATCCGAAAAAATATTTTTGCGGATTCACCTGCTAGCGTTTCCGTCTAAACGGGGCCTAAGGCTACCACAAGTGTCACAGTAGAGAAGATTATCCTATCATTTGGCGTCAACAACAGAACACAGAAAATTAGAGAAACAAAACCAAAATTCCCCTATGCGGAAATCTGGATACCGCAAATACATTTGTCTAAATCCCTGAAAATGGAGGAACAAACCAATTTACAATGCATCAACCGGCACATTAGCTCTAGAGTGGGACATATACCACCATTGCCAGAACAGCTGTTTAAGACAGAGAACGATAATGTCCAACGTATCAGGGTCCATCCTGTCCTTCTCTCTGGCAACGCCGGTCTGTGAGTTGCGAAACGCGGTTATGGGGGTCAAAATAATTTGTATGTAGATCTCCCGTGCATATAGTGATACTGGCCGTGCCTGCCACTCCTCTGGGGATGCCGGAGGTGGCCATGCGGCATCCGACCCTCTCTTTGTGGGTCTTGTCTGCGTGCCTCACATCCACGGTCCAAAAGCGGACCGCGCTCAAAGTGCTCCATATTCTTGTCAAGCAGATTGCGACGTTTCGATAAATATTTTATCTTCTTCAGGCTATGCTTGACTTATTTTAAGGGGTTGACATGTTTATTCACTGGCTCACTGGCCATGTCTTTCTCTCTTACTAGATGTCTCTGTGTTCCGTCGTACGAGTGAAGTGAGGGACTGTGTCTCCCTTTTATAGGAGGGAGGGAGGGACTGGCCCACTTCCAATTGGTCTCCCTTTGTTGAGGGGCGTGGTCCCACTTGATTGACAGCTGACCGTACTTTCGCACTGTCAACAACACTGGCTCTTGTGGCCATGCAGGTGAGAAAGCCATAGGAGATGTGAAATATTAGATAGATTCATATTGAGACATACATAATGGAAATGGACAAAAGCGTTATCGTATTATAATATATCATACAATAAATGGGTCAATGATGTGTTTTTTTTTGGGTCCAAAACCAACATTTTCATCAAAAAGCAGATATATTTAGCTGATTCTAGTGATGGGAAATACATAGAAAACATTCATTTTCACTTTGAGAGCCACTCACGGCTAATCTCGTGTTTACGATAGTTACGTTGAAAGCCACTCACGCGATTTCTCGGAATTATTATTATTTTTTTTTTTTAGCGATCTGAAATCATATTGCATCACGCGAGCCTACCCTAGCCTACCCAAGGGCAGCCGGCGATCAGATGTGAAAAAGCGCCCCCTATCGTCTCCCAGATGGTAAATCACCCTTTTGGAATGGACTCAATGAAAATGGATGGGGGAAAAAAAATATTCCAGTCCACATTTTCCAGTCCACTGATGCAGCCGGAGATACCAGAGTTCATTCTGGATCCTCTGAGCCCCGCGGATCATGAGTTCTACTGTATACACGTTAGATATATACACTTATCGATTTTTTCGAATGGTGATCAGGAATTGGAATATACCATTTGGATACCATCTGATGTCAGGTAAGGAATCTATGTTATCAGTGTTAGGATAATCAGACTCGTTTTCAAGGAGATATAAGCTTTTTTGTGATATGTGCTCTATCTGTTTCACTGTAAAATCCATGAGGAAATGAAATCAGCTATTATCAGCGCGCGGCTCGAACGTGCACGTATACTATTGATCATCTAGCGTTTATTTGAAAACGATTCATAAATAGGCCGACAAATATCAACGTTCTGGAATATTCCAGTAAAAGGCGATTATCACAGAATGGGCTGTTTTTCACCTGAAAACGGGTGCTTTTCAAAATGCTCTCAAACGGAAATGAAGCGATAAAAAACCAATCTGCCTTGACAACATTGACTGGAAAATGATTCTTTGATAAGCGACGGGCAGATTAGACATATAATTTAAAACATAGATTAGGCGATATTCAGTGATGGGCAGTAGCTAGCTACAAGTAGCGACGCTACATAGCTTAACTACAATTCTCAGTAGCGTGATGGTAGCGTCGCTACTTTTGAATCATGTAGCGTTTTCTGTAGCGGAGCTATTTATAGAACGAAGTAGTGACGTAGCGATGAGGAAACGCTACAACGCTACTGGAGTGTCGGGAGAAACAGTCTAGACTAAAGATTTGGGAGGAGAAAAAAAAATCCCTGTAGAAAACCCACTATGATTGGTTGGTTGGTTTAGATATGAGTATGACGACTCACGATTGGGTATGGTTAGGCCAAAACATTACGGGTAGGCCAATCAGAGGCAGGATAGGGCGGGACTCCAGCCCGCAAACCAGGAAGTGAAAATCGAAACGCAAACCACTGAATGAGAATGAATGGATGCAATTTACAATAACAGAACCAGTCCGCGCGAAATAATGGCAGAGGGATTTGATGTTTCCACTGATGGCATTGATGGCATCTCCATGGCCCTACCTGGACACGTTTATGAGTTTGACTGAAAAAACGCCTAAAACATATGTGTTTAGGTGTTTATTGTGTCAACCAAAAACAAAGATGCTCTCAACGTCCCACACGTCCAATACTAACTTGAGAACACATATTCAGGTGAGCTGATGAAAACCTTTACTGTCTTTACATAAACATTGTCAACTGTTCCCAAACAGCACACAAGTCAGTGCACTTTTTATCAACAGCTTTAACTAACAGTCTGAGATAGGCTAGCTGCTATGAACAATATTATGGGGGTGGAGAAAAGAAAAAAATAGGGAAAAGGTCACCTAGACCAGTGGTTCTCAACCTGTGGCCATGGAATGTGTTGTGAGTTACATATCTAGCAGCCAAGGATAGTATTTTGTCTAGCAGTGTCAAGCTTGAGTGTTATACTCTGAGTACATACTGTAGTAGTATAGACATATTAGCATAGTTGGTAGTACGACCAAATAGGATGTGTGGACCCATGGCGTTTTTTTAATCCGAGTAAAAAAACACTTTTCTTTCTACTCTCAGGTCCATAAAACATTCTCTAGAATTGATTACTTCTATATTGATAAATATTTCATTCCGGCTGTCAATAATACAGAATACTCAACTATAGTGATATCGGATCACGCCCCATTACTACTTCGCATTCTCACTCCTACAAAAATCACGCCCCCCTTGGAGGTTGGACTGCACATTGTTAAGTGATGATGGATTCTGCCAAACAATATCCAAGGTGATTGACGAATTCCTCATAACCAATAACCATGACAGTATATCCCCATCCCTACTCTGGGAGACCTTAAAGGCGGTAGTTAGAGGAGAGATTATATCCTACTCTGCAAGACAAAACAAACTGAGAAAACAAAAACAGGAACAGCTCATGGAAAGTATTGCAAAACTAGACAGAAAATTATCAGTATCCCCAACCCCTGAATTAGACAAGGAAAGACAAAATCTCCAAATGGAATATAATTTACTTTCAACTCGTGAGACTGAAAAACAACTTTTAAGATTACGTGGGTCTTTCTACGAACATGGGGAAAAGGCAGGACGCCTTTTGGCACACCAAATTAAGAGTAGATCGACATCCCAACAAATTGAACAAATAAGGACTCCCTCCGGAGAACTCACAGTCATCCCATCTCTTATTAATGAGACCTTTAAAACATTCTACTCCGAGCTTTATACCTCACAAACCCCTCGGATGATACAGACATGACAAGGTTTCTTGACAACCTGGAATTCCCATCCATAACCCACACGCAAGCGAGCGAAATAGACCAACCTCTAGAACTTGGTCATATAGCAGACTCGATTGGACTGATACAAAGTGGCAAGGCCCCTGGCCCAGATGGCTATCCAATAGAGTTCTATAAAAAATTCATAGATAAACTAACCCCCCTCCTGTTAAAAATGTTCAATCACTCTCTGGACCAAGGGGCTCTGCCTCCAACTCTCACTGAGGCCTCAATAACCTTGCTATTAAAACCGGGTAAAGAACAATCTGACTGCAGCTCCTACCGCCCTATCTCCCTTTTAAATGCAGACTATAAAATCCTAGCAAAAACACTAGCCATGCGGCTAGATTCGGCCAGGTATCATATCATTAGACCAAACAGGGTTTATGAAAAACCGCAACTCCTTCTCTAATATCCGGCGCCTTTTAAATATTCTTCATTCTCCTGCATCCGGTGAGACACCAGAGGTGGTGGTCTCCTTGGATGCGGAGAAAGCATTTGATAGGGTGGAGTGGGGGTATCTGCTAGAGGTCCTTAATAGGTTTCGTATGGGCCCCAAATTTATTTCTTGGATAACACTTTTATACTCGGCACCTAAAGCATCTGTGAGTACTAATGGGATGATATCCCAGTACTTCACTCTTGGTAGAGGTACCCGCCAGGGATGTCCTCTGAGTCCTTTGCTATTTGCCGTAGCAATCGAACCTTTATCTATTGTGCTCAAATCCGCCAACTCCAATCAAGGAATCTTTAGATATGGTTCGGAACACATACTCTCCTTGTATGCAGACGACTTATTATTATTCATTTCTGATCCACTGTCTACCATCCCTCAGACTATCGGACTGCTGAATAGATTCGGAACCTTTTCAGGTTACAAACTTAACTTTTCAAAAAGTGAATGCTTCCCAGTGAATAATCTAGCCTTACATATCCCTGAAAAGCAATTCCCCTTTAAGATAGCTAAAGACAGTTTTAAGTATTTGGGAGTGAACATATGTCGTAAATTTCCAGACCTTATCGAGAATAATTTCTCACCCCTAATAGCCAAGCTTAAATTAGACCTGGAGAGATGGAATAGCTTACATATAACTATTGCAGGGAGGGTAAACTGCATAAAAATGAATGTGCTTCCACGTTTTCTATACCTTTTTCAATCCCTTCCAGTCTTCTTACCCAAATCCTTTTTTACTAAAGTAAATGCACTTATTTCCCATTTTATATGGGGAGGCAAGCCCCCCAGAATCAAAAGAGAGTTCTTACAGAGGCCTAGAGAGGGTGGGGGATTGGCACTCCCTGATATAAGAAACTACTATTGGGCAGCCAACATCCACAAAATGATTTTATGGACCCAAGAACCGGCACTGAGTTGGTGTGAATCTGAAGCAGGATCCTGTCAGTCTACCTCACTATTGGCTCTGCTCTCATCTGAATTGCCAATCCGGCGACCAAATTTTCAAGAAACCCAATTGTTGTATCGACTTTAAAAATATGGCTTCAATTCAGGCGCGCCTCTGGACTCCTTGGGTTCTCTAGCCACAGCCCCATTTGCAACAACCACCTCTTTATCCCTCCCCACACTGATGCAGCCTTTTTGACCTGGCAAAGGTCAGGCCTAGTTAGAGTGAGGGACCTATACACCAATAAGGTTTTCTGTAGTTTTAGCGATTTGTGTGAAAAATGTTGCCTCCCGAGATCTCATTTATTTCGATGCTTTCAAGTTCGAAACTGGGTTAAACAACACAATACCTCCTTCCCTATTATCTCCAACTCAGTAATTGACACAATTCTGGACATCCCCACAAATCAAAAAGGTCTTATATCAAGGATTTACACCCTGATCTCCCGTAACACAGAAACATGTCTTGATCAAATCAAAGAGGACTGGGAAAAGGAATGGGGTGAGGCTATAGATGAGAATATTTGGAATGGAGTATTGGCCAGAGAAACATGTCTTGATAAAATCAAAGAGGACTGGGAAAAGGAATGGGGTGAGGCTATAGATGAGAATATTTGGAATGGAGTATTGGCCAGAGTAAATGACAGTACATCCTGCTCCAGGCTCAATCTGATGCAATTTAAGGTGGTCCATCGCATCTACTTCACAAACTCTAAACTTGCCAAAATATATCCCAATATTACAGACTCTTGTAATAGATGCCACATGTCCCCAGCAAATATGGTCGCTTTCACACAGGGGCTGTTTGGTCCGGACTTTCGGACCAGAATTCGATAGTCCGGTTTTTCGGGTTTGTGTGAATGCGCGTTGAACTCGGTCCGCGGACCAAGCAGGCGAACTCTGGTCCGCCTGAAAACGTAGGTCTCGGTTCGGCTTCATCGAACCAAACGTAGGAAGTCACCTGATAAACCATCTTGGGTATATTATTACCGCGGCGCGCATTCACTGCAAAACAAGCACACTGCATCTATCTATCTATCTATCTATCTATCTATCTATCTATCTATCTATCTATCTATCTATCTATCTATATCTACTGTGCATCTTGGGGTAGAACAAGGATGAAAAAAAACACAGCTGTTATTATTATTAATATTACCGCGGCGCGCATTCACTGCAAAACAAGCACACTGCATCTATCTATCTATCTACTGTGCATCTTGGGGTAGAACAAGGAAGAAAAAAAACACAGCTGTTATTATTATTAATATTACCGCGGTGCGCATTCACTGCAAAACAAGCACACTGTGTAAACATGTCTCGTGGACAGACTTGGGGGGCTGAAGACCAAATAAAACAGCTGCTTGTGGGGAATGTGGGCACTCACAAAAACAACGAGGTGTACAAGTTGTTTAGCGAGAGGATGGCGGTAATGGGAATTATAATCGAACGATGGATCAATGCCACGTCTCTGCTACTATCACGCTCACGCAGTTTGTGTTGACGCGCATTTCACTTCCTGAAAGGGAGGGATTTCCACTCTCCATTGTGTCCAATAGACGAGTGCCCTTTTCGACCGCGTGACATTGTTCAGATAGTTCGGTGCATAGGGGCGCCTCACAGATTTTAGTGTGAACGCAGGCGAACCAAATGAAGAATGCAACAATGTTGCAACTTCACCACCAGAACCGCACAGAGTCCACCAAAACTATATGTGAATCTTGTCCCCGCCTACACATCTTCTGGACAGCTATTTTCAACACCTCGCCGAGGCTTTCGACATGGAGCTAACTCCCAGTGCAGAAATAGCCATCTTTGGAGTCTTACCAAGACCGGATCACCAAGGGGTTAGGAGAAGAACAATAGATAGAATTGCCTTTGCATCCCTACTAGCACGCAGAAGGATCTTGCTAGAGTGGAAATCACCAGCAGCCCCCAAAGCATCCCTATGGCTTAAAGATCTCATGTTCTTTTTAAATCTGGAGAAAATCAAACACAACCTAAGGGGGTCTAGTGAAAAGTTTGAAATAGTATGGGGCCCTTTTATTGGTTACATAGCCAAGCTAAAGACACTAGGATAATGAGAAGGAAGGATGAGTGAGAGAGATATGTGTTTGTATGTTCTATGTTTCCTGTTGTGTATTTGTAGGATTAGGCAAGATAGGGGAGGGAAAATGGGAGGGAGGGGGGAGGGTTCGTACAAGGTCCTTGAAATGCTAAATACTTGTATTTTGACACAAGGTAGCGCTAACTGTCGGAGATTGGCTTTGAGCCATAAAATGTGATGCTGGATGCAATGGCCATCAAAAAGCATGTCCAGTATGATCCACAGACACAAACAATGTCTGGATATGTGGACATGGGGGATCGATCGAACGAGACTGACGTCGCTGCCGAGGCTCTTGTATTTATGGTGGTTGGGCTTCAAGGTTATTGGAAAGCTCCAATTGCCTACTTTTTAACCAAGACACTCACACCAGAAACACAAAAAGTCTTGGTAGACCATGCATTAGAAGAGCTGCATCGGCGTCAGATAAGGGTGGTGTGCACCCAGCTTGGGTGTAATCTGAAGGGAAACCCCTGTGAGCCTTTGACGACCCATTTCCCCCATCCAGCAACCCAGGACAGGGTTTTTGTTACGATGGACGCTTGCCACATGCTGAAGCTGACACGCAATATGGTGCAGGCATACAGCCCAATTAGAAGCCCCACTGGGATAATTAATTGGAGTTACATCGTCCATCTGAACAATGTCCAGAAGAAAAGCGGACTGCATGCTGCCAACAGAGTTACAGACAAACATGTGAACTTTGCCCATCAGAAGATGAAGGTCTCCCTGGCTGCTCAGACTCTGAGCAACTCTGTGGCAGTGGCACTTCGCACCTTGCGGGACTTGGGCTATGTGGAGTTCAAAGACTGCGAGGTTACTGCAGAATTCATTAAGTTCATAAGATGTTCTGTCCTGTCTGCATCGAGTTCATAAGATGCTCTACTCTTCTGCATCGAGTTCATAAGATGCTCTTTCCTGTCTGCATAAAGTTCATGAGATGCCCTACTCTTCTGCATCGAGGTCATGAAGTGGTTCCTCTCTATCCTGGGCTTCATCATCAACATTGACACGTTGATGTTGATGGTTCCTGATCTGCTTGAGGGACAGCGATATGTCCTGACGTACAGGTTCAGCCAGGACCACTTGGAACTTCTCTTTAACTCCATCAGAGCATCCGGTGGCTGGAATAACAACCCCAATGCCAGCCAATTCAAGTACATTTTTAGAAAGCTAATGGCCCGGTGTGGGGTTGTTAAACCAAGCTCCAAAGGGAACGTGACGGCACAGGATGACACCGAGTCCCTGCCAGCTTTTGCATTGTCCTCTGCTGCCCAGTCCTACCAAATCGACATATCTACAAATCTGTCAGCTGTAGATATGTCCTCTGCTGAAGGAGGAGAAGATCTTCCATCCCCGTTTGCTGACATTCCTGCCATTGTACATGACCACAGCTACCTCCCCACCCGCTTCGATGGTCTTGTGGACAACGCCCTTGTGTACATTTCAGTTAAGGTAGCCGATTGTGCCAATAATCAAAACCTAGGGTGAAAATGATTGCTGATTAATTGGATGATAGTCCAAAAAAAGAAATGTTCACAGTTGGAAATTCTAATTTCCCCATACTTATTAATTATTATTATAAGTTATTATATTATTAATCAGTCTACCTCTAATTTTAGGATTTGTTGTGCGATGGACATTAAAGAAGCTGTCCTGTGATGTCTGCCGTGCCAGCCTGGTGACGGACGCTGCATCTGCTTGTCAGGACAAGAGTTACCACCTGCTCTCTCTAAGAAACAATGGAGGCCTAGTGATTCCATCTGAAGGCACGGTGAGGGTTGTCAGGGCAGCAGAGTGGGTCATTCGCCAGTCATCAGCTGATTCCAGACGATCACAGCCCATCAAACCGCTGGAAGTCCTCTACATTGTGCGCAAGAGGATAGGGTCAGAGGATGTGTTTTTGCTCGGGGAGCACATCGGTGAAACACAGCATGGCATTGACAGTCACCACCATATGCTGTTGACATTAGTCCTGTCCCTGTTTTTCAAGCTACGTCTGCACCACATTGCCAAATTAGATACTCTGACCTTACAGAGTGGCAACATGAGACAGAAGCTCACCAAAACTGTCCTTTTCAAAGGGCATTAGGAGAGTAAGAGCGTTGACTTGGTGTTTCTCTCCTCAGTCGTACTCCGTCACAAATGTGGAAATTCCGGTATGGCTCTTTTTTTTTTTTTTTTTTTTCACTTTTTTGTTTATTATACTTTTTTTGAGGACATAGAAATCGAAGTATATGTCTGCATATATACATTATTGTATTGTCATTGTCCACATAGAACAGATAACAACATTAAACATTAAAGAAAACAGTTCAAAAGTAAATAATAAGACAAACAAACACTGATTTGGTCGCACGACAGTCGTCTGAAAAGTATATACATAGTATATCAAATATATAGCACATGATCAGGTACCCAAATATGCTTCTCCAATGTATATACGGTATATCAAATAACTCACGTTGAATTAACGTTCACACAGATGAATACCAGCAAGCAAGCAGCATAAGAATTGCTATTCTGGAATAGTATGGAACTGTCCATCATCCACAAGTACAAGGAATGAACCCCACGTTTTCTTGAACATAGATGAAGAACCTCTCAGAGTACATCTTATCTTTTCAAGTTTGATAAAGTACAGTATGTCTCTAATCCAGTGAAGGTGAGTGGGGGGACTCTCTTTTATAAACGTGTTTTTTGTGTATGTGACATCTATGGACCAAGTGTCTGACAATAAAGGTTTGATGATTGATGATGATGCTGTGTGGCAATAAAAAAAAAAAAAAAAAGCATAGTTGGTAGTAGTATATGCATGGTAGCATAGTAGTAAAATGAAGACAGTTAAAATTCAGATATTGAAGAAGACATAATATGGGCGGCTACGTGGCGTAGTGGGCAAGGCACTCGCCACGAATGCAGAGACGCTGGGCTCGCCTGTTCGAGCCCAGCGCTCCACATTGCTTTCAGTTTAGCTGGTCGTTCATACTAATACACATTGGCCGTATTAGGGGGTGGGAAACTGATGGGTAGGGATCGGGCGTTGTGGACAGCGACTCCTACAGGTCGGTTGGTGCGCCTGCGCAGTAGAATCAGGAAGTGTCGGGGGCAGCGTGAGCCTCCCACGCGTTACTCCTCGCCAGATCGAGCTGCGCAGGTGAAAAGATGCGACTGCTGTTACCTCAAGTACCGGAGGGGACTTGTGCTATGTATGACTTAGTCCACATTGCAGCCGGCTTGTGGGAGGCAAGAAACAGCGTTCGTGACAGGGGAGGGTTGAATTAGATGATATGAAATTGGGATGGGAGAAAATATAGAAAATGGGAGAAAAAGTGGATAAAAAAAAATATTTACAGTATTTTTACAGAAGTTTACAGTATTTACTGAAGGAGCGTACAATTTTGAAAGTTTTATAGAAGTTCTGTTTTGTTCTGGCTAACCTGACGGTGCACAGATGCGTGAGCAAACTGCTCAGGGAGGATGGAGGCGATGTGAAAGTTCCAATGCCGATTACCCCATGCTGCTTATTTTCGTACTTAAGAATGTATAAATGTTACATAGGATTTCGTTAATGTCTATTTTGTAGACAAATGTTTCTTGCACTTTTTCTTTGGCCAGGTTATTGTCATTTTGCTACTGTGGTTTTAGTTGAAACAGTAGTTTATCCTGTGCTGAAAAGTCTCCATTCCAATAGAGAGTATATATTTGTGTTTATTTTATTATTGTTTCACTGCCTTTTATTTATTACGTTTCCACAGTTCTTTCCTCATGTTAAAAGGATGACACAAAAAGCCAGACCGAGGGCTTGTTTCAGTTTTATAATAAACAATCAAACTGAGCTATTTTTTTGCCTGCCTATTTGTTTGGTCAGGTGTAAACTTGATCACAAAGTAAAAAAGAAAAAAAAAGTAGTGCCGATGTAGCTAGCTATTTTTGCCATGTTCTTGTAGTGTAGCTTGCTACATTTCTCTGGGGATAGCTTCCATTGTAGTTTAGCTATATTTAATCGAGAGTAACTTGTAGTGTAGCTTGCTACATTTTCCAAGTAGCTTGCCCATCACTGGCGATATTAACGTTAACATTGGGAGTGGACCGTGGCATTCAAAGGGGTAAAAAGGAAAACACGGCGTGCCGCTCAAAGTGTTAAAATAGGCATGTTTACACCAACTGACCTTTTTACGGGATACATACATATTTAAAATAATATTTGATAGTTACATAATTGTATTTAATATTGTCACAGCTCAACATAGGCCTACTAAAAGGGCTTTTTTGTAATAAAAATTACTAAAATATTCTCAACATTCTTCTATATATATATTTTTTTTTAACTAGACAAACCCAGGTCCAAGGCTACACCAGTTTATGGAAGAGGTTGGGCCAGGAAGCATCTGGCAGGTTGTCCAGCTCAGCAGGACCAATGCTGATGATGACACCTTCAACACACTGAAGCTTCGCCTCACCAACAGCTTCTGAGGCTGGAGTTACACCTAGGCTGTTTTCGTTTCGTTTTTCAGGTGAGTTTCGCTTTCCAGAGCGCAACGCACGTGGCAGCCGAGTTAGACATTCGTTTTGCACCTTGAGCGCTTTCGTTTAGTCAGAACGAGGCTTGGTCAGACCACAACGGATCTCGTCTCGAATTCAGCACTGAGCATGCGCGGGGAGGTAGTTACTCTCCCTCATCCCCGCTGTCGTCCACACTCAGCTGTGAGAGCTGGACCTGTACTTTGTGACGTTATGTTATTTCGGGCATTCATAACATTATTTCGCGCGACTGTACATTGTAACTTTAACACAGCCCAGCTGTCAACTGTACTTTGTAACGTTATGTTATTTCGGGCATTCATAACGTTATTTCGCGCCACTGTACATTGTAACGTTAACACAGCCCAGCTGTCAACTGTACTTTGTAATGTTATGTTATTTCGGGCATTCATAACATTATTTCGCGCGACTGTACATTGTAACGTTAACACAGCCCAGCTGTTAACTGTACTTTGTAATGTTATGTTATTTCGGGCATTCATAACATTATTTCGCGCGACTGTACATTGTAACGTTAACACAGCCCAGCTGTCAACTGTACTTTGTAACGTTATGTTATTTCGGGCATTCATAATGTTATTTCGCGCGACTGTACATTGTAACGTTAACACAGCCCAGCTGTCAACTGTACTTTGTAATGCTATGTTATTTCGGGCATTCATAATGTTATTTCGCGCGACTGTACATTGTAATGTTAACACAGCCCAGCTATCAACTGTAGGCTACTTTGTAACTTTCGGGCGTTTTATTCATAACAAACATTGACGCGATTCCGCCAACACATATGTAATATTAATAGGTTTTGCTCACAGAGAGATAGATAAATAAATAAACATAATCACGGTTATCTACCAACAACTGCATGTACTGTAGAAATGTATGTTTCAGTGCAGATAAAGGTACTGTACAAAATAACATCTAAAACACTGCTAGAATACACAAGCAGTTAGGGTGCGCTGTGTTAATGTTACAATGTACAGTCGCGCGAAATAACATTATGAATAAAACGCCCGAAATAACATAACGTTACAATGTACAGTTGACAGCTGGGCTGTGTTAACGTTACAATGTACAGTTTCTGACAGCTGGGCTCGCGGAATAACGTTATGGCATTATGCTTGGTGCTGCTCGAGGCAGGAGAGATGAGGCGCGCGGGGCATGGGGGCTGCTGCTGCTCGGTGCTGCTCGGGCTGCTGCTCGAGACAGACAGACAGACAGCCCAGACAGTAGAGATACACGGTGCTGCGCCAGCGGCTGCTCCCCGGGCTCGAGACAGACAGCCAGACAGGAGGGATATACATGGTGCTGCGTGCGGGCTGTAGGTTACACTGCAGTCTGACAGTCTACTGCGCATGGGCGTTGAGCAAAAACGGCTCTGCGCAGATTACACGGCCACGTTGTCGGCGAGTTTTGGCGAGTATCCAAAACGAAAACACCTTCTCAGCGTTCCTGCTAGGGCAACGCGTTTTCCTGCCAACACAGCATTTCTGTGTAACAGGGACAGCAAACGTATTCATTTAGCAACAAAACAAAAACAAAAACGCCCTGTGTAACCTAGGCCTCAGAGCGCTTCAAGAGTCTGGAGAGCGGCGTTCTGAAGGCAACCTCCACACAATTTGACATATCCAACTGGCCAGAAGACACCACCAATCTGGCAACATTTGGCACAGCTGAGCTGAATGCCTTCATGGAGCATTTCCATCCAGTTTTAGAAGAATGTGAGGACTTTGAATCGGTGGAGGCAGCTAGGCGAGAGTGGCTTGACCTCAAGGTATAAAAGATTGTATAATTGATTGATATGAACATAGATAATGTATGTAAAAGCTAAATAGTATTATGCTGTATTGTATTATGAATTAATTATGAGTAGGTATTGTTGTATTGTATTATGAATTCATTAGGCGTATATATTGTTGTATTGTATTATGGATTTGATTAGGAGTATTTATTGTTGTTTTAATTGTCTGTATGACATGTGAATGTTGTGAGTGTATAAAGTCTGTAACTGTATTTTACGTGTTATGGACCCCAGGAAGAATAGCCATGGGGATCCAAATAAACTTCAACCTCCGACAGTTATATTCACAGATATGCTCTCTGGTTATTAATAAGCCCACAGACACTGCTTGCCCGCCTTCCTTAAACCTCTGTAAATAAAGAAAATAAATACATGTCAGTATGATTGCTGAAGTAGTAGTGGAATTATTACATTAGCGCTAGCTGCGAGCTAACGCACGGCTAACGTCAACACAGTTGACGTATTTATTTCGCAAATGCAGTGTTTTCAAATAGCCACATTGCTGTATTTAGTGTATTCATTAGTGGGTCATATTCCTATAATGTAACATATCTCGTTTCAACCTAGAATTGACGACAAAGCTCCTGCTGTCGCCCGACTTCCTCACCAGCGAACATGGATGGATACACATGGAGCACAGACTTCCTCACCAGCGAACATGGATGGATACACATGGAGCACAGACTTCCTCACCAGCGAACATGAATGGATACACATGGAGCACAGACTTCCTCACCAGCGAACATGGCTGGATACACATGGAGCACAGACTTCCTCACCAGCGAACATGGATGGATACACATGGAGCGCAGACTTCGGTGAGTAGTGCTGTCAAAAAAAAATCTATACATATCGATTCTGAATATTTAAAACGGCCATCTACTGATGGCTCACAATATCAAGATATTGCTCAGTGTCAGCAATTATTGGCAGCCGTGCAATTTGGAAAAGACGCTGCTATCTGTATCCATGAGCTGTGTGTTGATTGTCAGGTTCATCATCCATGTGTGTGTGTAACTTTGGTTGCCAGTCAATTTGGGCACGATTGTATCAGAATAACCCACAATGTACAAGTGCACTGAAGATTCTAAATGTGTGCATGTCCCCAGGGACACTGCGTTACGTGTCTAGCTGCTTGCTTGTTCTGTGAAACTACAGATCGGATAGCTGCGTATAGAGCTGCTGGAGGCCGGGGCCATGGTAGAGCTGCTGGAGGCCGGGGCCAGGTTGGAGCTCCTGGAGTCCAAGACCCGGGTATGGCTACTCGAGTCCGGGGCCATGGTAGAGCTCGTGGCCAGGGTGGAGCTGTTGGAGTCTGGGTCGCGAGTAGAGCTCTTGCAATCGGGGGCCAGGGTGGAGCTCATGGAGCCCGGGGCCAGGGTGGAGCTCGTGGAGTCCGGGGCCAGGTTGGAGCTCCTGGAGTCCAAGACCCGGGTATGGCTGCTCGAGTCCGGGGCCATGGTAGAGCTCCTGGCCAGGGTGGAGCTCCTGGAGTCTGGGTTGCGAGTAGAGCTCTTGGAGTCTAGGTCCAGGGTGGAGCTCCTGGAGTCCGGGGCCAGGGTGGAGCTCCTGTTTCCGAAGAGCAAAGAGCTTCTTGGTTCTTGATTTGACCTACTGATACACTCATTCTTTAATTTAATTCTTTTTTGTAAATAGTTTAGTAGTATACTTAAATAACATTTCTTTAAAAACCTTAAGTACTTGTGTGGTCTCCCTTGTTTTTGTCTGTACCTTGAGTTTGGTTCATGACACACACACACACATGCGAGTAGAGTAGAGCTCTTGCAATCGGGGGCCAGGGTGGAGCTCATGGAGCCCGGGTGGAGCTCGTGGAGTCCGACTACCAGTCGAATTTGAAATGGAAATTGGTGCGGGGCGCATGGAATTAACGGGCCATCACGTGTGCACCGTACTGCAAGGTTCCGGGATGCCGGCTGAGGTTATGCAGGGACACATGGCGCACAGACTTCGGCTGTGAGCTGACTGAGAGCTGTCGTGAAGTTCCAGAGTGATGATGAGCTGAACTTCAACCATGAGCTCCACCTGACTCTGGCCACCGCCGCCAGGTTGGAGCTTGTGGAGTCCGGGGCCAGGTTGGAGCTCCTAGAGTCGGCGGCCAGGTTGGAGCTCGTGGAGTCCGGGGCCAGGTTGGAGCTCGTGGAGTCTGCGGCCAGGTTGGAGCTTGTGGAGTCCGGGGCCATGTTGGAGCTCCTGGAGTCCAAGACCCGGGTATGGCTACTCGAGTCCGGGGCCATGGTAGAACTCGTGGCCAGGGTGGAGCTGTTGGAGTCTGGGTTGCGAGTAGAGCTCTTGCAATCGGGGGCCAGGGTGGAGCTCCTGGAGCCCGGGTGGAGCTCGTGAAGTCGGCGGCCAGGTTGGAGCTCCTGGAGTCGGCGGCCAGGTTGGAGCTCCTGGAGTCGGCGGCCAGGTTGGAGCTCCTGGAGTCGGCGGCCAGGTTGGAGCTCGTGGAGTCCGGGGCCAGGTTGGAGCTCGTGGAGTCTGCGGCCAGGTTGGAGCTTGTGGAGTCCGGGGCCATGTTGGAGCTCCTGGAGTCCAAGACCCGGGTATGGCTACTCGAGTCCGGGGCCATGGTAGAACTCGTGGCCAGGGTGGAGCTGTTGGAGTCTGGGTTGCGAGTAGAGCTCTTGCAATCGGGGGCCAGGGTGGAGCTCCTGGAGCCCGGGTGGAGCTCGTGAAGTCGGCGGCCAGGTTGGAGCTCCTGGAGTCGGCGGCCAGGTTGGAGCTCCTGGAGTCGGCGGCCAGGTTGGAGCTCCTGGAGTCGGCGGCCAGGTTGGAGTTCGTGGAGTCCGGGGCCAGGGTAGAGCTCGTGGAGTCCGGGGCCAGGTTGGAGCTCCTGGAGTCGGCGGCCAGGGTAGAGCTCCTGTAGTCCAAGACCCGGGTATGGCTGCTCGAGTCCGGGGCCATGGTAGAGCTCCTGGCCAGGGTGGAGCTCCTGGAGTCTGGGTCGCGAGTAGAGCTCTTGGAGTCTAGGTCCAGGGTGGAGCTCCTGGAGTCCGGGGCCAGGGTGGAGCTCCTGGAGTTGGGGGCCAGGGTGGAGCTCCTGTTTCCGAAGAGCAAAGAGCTTCTTGGTTCTTGATTTGACCTACTGATCCACTCATTCTTTAATTTAACTTTTTTGTTTTTGTCTGTACCTTGAGTTTGGTTCATGACACACACACACACATGCGATGGGCGACCCACAGGAACACACACACACATGCACTGAGTCGCTGACGAAATGTTCTCTGCACCTCCCATCCCGTCGTCCTTCTCCCCAAAGGCAGCCGGGAGCAGACAAGGGCTGCAGCGTGCGCCGCGCCCGGGGACCAATCCAAGTGCTCCTGTCCGTCTTTGTCAGGGACGCGACAGCGTTAGCGATCTGTTGTACATGTTTTTACATTGGGTTTATCTTATCGGGAGGGGAAACCCTTGCAAGCACGGGGAGAGAACATGCAAACTCCACACAGAAAGGCCCGGGAGATACCCCACCTTAGTAACTGGAAACACGGCAACCTGGTCCCCAAGCAGGAATCTAACCCACAACTAGGCTTGGGCGGTATGACGGTATACCAGGGTATTTAGAAATCCCGACGGTATTGAAAATCAATACCATCCGTCACTGTCAAAATCACAGATGCGCTTCAGTTTATATTACAGTGAAACGGAGTTTTGAGTGTAGTGCACACACGCGCCAGCAGAGGGCGAGACCAGTCCTCACTAGTGGAGCGAGTGGGTCACAACGGGGTTCACGTTTTACGGTAATGTTGCGACAGTGCTGTGAAAATACCGTAAAGCGTTGTGGTAACTAGAGTTGGTTTGTGTTGTTGTGCACTAGTGGAGCAAGCAAATAATCCGTCTCTTATTATATGTGAACTAATGAGTACAAGGTTTACACAACAGCCCCCACCCGCCTTTTTATTGTATTTGTACCGTCCTGTACTATCCGCTGTCAGCTGTTTATCTCTCTCTGCGAGCTTGATTAACTAGCGTTAGGTCACGTTAACTAGCGTTAGCTCTGCGGCTAATCTTAGATTACCCTGAACTAAATCAATGACTAGGTTATAAAGCATTCGAGTAGTTTTCACTGCTCATAGAAGTAGCCAAACAACGGGAGCATTTCGGGAGCATATGACCAAAACCCAGGCAATTTCGAGCCCGTAAGGAATCAAATAGTCTGCCATGGCTAGGCTAGATGCTAACGCTAACTGTGCGGGCTTCTGACTACCATTCTGAGAGCTGATGATTTGTTTACTTGGTAACACGGGTTGCCCCCCCCCCCCCCCCCCGCTGATGAAAATGAAAGTCATACCGTCATGTGTGAGTCAGTCTATAAGCGAGCACTGGGAGAGACGGCATTCTAATAAGACCGAAACAGGCTATGTAAATGCTTCTTAGTTTTGTTTATTTATTACGTTCATATAAAACCGTGTTTTGAATATTTAAAACAAATACAAAAAAAATTATATTTTAATAATAATAATAATTTTTTTCGGGTTTTCACGCGGGCTAGGGCTTAAAATATTATTTACAGTCGGGCTTATTTTCGGGCAGGGCCTGAAGTTCACAGGCTCGGGCAGGGCTCAGGCTTTATTTCAAGGCCCTTGCAGACCACTAATGTATATCTCCACCTCCCAACGACTTGGTGCTGGTCATAATGTCCGGTGAAAATAATTCCCTCTAAGCACAATTTGATTATTTGAATTGTATTAAAATAGGCTAAAATTAAATAGCCTATGCGATGAACGAAACAATCATTACATTTGTTTCATCGTTGCTTCACCAAGCAGGTCTAATAATGTTGTCAGCGGGAGCTTGCTGCTAGATTTGCGAGAAGCATGCAGCTGCAGACCCGCAGACCAGCAGTGTTTTCAGGTCCGGTCTGGGGACCGCTCAGCAGCGCGCCCCACCCAACAGCTGAATTGCCAATGGCTGAATTGGAGTACTCCACTGTGCCGGCAAGGCTGGTGGGTTCTGTGGCTCTGCAGCTGCATGCTTCTCGCAAACCCAGCACTAAGCTCTCGCTGACAACATCGTTAGACCTGCTTGGTGAAGCAACGATGAAACAAATGTAATGATTGTTTCGTTCATCGCATAGGCTATTTAATTTTAGACTATTTTAATACAATTCAAATAATCAAATTGTGCTGGGGGAATTATTTTCACCGGACATTATGACCGGAGAGATTAAATATGTCGGACTTCAACAGATTTTGCCGGTCAAATACCGGTAATTACCGGCTAACGGAAACCCTGGACCTGACCCATACAGCGGTACCAGTATACAGCGGTACCTCGGCCCGGGATTACGAGGTACTGTATACATTTGGTCATTTAGCTGTACGAAAGTGTTGAGTGCTATACAGTGTAGGATAATAGGTAAATAGGACAAGTAAGTAAGTAATTCTATTTTTATTTTATTCATTTTAGGTACGCCATCGCTCGTATTAGCGAGATGGAGGACTCGTTGATGTTTTTCATCACAGATGAAATCAGTGAGATCATTGTGGAAATGACCAACCTCCACGGTTAGTTATTTCATCTTAGTCATTTGTAATTACTTTTATTGTAAGTAATCATGTCATCTGTATATGTGATAATAAATAAATAAATCTCTTGAATATATTTTGAAGGGCGCCGAGTGCATGGCCAGTGGAGTGGGGCTATTGGTCTTGGCTGGTGTGTTCCGCTCCCGGGGCGAAGCCACCAGGAGTATGTGGGGCGAACGCACCGGCCGGCCGATATTCCGATAAAAGATTCTTGTGGTTTTTGGGTTAATACTCTCAGGGTTGCAAAAGGCCTACAGGAAGTAGGAACTCTGGTGCACTTTATTATTATAAATTTTTTAACAGATGCAGGCTTTTAACACTTTGAGCGCCACGCCTGGTTTTCCTTTTTACCGGCTGAATGCCACCATCGGCGCCAATGTTAACGTTAATATCGCCTAATCTATGTTTTAAATTATGGCTATGTGTCTAATCTGCCCATCGCATTATCAAAGACTATTTTCCAGTCAGTGCTGTCAAGGCAGATTGTTTTTTTATCGCATCGTTTCCGTTTCAGAGCATTTAGAAAAGCACCCGTTTTCAGATAAAAAACAGCCCATTCTGGAGCATTCTATGAAAATCGTCTTTTACTGGAATATTCCACAACGTTGATATTCGTCTGCCTTTTTATTAATCGTTTTCAAATAAACGCTAGATGATCAATATTATACGTGCACGCAAGCACATTACGGCCGCGCACGGATAATCGCCCCGTTGATTTCCTCTCGGACTTTTACAGTGAAACCGAAAGAAGACATTTCACAAAACAGCTTATAACTTCAAACTTACTCTGATTATCCTAACACTGATAACATAGAGTCCTTACCTGACATCAGATGGTATCCAACTGGTATATTCCAATTCCTGATCACCATTCGAAAAAATCGATAAGTGTATGGATCCAACGCGATACAGTAGTACTCCATGATCCGCGGGGCTCAGAGGATCCAGAATGAACTGTGGTAACCCCGGCTGCATCAGTGGACTGGAAAATGTGGAGTACCGGATTTTTTTCCCCATTAATTTTCATTGAGTCCATTCCAAAATCACTTATGTCATCTGGGAGACGACGGGGCGCTTTTTTCCACAATGATCGCCGGCGCCGCTCGGCTATACTCGGGTAGGCTCGGGTGATGCAATATGATTTCAGATCGCTAAAAAAATAAAATAATTCCGAGAAATCTCATGAGTGGCTTTCAACCACCTATAAATAAACCTGAGTATTCTCGTGTGTGGCACGGAATGTGTTAACAGATTTGATAAAATTGTAGCCTACTCTTTGGGGATCCATGACCTAATATACTGTGTATGTCTCCTTGGAGGTCCATGACATGAATATATCTGGAAACCGCTGTTCTAAACCACAACTCTTTATGGTTTTGCCCTTTGTTATAATAATACAGGTTGGCAACATGGCAAACAAATACATGCATGGCTGACGAGATGTCACAGACCAAGAAGTGAGCATACAAAATGCCCCAAGTTATTACATTTTGAGTTAAGTTTCACTCAGTGTCGCACTAAACACTATTGTTGTTGTTTCTCAGTATCACACGCTGCGGTAAACACTTGTTGTTGTTTTTCAGTATCACACCCTGCAGTAAACACTGTTGTTGTTCCCCGTAAAAAAATAAATAAAATTGAACTAAGAGTGATTCGAACTTGTGACCATAGGCTCCACAGCAAGCTGGCGAACGAGTTGAGCTAAGTGCATCGATGTTAAAACTGAGTGACGAGGGGAGCTCCAGTAGCTCACTGCGTACCTCGGACGCTATTTCGGCGTCGGGGACAACCGTGCGCGTCACGGATCTGGGGTACACGAGTTCGACTCCCGGACTCGCCGTATTTTCTCAGTGTCTTTCACCCGATCTATACCCCATTCAACCTGTTTCTGTCGGTCATGCTTGACCAGAAAAAGCGATAAACGCTAAAAGAACCAGCTGACTGGTCAAAGTTTAAAAAAAAAAAAACTGAGTGACGAATGCATAATTTACACTTGTGCCAACTGCGTGCGTTTGTCTAAGTATTATTATTCTAAGTATTATTATTATTATCTACCGGCGTGGCGGCAAAACCTGCATTATTATTATTATTAAAACCTGCGTGTGGGGGCAAAAGAAAATGCGCATGCGTGCGCTACCGGCGTAGGGCGAAACGAGCGTAAGATCGCTGGCCAATCAGAGCAACGCGGAAGGAAATGTTTGTTGCCGAAAGGATACACGCGAACGGGACCCACCCATTGACTCAGGCCCAGCCACTGTCCATGACCATGTCACAACACAACCCCTAGCCCGAGGCCACAACATAACTCAGTACAGACCAGCATTAGTGCGTTCACTCAGAGGAATCCCCAAGTTCCCTACCCTACACTAACACCATTCAAACCACGTACCTGCAGACCCACTAGTAGCATTAACGCTTTCCTTCCACGTACCTGCAGACCCACTAGTAGCATTAACGCTTTCCTTCAGGGGAATCCCCAAGTTCCCTCCTACACCAACAACACACATACCACATATCAGCAGACCTACCAGACATATTAACACACTGAGAAAAATGGTGGACTGGGGATTAGGGATTCGTTCAAAATGGCTGTCTACAGATAGACAGTTACCCAGGCGCCACGTTTAGACATGCACAGGCAATTATAACTAAGGCTACCACAAGTGTCACAGTAGAGAAGATTATCCTATCATTTGGCATCAACAACAGAACGCAGAAAATTTGAGAAACAAAGCCAAAATTCCCCTATGCGGAAATCTGGATACCTGTAAGGGACAAGGACAGACAAGGAGGACACAGTGGTTTTGGCAAGAAATAAGGGTTTTATTTTACCCATTTCAAAAACATAATTTAAATATAACATAAATGGTCCAAATAATATAGCAGGACAAAAACAGACCTGAACAGAACGGAAGACCCCACACAAAAGATAACTCAAACTATATATAGGTCCTGGCCAGACACATAAACATAGGCAGGCTAATTTGATTAATTTATATTTGACTCTACTATCTTAAAAATGCACATTAATCAAATAAACAATAAACATACAACATATCTACCGAACTAAACAACCAATAATCTTAAGTAATAAGGGAAATACATAAAATAAACTAAATCACAATACAAGGAACCCCCCCCCCCCCCCGGACATCTCCTGTGACATGGTTTGGTCCACCACACCCATCGGGCTATTTAGGGTGGACCAGTTGCAGCTGCTCTGTTTGCCCAGAGTTAGGACGGCTGGCTGTAGAGTTGAAGCAACCAAACAAATGATAAGGGTGAGGGAACAAGTTAATATGTGCGGGTGCGGCGCACAGACGCATCCGTCACAATACCGCAAATACATTTGTCTAAATCCCTGAAAATGGAGGAACAAACCAATTTACAATGCATCAACCGGCACATTAGATCTAGAGTGGGACATATACCACCATTGCCAGAACACCTGTTTAAGACAGAGAACGATAATGTCCAACGTATCAGGGTCCATCCTGTCCTCTCTGGCAACGCTGTTACCAGCCGGTCTGTGAGTTGCGAATCGCGGTTATGGGGGTCAAAATTATTTGTATGTAGATCTCCCGTGCATATAGTGATACTGGCCGTGCCTGCCACTCCTCTGGGGATGCCGGAGGTGGCCATGCGGCATCCGACCCTCTCTTTGTGGGTCTTGTCTGCGTGCCTCACATCCACGGTCCAAAAGCGGACCGCGCTCAAAGTGCTCCATATTCTTGTCAAGCAGATTGCGACGTTTCGATAAATATTTGATCTTCTTCAGGCTATGCTTGACTTATTTTAAGGGGTTGACATGTTTATTCACTGGCTCACTGGCCATGTCTTTCACTCTTACTAGATGTCTCTGTGTTCCGTCGTACGAGTGAAGTGAGGGACTGTGTCTCCCTTTTATAGGAGGGAGTGAGGGACTGGCCCACTTCCAATTGGTCTCCCTTTGTTGAGGGGCGTGGTCCCACTTGATTGACAACTGACCGTACTTTCGCACTGTCAACAACACTGGCTCTTGTGGCCATGCAGGTGAGAAAGCCATAGGAGATGTGAAATATTAGATAGATTCATATTGAGACATACATAATGGAAATGGACAAAAGCGTTATCATATTATATCATACAATAAATGGGTCAATGATGTGTTTTTTTTTTGGGTCCAAAACCAACATTTTCATCAAAAAGCAGATATATTTAGCTGATTCTAGTGATGGGAAATACATAGAAAACATTCATTTTCACTTTGAGAGCCACTCACGGCTAGTCTCGTGTTTACGATAGTTACGTTGAAAGCCACTCACGAGATTTCTCGTAATTATTATTATAATTTTTTTAGCGATCTGAAATCATATTGCATCACGCGAGCCTACCCAAGGGCCGCCGGCGATCAGATGTGAAAAAAACGCCCCCTATCGTCTCCCAGATGGTAAATCACCCTTTTGGAATGGACTCAATGAAAATGGATGGGGGGAAAAAAATATTCCAGTCCACATTTTCCAGTCCACTGATGCAGCCGGAGTTACCAGAGTTCATTCTGGATCCTTTGAGCCCCGCGGATCATGAGTTCTACTGTATACACGTTAGATCTATACACTTATCGATTTTTTCGAATGGTGATCAGGAATTGGAATATACCATTTGGATACCATCTGATGTCAGGTAAGGAATCTATGTTATCAGTGTTAGGATAATCAGACTCGTTTTCGAGGAGATATACGCTTTTTTGTGATATGTGCTCTATCAGTTTCACTGTAAAATCCATGAGGAAATGAAATCAGCTATTATCAGCGCGCGGCTCGAACGTGCGTGCGTGCACGTATACTATTGATCATCTAGCGTTTATTTGAAAACGATTCATAAATAGGCAGACAAATATCAACGTTCTGGAATATTCCAGTAAAAGGCGATTATCACAGAATGGGCTGTTTTTCACCTGAAAACGGGTGCTTTTCAAAATGCTCTCAAACGGAAATGAAGCGATAAAAAACCAATCTGCCTTGACAACACTGACTGGAAAATGATTCTTTGATAAGTGACGGGCAGATTAGACACATAATTTAAAACATAGATTAGGCGATATTAACATTAACATTGGGAGTGGACCGTGGCATTCAAAGGGGTAAAAAGGAAAACACGGCGTGGCGCTCAAAGTGTTAAAATAGGCATGTTTACACCAACTGACCTTTTTACGGGATACATACATATTTAAAATAATATTTGATAGTTACATAATTGTATTTAATATTGTCACAGCTCAACATAGGCCTACTAAAAGGGCTTTTTTGTAATAAAAATTACTAAAATATTTTGGGTCCAAAGCCAACATTTTCATCAAAAAGCAGATATATTTAGCTGATTCTAGTGATGGGAAATACATAGAAAACATTCATTTTCACTTTGAGAGCCACTCACGGCTAAACTCGTGTTTACGATAGTTACGTTGAAAGCCACTCACGAGATTTCTCGGAATTATTATTATTATTTTTTAGTGATCTGAAATCATATTGCATCACGCGAGCCTACCCTAGCCTACCCAAGGGCCGCCGGCGATCAGATGTGAAAAAAGCGCCCCCTATCGTCTCCCAGATGGTAAATCACCCTTTTGGAATGGACTCAATGAAAATGGATGGGGGGAAAAAAATATTCCAGTCCACATTTTCCAGTCCACTGATGCAGCCGGAGTTACCAGAGTTCATTCTGGATCCTTTGAGCCCCGCGGATCATGAGTTCTACTGTATACACGTTAGATCTATACACTTATCGATTTTTTCGAATGGTGATCAGGAATTGGAATATACCATTTGGATACCATCTGATGTCAGGTAAGGAATCTATGTTATCAGTGTTAGGATAATCAGACTCGTTTTCGAGGAGATATACGCTTTTTTGTGATATGTGCTCTATCAGTTTCACTGTAAAATCCATGAGGAAATGAAATCAGCTATTATCAGCGCGCGGCTCGAACGTGCGTGCGTGCACGTATACTATTGATCATCTAGCGTTTATTTGAAAACGATTCATAAATAGGCAGACAAATATCAACGTTCTGGAATATTCCAGTAAAAGGCGATTATCACAGAATGGGCTGTTTTTCACCTGAAAACGGGTGCTTTTCAAAATGCTCTCAAACGGAAATGAAGCGATAAAAAACCAATCTGCCTTGACAACACTGACTGGAAAATGATTCTTTGATAAGTGACGGGCAGATTAGACACATAATTTAAAACATAGATTAGGCGATATTAACATTAACATTGGGAGTGGACCGTGGCATTCAAAGGGGTAAAAAGGAAAACACGGCGTGGCGCTCAAAGTGTTAAAATAGGCATGTTTACACCAACTGACCTTTTTACGGGATACATACATATTTAAAATAATATTTGATAGTTACATAATTGTATTTAATATTGTCACAGCTCAACATAGGCCTACTAAAAGGGCTTTTTTGTAATAAAAATTACTAAAATATTTTGGGTCCAAAGCCAACATTTTCATCAAAAAGCAGATATATTTAGCTGATTCTAGTGATGGGAAATACATAGAAAACATTCATTTTCACTTTGAGAGCCACTCACGGCTAAACTCGTGTTTACGATAGTTACGTTGAAAGCCACTCACGAGATTTCTCGGAATTATTATTATTATTTTTTAGTGATCTGAAATCATATTGCATCACGCGAGCCTACCCTAGCCTACCCAAGGGCCGCCGGCGATCAGATGTGAAAAAAGCGCCCCCTATCGTCTCCCAGATGGTAAATCACCCTTTTGGAATGGACTCAATGAAAATGGATGGGGGGAAAAAAATATTCCAGTCCACATTTTCCAGTCCACTGATGCAGCCGGAGTTACCAGAGTTCATTCTGGATCCTCTGAGCCCCGCGGATCATGAGTTCTACTGTATACACGTTAGATCTATACACTTATCGATTTTTTCGAATGGTGATCAGGAATTGGAATATACCATTTGGATACCATCTGATGTCAGGTAAGGAATCTATGTTATCAGTGTTAGGATAATCAGACTCGTTTTCGAGGAGATATAAGCTTTTTTGTGATATGTGCTCTATCTGTTTCACTGTAAAATCCATGAGGAAATGAAATCAGCTATTATCAGCGCGCGGCTCGAACGTGCGTGCGTGCACGTATACTATTGATCATCTAGCGTTTATTTGAAAACGATTCATAAATAGGCAGACAAATATCAACGTTCTGGAATATTCCAGTAAAAGGCGATTATCACAGAATGGGCTGTTTTTCACCTGAAAACGGGTGCTTTTCAAAATGCTCTCAAACGGAAATGAAGCGATAAAAAAACAATCTGCCTTGACAACACTGACTGGAAAATGATTCTTTGATAAGTGACGGGCAGATTAGACACATAATTTAAAACATAGATTAGGCGATATTAACATTAACATTGGGAGTGGACCGTGGCATTCAAAGGGGTAAAAAGGAAAACACGGCGTGGCGCTCAAAGTGTTAAAATAGGCATGTTTACACCAACTGACCTTTTTACGGGATACATACATATTTAAAATAATATTTGATAGTTACATAATTGTATTTAATATTGTCACAGCTCAACATAGGCCTACTAAAAGCGCTTTTTTGTAATAAAAATTACTAAAATATTTTGGGTCCAAAACCAACATTTTCATCAAAAAGCAGATATATTTAGCTGATTCTAGTGATGGGAAATACATAGAAAACATTCATTTTCACTTTGAGAGCCACTCACGGCTAATCTCGTGTTTACGATAGTTACGTTGAAAGCCACTCACGAGATTTCTCGGAATTATTATTATTATTATTATTTTCTTTTAGCGATCTGAAATCATATTGCATCACGCGAGCCTACCCTAGCCTACCCAAGGGCCGCCGGCGATCAGATGTGAAAAAAGCGCCCCCTATCGTCTCCCAGATGGTAAATCACCCTTTTGGAATGGACTCAATGAAAATGGATGGGGGGGGGGAAATATTCCTGTCCACATTTTCCAGTCCACTGATGCAGCCGGAATTACCAGAGTTCATTCTGGATCCTCTGAGCCCCGCGGATCATGAGTTCTACTGTATACACGTTAGATCTATACACTTATCGATTTTTTCTAATGGTGATCAGTAATTGGAATATACCATTTGGATACCAACTGATGTCAGGTAAGGAATCTATGTTATCAGTGTTAGGATAATCAGACTCGTTTTCGAGGAGATATAAGTTTTTTTGTGATATGTGCTCTATCTGTTTCACTGTAAAATCCATGAGGAAATGAAATCAGATATTTACATTTATATTATCAGCGCGCGGCTCGTGCGTGCGTGTATACTATTGATCATCTAGCGTTTATTTGAAAACGATTCATAAATAGGCAGACAAATATCAACGTTCTGGAATATTCCAGTAAAAGGCGATTATCACAGAATGGGCTGTTTTTCACCTGAAAATGGGTGCTTTTCAAAATGCTCTCAAACGGAAATGAAGCGATAAAAAACCAATCTGCCTTGACAACACTGACTGGAAAATGATTCTTTGATAAGCGACGGGCAGATTAGACACATAATTTAAAACATAGATTAGGTGATATTAACGTTAACATTGGGAGTGGACCGTGGCATTCAAGGGGGTAAAAAGGAAAACACGGCGTGGCGCTCAAAGTGTTAAAATAGGCATGTTTACACCAACTGACCTTTTTACGGGATACATACATATTTAAAATAATATTTGATAGTTACATAATTGTATTTAATATTGTCACAGCTCAACATAGGCCTACTAAAAGGGCTTTTTTGTAATAAAAATTACTAAAATATTCTCAACATTCTTTTATATATATATTTTTTTTAACTAGACAAACCCAGGTCCAAGGCTACACCAGTTTATGGAAGAGGTTGGGCCAGGAAGCATCTGGCAGGTTGTCCAGCTCAGCAGGACCAATGCTGATGATGACACCTTCAACACACTGAAGCTTCGCCTCACCAACAGCTTCTGAGGCTGGAGTTACACCTAGGCTGTTTTCGTTTCGTTTTTCAGGTGAGTTTCGCTTTCCAGAGCGCAACGCACGTGGCAGCCGAGTTAGACATTCGTTTTGCACCTTGAGCGCTTTCGTTTAGTCAGAACGAGGCTTGGTCAGACCACAACGGATCTCGTCTCGAATTCAGCACTGAGCATGCGCGGGGAGGTAGTTACTCTCCCTCATCCCCGCTGTCGTCCACACTCAGCTTTGAGAGCTGGACCTGTACTTTGTGACGTTATGTTATTTCGGGCATTCATAACATTATTTCGCGCGACTGTACATTGTAACTTTAACACAGCCCAGCTGTCAATTGTACTTTGTAACGTTATGTTATTTCTGGCATTCATAACGTTATTTCGCGCAACTGTACATTGTAACGTTAACACAGCCCAGCTGTCAACTGTACTTTGTAATGGTATGTTATTTTGGGCATTCATAACATTATTTCGCGCAACTGTACATTGTAACTTTAACACAGCCCAGCTGTCAACTGTACTTTGTAACGTTATGTTATTTCGGGCATTCATAACGTTATTTCGCGCGACTGTACATTGTAATGTTAACACAGCCCAGCTGTTAACTGTACTTTGTAATGTTATTTCGGGCATTCATAACATTATTTCGCGCGACTGTACATTGTAACGTTAACACAGCCCAGCTGTCAACTGTACTTTGTAATGTTATGTTATTTCGGGCATTCATAACGTTATTTCGCGGGACTGTACATTGTAATGTTAACACAGCCCAGCTGTCAACTGTAGGCTACTTTGTAACTTTAGGGGTTTTTATTCATAACAAACATTGACGCGATTCCGCCAACACATATGTAATATTAATAGGTTTTGCTCACAGAGAGATAGATAATAAATAAACATAATCCGGTTATCTACCAACAACTGCATGTACTGTAGAAATGTATGTTTCAGTGCAGATAAAGGTACTGTACAAAATAACCTCTAAAACACTGCTAGAATACACAAGCAGTTAGGGTGCGCTGTGTTAATGTTACAATGTACAGTCGCGCGAAATAACATTATGAATAAAACGCCCGAAATAACATAACGTTACAATGTACAGTTGACAGCTGGGCTGTGTTAACGTTACAATGTACAGTTTCTGACAGCTGGGCTCTCGGAATAACGTTATGGCATTATGCTTGGTGCTGCTCGAGGCAGGAGAGATGAGGCGCGCGGGGCATGGGGGCTGCTGCTGTTCGGTGCTGCTCGGGCTGCTGCTCGAGACAGACAGACAGACAGGAGAGATACACGGTGCTGCGCGCGGGCTGCTCCTCGGCCGCTGCTCGGTGCTGCTCCCCGGGCTTGAGACAGACAGCCAGACAGGAAGGATATACATGGTGCGGGCTGTAGGTTACACTGCAGTCTGACAGTCTACTGCGCATGGGCGTTGAGCAAAAACGGCTCCGCGCAGATTACACGGCCACGTTGTCAGCAAGTTTTGGCGAGTATCCAAAACGAAAACACCTTCTCGCCGTTCCTGCTAGGGCAACGCGTTTTCCTGCCAAAACAGCATTTCTGTGTAACAGGGACAGCAAACGTATTCATTTAGCAACAAAACGAAAACAAAAATGCCCTGTGTAACCTAGGCCTCAGAGCGCTTCAAGAGTCTGGAGAGCGGCGTTCTGAAGGCAACCTCCACACTATTTGACATATCAAACTGGCCAGAAGACACCACCAATCTGGCAACATTTGGCACAGCTGAGCTGAATGCCTTCATGGAGCATTTCCATCCAGTTTTAGAAGAATGTGAGGACTTTGAATCGGTGGAGGCAGCTAGGCGAGAGTGGCTTGACCTCAAGGTATAAAAGATTGTATAATTGATTGATATGAACATAGATAATGTATGTAAAAGCTAAATAGTATTATGCTGTATTGTATTATGAATTAATTATGAGTAGGTATTGTTGTATTGTATTATGAATTTATTAGGCGTATATATTGTTGTATTGTATTATGGATTTGATTAGGAGTATTTATTGTTGTTTTAATTGTCTGTATGACATGTGAATGTTGTGAGTGTATATGTCTGTAACTGTATTTTACGTGTTATGGACCCCAGGAAGAATAGCCATGGGGATCCAAATAAACTTCAACCTCCGACAGTTATATTCACAGATATGCTCTCTGGTTATTAATAAGCCCACAGACACTGCTTGCCCGCCTTCCTTAAACCTCTGTAAATAAAGAAAATAAATACATGTCAGTATGACTGCTGAAGTAGTAGTGGAATTATTACATTAGCGCTAGCTGCGAGCTAACGCACGGCTAACGTCAACACAGTTGACGTATTTATTTCCCAAATGCAGTGTTTTCAAATAGCCACATTGCTGTATTTAGTGTATTCATTAGTGGGTCATATTCCTATAATGTAACATATCTCATTTTATCAACCTAGAATTGACGACAAAGCTCCTGCTGTCGCCCGACTTCCTCACCAGCGAACATGGATGGATACACATGGAGCGCAGACTTCGGTGAGTAGTGTTGTCAAAAAAAATCTATACATATCGATTCTGAATATTTAAAACGGCCATCTAAAACGGCTCACAATATCAAGATATTAATTATTGGCAGCCGTGCAATTTGGAAAAGACGCTGCTATCTGTATCCATGAGTTGTGTGTTGATTGTCAGGTTCATCATCCATGTGTGTATGTAACTTTGGTTGCCATTGTCAATTTGGGCACAATTGTATCAGAATAACCCACAATGTACAAGTGCACTGAAGATTCTAAATGTGTGCATGTCCCCAGGGACACTGCGTTACGTGTCTAGCTGCTTGCTTGTTCTGTGAAACTACAGATCGGATAGCTGCGTATAGAGCTGCTGGAGGCCGGGGCCAGGTTAAGACCCGGGTATGGCTACTCGAGTCCGGGGCCATGGTAGAGCTCGTGGCCAGGGTGGAGCTGTTGGAGTCTGGGTCGCGAGTAGAGTTCTTGCAATCGGGGGCCAGGGTGGAGCTCCTGGAGCCCGGGTGGAGCTCCTGGAGTCGGCGGCCAGGTTGGAGCTCCTGGAGTCGGCGGCCAGGTTGGAGCTCCTGGAGTCGGCGGCCAGGTTGGAGCTCCTGGAGTCGGTGGCCAGGTTGGAGCTCGTGGAGTCCGGGGCCAGGTTGGAGCTCCTGGAGTCGGCGGCCAGGTTGGAGCTCCTGGAGTCGGCGGCCAGGGCAGGGCAGGGTAGAGCTCCTGGAGTCCGGGGCCAGGTTGGAGCTCCTGGAGTCCGGGGCCAGGTTGGAGCTCCTGGAGTCGGCGGCCAGGGTAGAGCTCCTGGAGTCCAAGACCCGGGTATGGCTGCTCGAGTCCGGGGCCATGGTAGAGCTCCTGGCCAGGGTGGAGCTCCTGGAGTCTGGGTCGCGAGTAGAGCTCTTGGAGTCTAGGTCCAGGGTGGAGCTCCTGGAGTCCGGGGCCAGGGTGGAGCTCCTGGAGTTGGGGGCCAGGGTGGAGCTCCTGTTTCCGAAGAGCAAAGAGCTTCTTGGTTCTTGATTTGACCTACTGATCCACTCATTCTTTAATTTAACTTTTTTGTTTTTGTCTGTACCTTGAGTTTGGTTCATGACACACACACACACATGCGATGGGCGACCCACAGGAACACACACACACATGCACTGAGTCGCTGACGAAATGTTCTCTGCACCTCCCATCCCGTCGTCCTTCTCCCCAAAGGCAGCCGGAGCAGACGAGGGCTGCAGCGTGCGCCGCGCCCGGGGACCAATCCAAGTGCTCCTGTCCGTCTTTGTCAGGGACGCGACAGCGTTAGCGATCTGTTGTACATGTTTTTACATTGGGGTTAATTCATATTTATTAAATAATCATTAGTAACCTATACATAAAAAAAAAGACTGCCGTTTGAAGTGACCAGATGACGCTCAGTTTACCGTGCATGCAAGGTATTAATTGAACTTTAAAAGAACGAAACGAAAAAAGGCATTCATATTCCAGCATGGTTAATAATGACACCAATGACAAACAAAAGTGGTTATTAACGGTCTTTATTGCTCTTTTCGAGCAATTTGTATCCCCGACATCACCGTGACCAACTCTGACAAAGTCTGGCGTGCGAGCCGCACTTCGTCCCTTATCTCGCCCATAATAGTAATGGTGTTCTCCTGATTCGACATCCCTCCCCGTCAGGACCCTCTCCCCCCGGCGCGCCGAAGGGGGTTAGCTGCAGGACGCCTCCTGCTCCTCCTGGGTGTCGACGGAATTGATGGGCAAGGGTTGTCTGTGAATAGGCAATTTAATTACGTTGTATTTATTTGCTAGAAAGGTTTGAAACCATACGGTTAAATATTGTTTCAAATACAAATGAAGATATTCTTTGTCATGTTCCTCAATAAAATCGTTGACAACAAAATTATTTCTATGCCCGTCTTCTTTACTGATATGTGACAATTCCTGTATGAAAGGTGCTATACAAATGAAGTGTATATTATATTATTACCTTCCATGACCATCTGTTGGCTGGATGGCCCAGCCACGACATAAAGATCGGTGTCACCAGACACTGCACTGGCATCGATGCCTGACAGCACATCCACCTCTTTGTCTGTATAATTTCGTTGTTTTGTTCGCTTGGCCATTTTCCAACATTCCACGGACAGTAATATCCTCTTGGTATATTATTTTTGTATCTACTTTTTCTCCCCATTTTTCCGTTTTTCTCCCATCCCCAATTTCGTATTGTCCAATTCTACCCTCCCCTGTCTCGAACGTTATTAGACCATGCCTCCCACAAGCCGGCTGCAATGTGGACAAAGCCTTGCATCACGTGTCCCCTCCGGTACACGAGGAGGCAGCCGTCGCATCTTTTCACCTGCACAGCGCAATCTCAGCGGCGAGGGTCTGTGTGGGAGGGACACGTCGCTTCCTGATTCTGCTGCGCAGGCGCACCAACCGACCTGTAGGAGTCACTGTCCACAACGTCCGATCCCCACCCACCAGCTTCCCACCCCCTGACTTACTTGACTTAATCCTCTTTACCCCGTTGGGGGGCATAGGGCGTCCACCAGAGCTCTCCATCTCACTCTCTTCTGGGCCAGGGCCTTTGCTTCTTTCCAGCTCACTCCGATGTTCTTTAGGTCTTGGAGTGTGGAACCCACCCCCTAATACTGCCAATTGTATTAGTATGAACGACCAGCCAAGCTGGTAGCAATGCCGAGAGCTGGGCTCGAACCCAGCATCTCCTGCATTAGTGGCGAGCGCCTTGCCCACTGCGCCACTTAAGGACACGGCGTGCGATTTTAGCCGGGCGACCGACCTTTTTTTGCGAGCCGACCGACAGAATTGTATCGCCTCCATTGTTAAGAATGAGAGAACCCACACGGCAGGAGATTTTGAAGCGACGGTCGCGCAGCTATTTCTGTCGCCTGGCTAAAAATCGCCTCGATCCTATTTTTTGAGGCGACACAGAAAGGACAATGAGGAAATAACATGACTTCTACTGGTGTATCATTTGTACACCATTAACACTTTCGCGACCACTGGGCTGAGTCTAATTAAGAGGACCGGGGAATGTAAACAGACGTGGGGCTTTTTGTAGAGCTAAATCTATACTTTATAGTATTGCTATCTGTCCATTCTCATTGTCAATTGAGTTCATAAACCGTCCCTTCAAAATGGCTTAAAGAGAAAAAAAAATCATCAATAGGTTCTTATTTTATAGCGCCGTGAATATAAGCTTTATAGCGGATTTGGTCTCGTATATTTTCTGGAAAGCTAGATAAATGGCTAATAGCTGCTAACGTTATATCCAATGGCATTTCCGTTTTACAGATGCTAAAGAAATAACTCAAACTGCATATGATCGGGACTGTCCCAAAGCATGTATGCATGAAAGGGGGGGCGGGGGACGTCGTTTATTATTATTGATTACCAATAACCGTGTTCGTCTAACTAGCCACATACGCTGGTCAGCTGGTTGAGTGTCATAGCAAGCTCTGATCGGGCTGTAATTTATGTGAAAAAGATCTTACCATGAGCCGGTGGGATCCCCCCGAGCATTTCCCCGTTATCGATCGCCATCTGGTAGATCGATATGTCCATTGGCTGATGATAAATCCCCTTATTGCATGGTGAAATCCGCAATTCAAAATGTATCCCGTGCAACAGACAATAGCTATCGCTTCAGATGAGTAGAAAACGACATTAGAGATCCAAAAAAAAAAGACAACTTCTGCCACAGGGAACACTCTATTATCGCGATAGCGCGCCTAAGAGGATCTGGCCGGTATTGCACCTTTTCGAATTCACAGCGTAGGGTAGATCTGCAGTGCCGGTCGGCGACCTTGAACAGGTTATTAAAATGGAATAAAAGCAATAACAACTTGCCACGGCTTTATCCGTGATTCTGTCCACAGCGCATGGATTCGAAACACGTATAAATACGTGCTTCGTCCCCAATGTGTTAATGTATCAATACATTCATTGATCAATAACCTACGTATATTTACCATGCTACTTATGTTAATTATTATTAACAGGAACAATTTAAATAAATAACGTTAGTTGCAGAACTTAAGGTTTAGTGGCCGCTTGTCATTAACTAATAAATTGACAAGGCGCCACGGTGCACCTACTAGATGTGTTTGTACTCGGGTAACAAACAATAAGTTGTGGATGTTGACAGAGTTTAATGTCCAGGCTGCAGCTGATGTGGTTTATAAGGTTTATTGTCCAAAGAAATTATGGTTGATAACAGAACAGCGTCTTCAGTGAAAAAACATTCAGCCACACCCAGCTAGACAGAGCGGCGGTCGCCTCTGGTGTGGGGGGACAAGCGATTGTCGTTGGGACATCGGTCGCCCCGCCGTGTGCAGACCACTTTAGCCGCCCGCATTTTTCAAGTAACAGAGTTTATTAACAAACTATTTATTACATGCATATTATACTGTGCGTGCGTGTGCATACTAAGGGTCAACATCTGTGCAATAGCACATATCACCAAAATCACACATTGGCCCATGCCTACTAGACACAGGATATCTGTTGTCAAGCTACTTTTGTATGTTGTACTGTTGTCACAAAAACCAACATTTTGACTTTGATACAGATAGGAAAGGTAATGGAATATATTATTAGATGACAGAACATGGAAAATTCTTTATACAATTATTTAATTCATTATAATTTAAACGCTATTGAATGATAGTTAATCAATAGTAATTAATACAATTATTCTGTTACAGCTACTGAGCTATATACTATAGCTACTGTCCATCAATATCTTCCTTTTGAATGAAATGGGAATGAAATTATAATAATAATAATAAATAAATAATAAATGAAATTGTACCCTCCCCTGTCTCGAACGTTGTTAGACCATGCCTCCCACAAGCCGGCTGCAATGTGGACGAAGCCTTGCATCACGTGTCCCCTCCAGTACACGAGGAGGCAGCCGTCGCATCTTTTCACCTGCACAGCGCAATCTCTCAGCGGCGAGGGTCTGCGTGGGAGGGACACGTCACTTCCTGATTCTGCTGCGCAGGCGCACCAACCGACCTGTAGGAGTCACTGTCCACAACGTCCGATCCCCACCCACCAGCTTCCCACCCCCTAATACTGCCAATTGTATTAGTATGAACGACCAGCCAAGCTGGTAGCAATGCCGAGAGCTGGGCTCGAACCCAGCATCTCCTGCATTAGTGGCGAGCGCCTTGCCCACTGCGCCACTTAAGGACACGGCGGGCGATTTTAGCCGGGCGACCGACTTTTTTTGCGAGTCGACAGACAGAATTGTATCGCCTCCATTGTTATGAATGAGAGAACCCACACGGCAGGAGATTTTGAAGCGACGGTCGCGCAGCTATTTCTGTCGCCTGGCTAAAAATCGCCTCGATCCTATTTTTTGAGGCGACACAGAAAGGACAATGAGGAAATAACATGACTTCTACTGGTGTATCATTTGTACACCATTAACACTTTCGCGACCACTGGGCTGAGTCTAATTAAGAGGACCGGGGAATGTAAACAGACGTGGGGCTTTTTGTAGAGCTAAATCTATACTTTATAGTATTGCTATCTGTCCATTCTCATTGTCAATTGAGTTCATAAACCGTCCCTTCAAAATGGCTTAAAGAGAAAAAAAATTCATCAATAGGTTCTTATTTTATAGCGCCGTGAATATAAGCTTTATAGCGGATTTGGTCTCGTATATTTTCTGGAAAGATAGATAAATGGCTGATAGCTGCTAACGTTATATCCAATGGCATTTCCGTTTTACAGATGCTAAAGAAATAACTCAAACTGCATATGATCGGGACTGTCCCAAAGCATGTATGCATGAAATGGGGGGGCGGGGGACGTCGTTTATTATTATTGATTACCAATAACAGTGTTCGTCTAACTAGCCACATACGCTGGTCGGCTGGTTGAGTGTCATAGCAAGCTCTGATCGGGCTGTAATTTATGTGAAAAAGATCTTACCATGAGCCGGTGGGATCCCCCCGAGCATTTCCCCGTTATCGATCGCCATCTGGTAGATCGATATGTCCATTGGCTGATGATAAATCCCCTTATTGCATGGTGAAATCCGCAATTCAAAATGTATCCTGTGCAACAGACAATAGCTATCGCTTCAGATGAGTAGAAAACTACATTAGAGATAAATTAAAAAAAAAGACAACTTCTGCCACAGGGAACACTTATTGCGATAGCGCCCCTAAGAGGATCTGGCCGATATTGCACCTTTTCGAATTCACAGCGTAGGGTAGATCTGCAGTGCCGGTCGGCGACCTTGAACAGGTTATTAAAATGGAATAAAAGCAATAGCAACTTGCCACGGCTTTATCCGTGATTCTGTCCACAACGCATGGATTCGAAACACGTATAAATACGTGCTTCGTCCCCAATGTGTTAATGTATCAATACATTCATTGATCAATAACCTACGTATTTTTACCATGCTACTTATGTTAATTATTATTAAGTGGGCAGTGTCAGAGAAGTTCAGAGGTATCTGTTAGGTGGTTCCTGCACTGTATATACAGATAACAAGCCACTCACCCACCTAGACACAGCCAAACTCGGTGCAGTAGAGCAACGATTGGCAGGCGAGTGTCACGTTTTTAGACTCGGACGTGAAAGTTGTATTAAAATATTTAAAGATAAAAGAGATGAAACACTTTTGAAGGTATTTATTATAAAAAGTGAACAAGCAATGTAATTTAAAAAGTGAATAAGCAAAGTATTATAAAAGGTGAATATAGCAACCTAGTTTGTTACAACCGGCCGGTCGTGTAGAAAAGAAAAATGCAGTCAAGTCATTGTTCCGTCAGTCCAGTCTCGTCCGTCCAGTCAGTCAGTGCAGTAGTCTAGTCGAAGTCAAGCAGAGAAGTGAAGTGAAGTCCAGTCCTTTCTCTGTCAGGGTGTTTTATTGGTCCCCCAATCGACCAGTGTGGCTGTGGTCTTCGTCCTGCGTGCACGTTGTGTGTCTGTGTGTATCAGCCAGTATGTCCGCCGTGCATGAGTGCGTGGTACGCACATTTACGTGCGCATTTGTGCGTGTGTGTCTCTATCGATAACGATCTGTGATTAATGGAGACTGTGCTATGTTGACCAGTGGTTGACCGGGATTTTATAACTCTTTGCCAGTCGTATATTAGTTGGCTTGTGGCATTTTGTGACAATGAGTTGAATTATTTGATCCGGGCTAATCTGGTGAGATCTCTCACCAAAGGAGTCAATGTGTGCGTGTGGAGAGTGAGGGTGTATGTGTGTGTGTGGGGGGGAGATGTGTGTGTGACAGTGAGAGTGAGTGATGGGGGAGGGCTGATCTGTGTACTGTAGTGGAATGTATCAATGTGTCTCCTGCAGTATTATGGAGAATTGCTACATGGAATTTGGCTCCATTTAACCTGACCTTAAAATATTGTCCCGGGGCTAGGAATGGGAATGCGGATCGGATGCCTTGTCTCGCCGGTACAGGGAGCCCAGTACAGCTGAGGCCTCAGAGGAGAAAGATGTTTGGGAGGAGAGGCTCTTTGGCATCCAGTCTGACATTTCTGTGCTTCCAGGTTGTTCCAAAGAGAGCCGTGTTGCAAGAACAAGATCGAGTTATTGGACGACTGTTGGCCCGTTGGAGAAAAGCCTGAGCGCCTGGCGCCTGAGGAAGGGAAAGTGCTGTATCGACAGTGTACTGGCCAAATATGTACAGAGATGTCGAGAAATGGTGTCAGCAGTGTGGGAGATGTGTTTTTTAGCAAAAGCTGTACAGCCAAAAATCTAACCGGTTATGGGCAGTCTTGCAGGCTTCTCGGCCACATGAAATATTTTTACCATGTTGGAACCAGCTTCAAATGGAAGAGAAAATGTGCTGGTCTTAACAGATGTGTTTTCTAAGTACACCCAGGCCATTCCCACTAAAGATCAGCGGGCCAGTACAGTAGCTGATGTTCTGGTGAAGCAGTGGTTTCATTTATTCGGGAATGTATCTGTGATGTATTGTCCTTAAATACTTGCCGTAGTTCCCAGCTCCCAGTTGTGGGTACTTCCCAGATCAGGGAAGAAACTTTGAGAGTAGCTTGGTCAGACAGTTATGCAAGGTCTACAAGATTCACAAGTCTCGTACTACCCCTTACCATCCTCAGGGCAATGGTCAGTGTGAGAGATATAATCGCACATTACACTGCCCCCTGACCAGAAGAGATATTGGCCACGGCACCTTCCTCAGCTATGCATACAACACCACAACGTGCATCAGTCAACTGGCATGACTCCCTACTTTTTAATGTTTGGCCGGGAGCCCCGGCTGTCTGTGGATTTCTTGCTAGGGGCGGGGCTAGATGAGGGTAAAGGAGCACCAGGAGTCACTGGAGGGAGCGTATAGCCACGTACGACAGCGGCTGGCTACAAGGAGAGAGTACAGAGATAGGAAACAGGAAGAGAAAGTGAGAGATCCATTTATAGGGGAGGGAGACCTTGTATATGTCCGTAACCATGGGGTAAAGGGTCGGAACAAGATTCAGGATGTCTGGGAACCGACCCCTTACTGGGTGGTACACTTCCCCCCAGAACGCGGTGTGGTCTACTCCATCACCCCTGCAGTTCAGGATGGTCCGGTGCGGCAAGTCCACCGGACTGAGTTGAGAGGTTTGCCCATAGGTGAGTTGAGGCCATATTCAGGCCACAATTTAGGGGAAGAGCAGGGGGATATAGGCGACAAAGGAGTGGGGGAAACAGATTTTACACTGACAGAAGTTTTAAAAAGGGTCATACTATATAGTTCAGTAAACTAAAGCCCACCACCCTCTTTTCATCCCCCTTTCTCCATCTCCTCTCAACTCCTCCATCTTCCTATTTACCACACCTCCTTCTCGTCCCGTCCCCCATGCTGCTATGATGCCTGAATTTCCCCAAAGGGATAAAAAAAGGAATATCTTTTCTTATCTATCGTCTCCATCGCTGTTCTCTCCCTCCACTCCTTCTCCTCCCCTCTTCTCTCCACACAGTGTCAGAACACAGGCTGCTCCGCCACCTTCCCCCTCCACGAGGAGTTCCACCACTCTGCCTCCCGTTTGTTCCAGGACGTCCCGTGCCCCCACCCGGGGTGTGAGCTCCTGGTGCCGAGGCACCACCTGGGGGCCCACGCCCAGCTCTCCTGCTCCTCTGATCTCAAGACAGCTGAGGCAGCAGGTGGCGCCACGGAGGCCACCATGGGTAATCTTACCTGCTTCTCGACATGGCATCCATTCGGGCTCATCCGGGTCTGACTCGGTAATCGCTGTCTGTGTCGCTATCGCTGAACATTTCAGTGAAATATATATACTACTGCTGCGCGGTGAGACGCTCTAAACATTACATCCTCAGCCGGTTTGGCTTTAGTATTTTTCTGATTTACCAGAAATGCGGACTCCAACGTATATTCTTCACCTTGTTTTTCATCTTCATGATAATCTCCAATTGTTCGCTACACACCGATAACTATTGCCACCTCTCTCACAAACAGTTTGCTCAGCTGAGTTCATGGGGGACAGGACCAACTGGCCCAGATGTACTCAAAAGGTAGGCGACACTGCCACCTATCGGGATTCGATCGTCATTTATTTCAGTCCCAGGGTTACCACATCCATACACAAGGTGTGCGAGAGTAGTATCGTAATACATTTTTATTTTTTTTAAACGAATATACTTATTTTTGGTGTTCAATGCATGGGCGCAAAAAACAAATATACTCGTTATTGGCAGTCAATGAGTTAAAATAACTGTTAAATAGCTCTACATTCTGACAGCCATCACTGATATAGAGTGTCTGGTCAGTAACATGGGTTCATCAGACACTCTATATCAGTGATGACTGTCGGAATATAGAGCCAGTATTTGAACACTTATTTTAACATGTAGACCATTTTAATTTAACAACAAGAGAGACCAATTACAGCACCTTTAATGACATGTTTTAAGATAAAGCTCATATAGAAAAGGTAGGAGGAGTGAGATTATCTGAGAGGGAGGAAGGCTGAGAGGAAACCGGAGGATGAAGAGCATTTGAGAACCTATAGGGATCGACCATCTCATAGCTGCATCACTGAGTTCTGATCTGAGACTGTTAGTTTTGTTTCTAGTGGAAGGTACGTTAGGGAAGGAAGGAGGACTCAGATGTGTGTGGAAGGAGGACTCTGATGTGTGTGTATAATTTAAATGTTATCCCTTTAGTACTTTGTGGAACTGGGTTTTATGATTGTGCGAAATGTCAACGGAAGCGTCTCTGGGGAAATATGAGGTGTGTGGAGGGAAATCCGTATGCAGCCGCCGTCAGCTTTGTGACGTTTATTTTGTGCAAGATTGACATTTATGGGGGTGGGGAGAAATGTCCTTTGTCTTAACGAAAAATAATCTCTGTACATTTATTAATTGTAATTATTATTATTATTTTTTTAAACTTTATTTTTTTTAGCGTTTATCGCTTTTCCTGGTCAAACATGACCGACAGATACAGTGAGGGTGAAACGGGAGAGAGAGCAGGGGAAGACGGCGGGTCCGGGAATCGAACTCAGGTCAGCCGATCCGCGACGCAGCGCGGTACATGGTGTGCTACTGGAGCGCCCTTTAATTGTAATTTTTATATATTAACTTTATCAATGGACAAGTGATTTTGTATGCAGATCATTCTGTTGGGAGGAAAATGTTACTCCGTGCTATTTTGCAATACGGGGATAGGACCTGATAAGCATATGGCTTCTACCTATTCCTTTTCAGACAAGACTGTTTTGTTTATTATTTTATCTTCTTTTTTTTCCACATCAAATTGTCTTTCTATTTAAAACAATTTTTGATTGTTATTTCTTCATGTTTATTGTTCGAAATCAAACTCATTTATTCATTTATTTATAAGGTTGTATTAGAATAAAGAGGATAGCTATATCACCATTGTCCATCGCCAACTTGTTTTTATTTGATTAACAACTTCCATCATCTCACGTCAAGTACACTGCTCACAATGACATCGAACTGTAAACAATCGAAGCAGCAAGCAAATGGGTCAGAGTCAGACTCATTGTGTAAACATTAACAAAAGGTGTCACTTTGTAGTTGTACGTCACAGCATCTCATCGTCATGGCTACGCCACACCATCCCGTTACTATTGTGTCACACACAATATAACCACAGGTAAACAATACCACGTGTCTCAAACAGCAACACAAACATCTACATACCGATCGCCCAGATCTCGAGGGATTCTTTGCTGCCTACCAGACACCAATATTAGGAGAAGCAAGTCTACCTCAGGGCTACGTGGAGTAGACGACTTTATAGAACATTCTCATTCATCGATCTGATCACAAGATTCACCCACACCGACAACAATGGAGATGAACAGTAATGATCCGGTATGATGGATGGAGCCGTCCGTACATGAAAGTCAGCCCCTCCTGCTGCGGTTGCGTGGTTCGGCCACAGGGAGGCACTAGTCTGACTCTGCCCCAGTGGTCTCTGGGGGGATCCTGGCGGACTCCACGTGAGGGGAGGGGTGCCGTGACGCGGGAGGACTGTCCGTCACGGACTGCATCAGGGGCAGGTAAACGTCGTCCATGTTGGGCATCACAAACACTTTCTGTGACAAGAAGAAGTAGAGGGGAGAATATAGATGAGAATGTGAAGCACTGGAGTCGCTATGGGTCAGAGTGGGCTGAACCACAGGGGATAAAGCGATATCAAAACGGATGAGGGTTAAGTGGTGCTGTAAGTGGTATTCTTCTGTTAAAAAGTGTTATAGCTAGGGATGCTCGATATTGGCTTTTTTACCGATACCGATATTCCGATATTGTCCAACTCTTAATTTCCGATACCGATATCAACCGATATCAACCGATACCGATATATGCAGGGTTTCCCACCCCAAAAAACGGAATAATTTCAGGTAACTAATCATTTCACTGGATATATATATAACAAATATTGTTATTGTTTTTTTCTTTTTTTAAACCGATACCGATATTTTCCGATATCACATTTTACTGCCGATATCGGCCGATAATATCGGTCGGCCGATAATATCGGACATCCCTAGTTATAGCTCTACATTCCGACAGCCATCACTGATATAGAGTGTTTGGTCAGTAACATTGGTCTCCCAGTCCCTCTGCTCTGCAGTAAACAGAATTTATTTTCCCTAATATCTAATATATAATACCTAATATATCCTGTTCCCACTTTATCCAATCAGGAGAGAGAACCCTAGATATTTCTACTTATTTCAAGAGATCTTGCCAAGCCAAATTTTCTTACTGCACTGGCAGATAATTTTTTACTACACATAAAACTAGTTTTTATTTCTTATTTTGTCAGACCCTTTTTG
This sequence comes from Notolepis coatsorum, assembly GCF_963971535.1. Taxonomy (NCBI): domain Eukaryota; kingdom Metazoa; phylum Chordata; class Actinopteri; order Aulopiformes; family Paralepididae; genus Notolepis; species Notolepis coatsorum. The sequence continues at coordinate 7,098,412 of NC_140174.1, forward strand.
CAGCGCGGAGTTGCAGCACAGTGGGCCTGACGGAGAGATGATGATGTTACCGTCAGAGCCATTTAATGTAGTTTATAGACATCATTCATCCTTGTGAAAGCCCCCCCCCCCACACACACACACACAAAGGGCCCATGTGCAGTTGTATCCCCTGTATCTCCACTCCTGATGTCAATGTGTGTGTGTGTGTGTATGAATATGAATATGAATCTTTCTATATACTATAGTATCAACTAATCTTGTTGATTCAGCTCAGCCTGTTCCAAGCATCTACTCAGTTGATTCTACTGTATGAATACAATTTGAATAGGACAAGGAAAGTGTAACTCTTGTATAAATCGTGGAGAGTTCAGCCACGACAGTGTTTTTTTTTTTTATCCACTTTTTCTCCCATTTTCTATATTTTCTCCCATCCCAATTTCGTATCATCCAATTCAACCCTCCCCTGTCACGAACGCTGTTTCTTGCCTCCCACAAGCCGGCTGCAATGTGGACTAAGTCATCCATAGCACGAGTCCCCTCCGGTACTTGAGGTAACAGCAGTCGCATCTTTTCACCTGCGCAGCTCGATCTCTCAGTGGCGAGGAGTAACGCGTGGGAGGCTCACGCTGCCCCCGACACTTCCTGATTCTACTGCGCAGGCGCACCAACCGACCTGTAGGAGTCGCTGTCCACAACGCCCGATCCCCACCCATCAGTTTCCCACCCCCTAACACGGCCAATGTGTATTAGTACGGACGACCAGCTAAACTGAAAGCAAATGTGGAGAGCTGGATTCGAACAGTCGAGCCCAGCGTCTCCGTCATTCGTGGCGAGCGCCTTGCCCACTACGCCATGTAGCCGCAGCCACGACAGTGTTTGGTCCTTTATGAATATTAAACAGCAGAGAGTTTTTTTCTTTTCTTTTTTTTTCTTTTTTTCTGACGTGTCAAGGACAAAGGAGCAAGACGAAGGGGGAAGAAGAGAAGGGAGGAGGAAATGGTATAAGGACATAGGGGACAGAACACAGGTAGGGGGGGGGGGATCCATGGATACACAAGGAAGGATACGGCAAAATATGTTATCTTGTATTCAGACTTATCGTGCTTAAATGCTCATTTAGCTTTTCTCTCAAGAAATTGGCACTTGCTAGCGGCTGGGTGGCGCAGCGGACATTGCGCTCGTCACCAACGCAAGAGACACCGGGTTCGAATCCGGCTGTCGGCGTTGTTGCCTCCGGCTTGGGCCGGCCGTCATACTGACTCAATTGGAAGAGTCAGCGGGTGGGAAGTCGAAGGGTGGTAGTCTGGTCGTTGTGAACAGCGACTCCTACAGGTCGGTTGGGGGACGCCTGCACAGCAAAGTCAGGAAAATGGCGGGGGGGGGAGCAGCGTGAGCCTCCCACACGTTACTCCTCGCCAAATGAGAGTCCGCGCTGGCAGGTGAAAAGACGTGACAGGCTGCCTCCACGTGTATCGGAGGGGACACGTGATGCAAGGCTTCTATCCTCCCTACAACCGGCCAGTGGGGGGCATATGCAAGCAACGATCAGGGGAGGGGAGGGGAGAATTGGCACGAGAGGTAAATTGGGATGAGGAGAAAAATCACAGAAAAAGGAGGAGAAAAAAGTAGAAAAAAAAAAGAAAAAAAAATTGGCACTTGATGGTTTCAAGGAATTTGACTTGTTTCATATTTGGAATGAAACAAGGAAACGTTCAAATAAATCTCCTGTAGTCAGTCAACCTTTGACTTAACATACTATCTGTCTTGAAATAAGTCTTAATACAATGCTACCATCACCCTGCCCATACCTGCACCTCCCCTCCCCCACGCTGCTATGACACCCACATGTCCCCAATAGGGGGATCAATAAAGGAATATCTCATCTTATTATCTTACTTTCACTAGAATAAATTTGCTTTTTCAGAGTACCACTGGGAGGAGAGAAGGGCAGAGAGGGATGAAGAGGAGGAGGGCAGAGAGGGATGAAGAGGAGGAGGGCAGAGAGGGATGAAGAGGAGGAGGGCAGAGAGGGATGAAGAGGAGGAGGGCAGAGAGGGATGAAGGAGGGGAGGAGGAGGGCAGAGAGGGATGAAGAGGAGGAGGGCAGAGAGGGATGAAGAGGAGGAGGGCAGAGAGGGATGAAGAGGAGGAGGGCAGAGAGGGATGAAGAGGAGGAGAGAGGGATGAAGAGGAGGAGGGCAGAGAGGGATGAAGAGGAGGAGGGCAGAGAGGGATGAAGAGGAGGAGAGAGGGATGAAGAGGAGGAGGGCAGAGAGGGATGAAGAGGAGGAGGGCAGAGAGGGATGAAGAGGAGGAGGAGGGCAGAGAGGGATGAGGAGGAGGAGGGCAGAGAGGGATGAAGAGGAGGGCAGAGAGGGATGAAGAGGAGGAGGGCAGAGAGGGATGAAGAGGAGGAGAGGAGAGAGTGATGAAGAGGAGGAGGGCAGAGAGGGATGAAGAGGAGGAGAGGAGAGAGTGATGAAGAGGAGGAGGGCAGAGAGGGATGAAGAGGAGGAGGAGGGCAGAGAGGGATGAAGAGGAGGAGGGCAGAGAGGGATGAAGAGGAGGAGAGGAGAGAGGGATGAAGAGGAGGAGAGGAGAGAGGGATGAAGAGGAGGAGGGCAGAGAGGGATGAAGAGGAGGAGAACAACAACCTGGAACTCATCCTGCAGCTTCTTCTCAATCCACTCCGTCACGTGGCAGAAAGTCACCTCCCTCTCCCCCAGTTTGGGACGAACCCGCAAGTCCAGCTTTGGTGGCGCACAGAAGCTATACCTGAACACACACACACACACGCACGCACACACACACACACACACACAGAGAGAGCACACACACAGAGAGAGCACATCATAACAGCATGTCATAACAGCACATCCATATCACATCCACAGCAAACTTGTTGAGAGCTATTCGTATCTGTGTGCCGTTCTTCTATGTTACGTTGTACTTGAGACAACCTTGGAGATTAATATAATTTCAAATGTAGTACAGTGGAGTGAGGGCAACCGCACCAGGGCTTTCCCTAAACAATGGTATAGGGGGCGCAGTGCCACTATGTGGTTTAAGAAAATAAATAAATACACTTTCAAATGTATTTTGCAGTGAAAGCTTGGGGCCAACTTTGTCCAATACATGATTGTTCTGTTCCTTTGTTCCACTGTGTGTCCGCGCGTGTGTGTGTGTGCGTGCGTGTGTGTGTGTGTGTGTGTTTTCGTGTTCAACGTTAAACTGTACTTAATGTTTTTAAGTTGCAGGAAATTACAGAAAATCGGCTTTCTTTATTGCTTTCTTTTTGTTGGCTCATGAACGGGGGGCACAGACCCCCTCAGGAGGGACCACCCCCTAGTTGTGACTCAGCAGCACCATCTTGTTTGAAAATCCTGGGGAAAGCCCGGCATATCCTGTCGGCAAGAGGAGATGGGAAAATAGGCTCACTATATAGATAATCGTATCACATCCGCGTAGCGAACCTCTTTCACATCGAATCAGTATCCGTGCCCTGTCTTTCTGTGTCACATCGTACTTGATAATCATACTGTGTGTATCGGAGTGAAAGTGGGTCAAACTATGGGAAAATGTGGTTGTTTAGTCTGACGTATATTCATGTCCGGGGGCCAAACGCTCCGCTTCAAACGGCGGGAGATACTAGGAGCACATGACCCCGTGACTCAGATCTATTAAAACAACAAGGGACACTGAGGTGCGCTGAAAATACGTGAGCCTAGGCCAAAGCAGGAAGCTTGGCCACAGAGTCTGTTTACTGGAAGGTCGATACGTCACGACTTAACAACCGAATAGGCTCTGAGCTCAACAACAAAGGGAAGGAAGGGAAGCAGCGGTTGTGATTGGAGGATCAAGAAAAGAGGGCGGGACTTGAGATAGGTCAGATAGTGTTTGGTATCACTGACTGGTATCAGTCCACCTCTGACTCAACCCTGGAGCGCTTCGTTTCAGGTGAGAAAGCAATCGAACCGAAAGCAGCTTTTGTTGGCATTTTTCCAAATATCTCTAAATGTGTGATTATTCCTCATCACAAGGTTATTCTTTTTCACTTTTAGTGAGTGCAAAATAATCAAACAACGTTGTGATACTAAACAGTCAGGCTACACCCGTCAATCAACCACCCTCCCTCTGGAACACCCTCCCCATTCACATCCACACCCGTCAATCAACCACCCTCCCTCTGGAACACCCTCCCCATTCACACGCGTCAATCAACCACCCTCCCTCTGGAACACCCTCCCATTCACACCCGTCAATCAACCACCCTCCTCTCCTTCAAACAGGCCCTCAAGACCCGCCTCTTCAAGCTCGCTTTCACCTGATCATCATCCTCCCTCCATCAACACTCAAACTTTACATTTTAAATAATTTGTTTTATTACTGATATTTCTTTGTTGTGTTTTACTCTATTCTGTATTTATTAAATAATTTAAATTGTAAATAATAATTTGCCATTTAAATAATTTGAGTGTGTGTAAAGTGACTTTGGGTACCTAGAAAAAGCGCTATATACATTTCATGTATTATTTATTTGTTTATCAAACGTGAAACAAAACCGAACCAATAAGAACTGCAACAAAAATTAAGAATTTCACTTTGGATTTGGACCATTTCAAACAAACATAGGTGTGAAAATGCAGTAAGTCGGTGAAACCAGGATATAAAGCGATATCCATAGAAATAGAACAGACATTCCCATACAAATCAATGTTGCACATCTATGGTCATACCATATTCTATCTGTAGGGGGCGGTGGGATGTTGACCACCAGGGTTCCCGACAGCTCCCTGACCTCCACGGTGAGCAGCAAGGGAGTGTTCGACATCTCCTCAATCTTCTTCTTGATGAACTCATTTTCTGTCGCCTTCTGGAAGTACTTAGACTTAGCGATTTTGTCCACAAATCTTAAAATCTTCCGTCCTGTCCTGCCACCCCTGTAGAGAAGATTATAAAAGAGGATTGGGGGAGAGAAGAGGAAGAGTGGACGAGGAGAGAGGAGAAGAGAGGGGAAGAGGGGAAGGAGAAGAAGAGAGGGGAAGAGGAGAGAGGAGAAGATAGGGGAAGATGAGGGGAAGAGAGTGGAGGGGAGAAGGGGGAATATGAGGAGAGGAGAGTGGGAGGGATGAGAGGGTTTAGGCTGAGTTGGACTTGATGAGTGGATTTAAAAAGGTTAAAAGTCAAAAGTGACCACAAATGAAATCAAAAGTGATAACAGATGAAATATACCATCCATTATTTAAGCCACAGCCTGCCAGGTTATAGAGGTTATGTTATTATACCATCTGATATGTGCCAGGTCCAAAATACTGATATTCAAACATCATGCACCTTTCAACCCTAACAAGAACATCACGTAAGAGAGTGACTGCAGGCAGTGATATTTAATCAGCATATCAGTCAAGGGGAGCGGAATATTCTGTTCAGTCCAGTTCGCACTGGATTTTCAGAGTTGAAATAAAGGTAATGTATTTTTATATATATATATATTCAGATTCCAAGTGGACAGCTCTAAGTACAGAGTACAGTTGTGAACATGCACCCAAGACGCATTGAGGACGCATTGAGATCCGATCACTCAACATTCGGAGGTGGTCTGGGTCGCATTACTCGCATATGACCACAGACGAACAGACGTACTTAGAGCTGTACACTTGTGATCGGATCACCCAAGATGCATGTTAATGCCAGGTGTGTTACATCGGCAGTTGGAGGGTTCTCTCTCTGACTTCTGGCTTCAGGAGAGGGTGGTGCGTGTTCACACATACTGACTGAACTGTCCTATAGGGCACAGGGAGAACATGATGTGAATTCTTAAAATAGGTGGCATTCCCCTTTAAGCGAGGGGGAATTTGCCATTGTTAACACTTATTGGGACGTTGTTGGTAATAATAATAATAATAATAATATATTCCTGCAAATAAAATTTTTACAGGCTCAAAATCCATGGTGGAGGATGGCAAAAGTTAAAATATTTAAAGGTATAATCTGTAATGCCGTCTAACAGTGACCTCTATAGGCAACAGAGCCCCGCTTGGTATTACACATATTGGTTGGAGTTTAGTGACTTATTACACTGTGAATGTCTCCACACCTCTCTTGGCAGAGCCTGAGGTGCGGCCAGGTGTAGCAACCCCTCCCCTGTACCCACTGAAATCCAACCCACACACCAGACAAAAACAAAAACTATAAACAAAGCACAGTACCATGTTGTCCTCTTTTGCCTCGGAGGTCGCTGTTTGACGACACGACGGATTCTACCTTTACACTTTTACCAGGGCACATTCTTTCGTGGGCCGCCAACGTCTGCGTCGTTGACAGACCTCTCACTGAAGAACATCCAGGTTTGCTGTCTACCGTTGCTTCTATCAAAGCTCACCCCTCAGATCCCGGTGAGGACGTCGGCCCCTGGGGCTCGCAGAGCAGCACCTCCTCCTCATCAGACGAACAAGCACTGGATGACTCCTCATCGCTGTCAGCCAGCACACTGAGGACGGGCCTACAGCTGGAGGGAGAGAGAGAGGGAGAGGGGGCATGGAGGGAGGGAGGGAGGGAGGGAGGGAGGGAGAGAGAGGGAGAGGAGACATGGAGGGAGAGAGAGAGGAGACATGGAGGGAGAGAGAGGGAGAGGAGACATGGAGGGAGAGAGAGAGGAGACATGGAGGGAGGGAGAGGAGGCATGGAGGGAGAGAGAGAGGAGACATGGAGGGAGAGAGAGAGGAGGCATGGAGGGAGGGAGAGAGAGAGGAGACATGGAGGGAGGGAGAGAGAGGGAGAGGAGGCATGGAGGGAGAGAGAGAGGAGACATGGAGGGAGAGAGAGAGGAGGCATGGAGGGAGAGAGAGAGGGAGAGGAGGCATGGAGGGAGAGAGAGAGGGAGAGGAGACATTAAGGGAGAGAGAGAGGGAGAGGAGACATTAAGGGAGAGAGAGAGGGAGAGGAGACATTAAGGGAGAGAGAGAGAGGAGGCATGGAGGGAGAGAGAGGAGACATGGAGGGAGAGAGAGAGGAGACATGGAGGGAGAGAGAGGAAGAGGAGGCATGGAGGGAGAGAGAGAGAGAGGAGGCATGGAGGGAGAGAGAGAGGAGGCATGGAGGGAGAGAGAGAGGGAGAGGAGGCATGGAGGGAGGGAGGGAGAGGAGGCATGGAGGGAGGGAGGGAGGGACGGACGGACGGACGTACAATGGTTGGATGGATGCTTGGGTGGATGGATGGATGGATGGAGTGATGGGGGGATGGATGGATGGATGGATGAATGAATGGATGAAGGGATGGAAAGGCACGACAAGGACAGCTCTCATTAATCTGTGCCACAAAAAATAATCCGGGGTGTATGACAGACAGGCTCAGGCTCTGGCAGGGAGCCACCTAATGGAGGTAAAGTACCGCTCTATCCCGGACATCAGAGGAGATGGTTTTAATGTGTTTAGTGTGTGTGTGTGTTTAGTGTGTGGGTGTGTGTGTGTGTGTGTTGTGACTGACCCCAGGGTCCCAGTCTCCGTCAGACTAACGATGTCCTGTCCACCCTCCTTGCCCAGCTTGGACAGGTTGAACTTGGTCTGCAGGGTCATCTGGAGGGTTCCTGTGTACGCCACCTCCAGCTCCAGCCACAGACCTGTGTGCCACACGACGACGACAGACAGAAACACACACACCCTGCTAGCGTTAGTTACACATACAGTACGGTACAGACAGTCGACCGTTGGACAGCCGCAAATACACACACACACATTAGGGATGGGTACCGAATTAGGTACTTTTATAACGACCGAATCACGTCGGTGCTACCGAGTACCGATTCACGTGAGATCCGTCGGTGCCACATTTCGGTACTTTTTCTTTTCACGTCAACGTTCACACGCACAATATATATACGCTTACCTAGGATTTGACTTGATTCAACAACAAAGCAGTCGGGGCAATGGCAAGCCGAAAACGGTCGAAGGTGTGGTTATTTGAAGTTTGGATATTTTTTTTCATAACTGACGTAGGTAGATTACATTTTTAGAGACTAAAGTACCGAAAAAAGGTACCGTTGGGTACCGGCATCGGTTCAAATGTGAAAGGTACCCAACCCTAACACACATTTAAACACAGATCCATCTAGTAGTAGTATAGTAGTAGTGTACATAGGACCCAGTGCCTTTAAGTGATTTATTAGCATGTCTATTTTATCATGTCCATTCTACTTATTTTATTTACTATTATTACTATTGTATTTTTGCACAATCGTAGCGGGCATGGCCAACCGTACATTTCACTGTATGCCCTGGTATGTATGTGATGAATAAACTCTTGAATCTTGAATCTTGATCTTTGATTCAATAAATTCGCAAATCCAAATTGGGCTGAACAATCTTGCCATACTTTTCTTTGTAATGAAAACTAGCAAACACTGGGCACCCAAGTGGCGACCCATGTAAAGCGGTGCGTCGCGAAGCGGCCGACCCGGGTTCGATTGCCGGACCCGCCGTCCTTTGCCGAATGTCTTCCCCCCGCTCTGTCTCCCGTTCTTCCTCTCTCTCTCTCTACCGGACTGCCCGGTAGTACAAACAAATAAAAATCTACCAAAAACATAATAATAATAAAAAGAAAACAGCAAACACTGATGGGGGGGGGGGGGGGGGAAACACCTTATGAAATGGTAATTTATTCATTGTACATTCCATTACACCCGACCCACTGTACAGGAGCGGTCGACTGTAAGAACTAATTAACTGTAGACAATGGGCAGTGGCAGACCTCTGAGGCCTCATCTGTAGAGAGAGGTACTTAGCGAGGAGATTAAACTGCTTTATGGTGATTATGAGGGATCGCCAAATTATGGTAAATTACGACAGATTATACAGTAATTCCCCCGCGGAGGGATGACACATGTTAAACCTGGGCGGAGAGAAAATCTGAAAATAGGATGATTTGCGGGCAAAGTGATTTGACGTGGGAGGTGGTTGTGTAATAGTGTTGCAGGAGACGCGTAGATGTTGATGCAGAGAGACAGAGGGAGGGAGAGGAGGGGGGTGTGTGTGTGTGTGTGTGTTACGTTCTGGTTCGCTGACTGCTGTCTGTGAACCACCCACCATTCTGTCAACTGTCACTTGGCTACTGTCACCTGTCTCCCTTGTCACTTAGTGCTGTCACTTAGTGTATGGGTCCTGATTGGCTGTCACAGGGGTGTGTGTGGAATGTTGGAATGTGGTCGCTACTTAACCCTTCTATCTTTTGTTTGCTCTTCGTCAGGTCTTCATTATAACGTTCGGAGATAACGTGGGCGGTTCCGGTTTCTGGACCACCATTAAGCTCCATTTATATATTCCCTCTTTCTTTCCTGCCACTCGGCAATGTATCCTAGTATTACTCTTTGTGTTCTTTACTATTAAATCGAACCTACTTAAGAGTACACCCTCTCCGTCTCCTTGATTGCATACCACAACTGGAACTCACCTACCTCCATCCTGACATGTGTGTGTGTGTGTGTGTGTGTGTGTGTGTGTGTGTGTGTGTGTGTGTGTGTGTGTGTGTGTGTGTGTGTGTGTGTGTGTGTTGTGTGTGTGTGTGTGTGTGTGTGTGTGTGTGTGTGTGTGTGTGTGTGTGTGTGTGTGAGGGGGGGGGGTAGAGTACCATGTCCCATTTGAGCCAAATCTGGAAATAAACTAAATATTGAGGACTCAGGCACAGCATACATCCACACACACACACACACACACACAGTAGTATACACATGAGAGCGAAAGCGTTTCAATAGTGAACGTGAGAGCGTCTCAATAGTATTGGCCTAAATGGCCAATACACACACACTCACAGACACACACACATGCATGCACACACGTACACACACTCACAGACAGACACACATGCAAGCATGCACACACATGCATGCATGTATACACACACACATACACACACACACACATGCATGCATGCACACACACACAAACACACACAGATGCACATACACGCACATACACGCACATACACGCGCACACACACACACACACACACACACACACACACACACACACACACACGCACACCTAGCTGCAACAACGTCCCAGCTTGATAGTGCATATCTGGGCCACAGATAAGGTCATACAGCTTCCCTGTGCTCTTTATGACTTGGCACATATTCGCTGAACCTCGTGACATGTAAACACACACCAAGCACAGCTACCCGAGTGATTTAAAATGATATATGCAGATGATCCGGGTAAGAAACACAAACGACGTGGCGGCCGGGTAGCGCAGCGGACTAAGCGTCTGTCTACCACCACAGAGCCAGTGGGATCGAATCCAGCTGTGGTGCCTCCGGCTTGGCCGACCGTCCATACTGACACGATTGGAAGTGTTAGCGGGTGGGAAAGCCGGCGAGGGTGTGTGTCCTTGTCGTTGTAAAACAGCGACTCCTACAGATCGATCGGGGCGCCTGCACAGCAAGGTCGGGTCCTGGGAGAGGTAGTGTGACCTTCCACGCGTTACACTCCCCCAGGCCAGTGAGAGTCCTCGCTGCCAGGTGAAAAGAAGCGGTGGGCTGGGTACACATGTGTCGGAGGAAGCATGTGATAGTCTCCGCCCTCCCAGACCGATGGTAGGGGGCAGAGCACGCAACGACCAGGTAGGGGATTGGGAATTGGCATAACGACTAACATTGGGATGGGGGAAAGATGGAAAAAGAAAGGGGGGAAAAAGAGAAAGTAAAAAATAAAATAAAAAAACACGAACAAGGAAAACTCACCTCAGCTTTGTAAAAATACAAACCTACCGCCTATAAGGACCAAACAAAAGTAGAACACGACGAGTAGAGCTACAGCTGGAGCTAACGTTAGAGTTCACCTTTTCACATTTCTTACCAAACTGTATATACATTTAAAACAATCAGATAGCTGTGCTTTGTGTGAATACATGCTACAAAATATGAGCAAACTTAGCAAGTGCATAGGGAAAATGTACATCATCACACAGCTAGCATCACACAGCTAGCATCGCACAGCTAGCATTGCACAGCTAGCATCGCACAGCTAGCATCACACAGGAGCATGTCTATGTATGTTGCCCGGGTTCTATGTTCCCCACTCCTGCTAAAAAGGGTCCTACTGTATGTTCCCCGGGTTCTATGTTCCCCGCTCCCGCAAAAAAAAAGGGTCCTATGTTCCCCGCTCCCGAAAAAATGACAGAGTTGTGTGAGGGTGTAGATGTTGCAACAGATTTGCACGTATAGGCCTATCAATGCGATTAAATAGAATGGCACTGGTAGTAGGCCTATTCATGACAAACAGCTTGCGCCAGGTGCTATGTAGTATAATATGCGCTTGCGCTGGTTAGACTATATGTAACGTACATTACTTGCAGTGCATTCAGGGGAGTAGGGGGGGGAGGTTAGGATGATTCCAAGGGCCCAGCACTGGGGGGGGGGGGGGGGGCAGAGAACACTATTATTATCTTTTTATTAATATGGTTTTTATTATTATCCTAAGTAAGGGATAATGTATAGCTACGAGGTCATTGTCGCAAAATAATTGACCGACACAGAGTTTAAAATACCGAGCCGCTTCGGCGAGGTGTTTTAAACGTCAGTGAAGGTCAATTATTTTGCGACAATGACTGAGTAAAGCTATACATTATCCCGCTTATTACATGGCTAACTTACTAACAATATACCTAATTCATTTGACAAATCGCAGTTGTTCTGTGGCTCTGTCGGCCCAAATAAAGTGATTATTATTATCGCGGGCAGCCTCTGTTCTGGCTCCGCTGTAATACACAAACTCCGCTGTCAGTGCAGTCGCGGCAGGTGTGTCTGATTTGCTGCACTATACATTATCCCGCTTATTACATGGCTAACTTACTAACAATATACCTAATTCATTTTACATCGACTCGCAACACTGGTTCTGGCTGCGTTCTGGCTCCGCTCGTCGCTCCGCCCCCTGTCATCGCCGGCAGCAGAACACCGGCAGTGTCTAATTGCACTGAAACAGTGTGTGTCAGTGGGCTTGATTGCGAACAGCTGCGCACAGCGGTCATTATTGAAAAAACAGCGGTCATTATTGAAAAATAATGACCGCTGTCGGGGGGCTATTGACCAATCACAAGCAAGCATTTCGGCGAATGTGAAAACGCCATGTAATAAAGTAAGTTAATGTAGATGACTCAAAAGTATAATTACCTGTATTATAAAAAAAAATAGGTAAAAACCATATTATGCGTTTTCATCAATAAATAAATGCCCCACATTTTTTAAGCTTGTACGCTAACGCGCACTCGCATAGATTGGGGGCCCACAAATTGATTCTTTCATGGGGCCCTGAATCTACAGCTACACCCCTGAGCGCATTAATGCATGATTGGGGATTAATGACAAAAGCAATAAACATTAATATATAAAAATTGTTTATTGAAATGCGGGACATTGAAATGTTTAAGATATTGCTCACCATCAACAAGACTTTCATCAGCAAGGTAGCATAATATTGTTGGGTGAAAAAACTTTGAAAATGATTGTAGGTCATGTGCATGAGTGTGCAAGCGCAGGACCGCTGGTAGCACAATTCTGGTGTGCAGCAGAATTCAGTTGAACACCTGCCCTCAAGTGTAAATGAACATCTCTCGCTCATGCCATCAGCTGGTTCATTGTTCTGTTTCTTATTTCAAATGACCGAAATAGATAAAACAAATCAATCATAAATGTCAAGTAGCTAGGTCTACAACTTGCAATAATTCCAGTGAAATATTAGGCTGTGTTTGAGCTTAAAAATAAATGATAAGTTGGTGACGGTGTATGTGTATGTGTATGTGTTTGTGTATGTGTATGTGTTGCTGTTGTTATTATTATTATTATTATTATTATTATTATTATTATTATTATTATTATTATTATTATTATTATTGGCCTATTTATATTATTTTATTATTGTTATTATTATTATTATTATTATAAATGTTTTACTGTCTGACTTCAAGTTTAATTACAGATGGGTTGGTTGCAATAAAAGCTTATTTTGGATTGATTATTGACAGATATCTCTACTGTATTTCTTTGATTTCGTTTGAGAAAAATACAGAATAATGTAGCCTATATACAGTATATAAATACAGAATAATATATAAGTATATATATACTGTATATATATGTCTCATTGAAGAAATATGTTGCATGTTTGTATAGGCTATATACGCCTATAGTAATTGTTTGAGAAAAATACAGAATAATGTAGCCTATATATACAGTATATAAATACAGAATAATATAAGCCTAATTAATAACGGCACCAACTTTACCACCACAGCGCTGTAGCAAAACACCTCTCTTATCATACACATACACTAACGGTAAACTTTTCTCCGTCCCAATGGTTGTGTGGGCTCGCGCTGTATACAGCACACGATACAAGGAGCATATACGAAAAGGGCAAATAATAAAACATAATCAGGTCTACAGTAAATATATATCTTATACAAATAAAACAATATATATAAGGTATAGAAAATGATACACACACGCAATCATAGGACCCTTTTTTCGGGAGCGGGGAACATAGGACCCTTTTTTTTTGCGGGAGCGGGGAACATAGAACCCGGGGAACATAGAACCCGGGGAACATAGGGATGACCCCCATCACACAGCTAGCACTGCACAGCTAGCACCGCACAGCTAGCATCACACAGCTAGCATCGCACAGCTAGCGCCGCACAGCTAGCATCACACAGCTAGCAAACCGGGACGCTGATGTGGCAAACTCACTCCCACTTACATTCCAGCTTACAACATAGGACCCGGGGAACATAGGGATGACCCCCATCACACAGCTAGCACTGCACAGCTAGCACAGCACAGCTAGCATCGCACAGCTAGCGCCGCACATCTAGCATCACACAGCTAGCATCGCACAGCTAGCATCACACAGCTAGCATCGCACAGCTAGCAAACCGGGACGCTGACATGGCAAACTCACTCCCACTTACATTTCAGCTAATATGTTTTCAGCCCCTTCTCTCCAGATCTGGAGATTATGACACAGACACAGAGACCACACACACAGAGACCACACACCACACACACACACACCACACACACACACACACACATGTCCTACATGTCCTCAGCATGGGGTAACAGTTCCCTCGCTGTGTGAGATTACAACAGGATAATAACATCTCATCTCTGCTATAATCACATGAGCAACGTGTCATCATCTCCTCTCCTCCCACTGAGCTGCTGATCTGCTGCTGAGACAGCCATGAGTGTGTGTGTGTGTGTGTGTGTGTGTGTGTGTGTGTGTGTGTGTGTGTGTGTGTGTGTGTGTGCGTGTGTGTGTGTGTGTGTGCGTGCGTGTGTGTGTGTGTGTGTGCAAGCATGGTTGCATGCAAGTGTGTGTGTGTGTGTGTGTGTGTGTGTGTGTGTGTGTGTGTGCAAGCATGGTTGCATGCAAGTGTGTGTGTGTGTGTGTGTGTATACGCGTGTGTGCAAGCCCGTTTGCATGCAATTGCGTGTCTGTGTATACCATAGGTGTGTGTGTGTGCGTGTGTGTGTGCGTGCGTGTGCGTGTGCGTGTGCGTGTGTGTGTGTGTGTGTGTGTGTGTGTGTGTGAGAGAGAGAGAGAGAGAGAGAGAGAGATCTGGGCTCCAGACTGACCTCTGTGGTTAACCTCTGGTCTGGAGGTAGAGATGATCTGGGGCAGACAAGAGCCCATGTCCAACTCTGTCAGAGTTAACTCGTTCATGAAGTAAGGCAGCTGGTACAGAGAGAGAGAGGCAGAGAGGCAGAGAGAGAGAGAGGAGAGAGAGAGAGAGAGAGAGAGAGAGAGAGAGAGAGAGAGAGAGAGAGAGAGAGAAACAGCAGAAATCCAATTTACTATTTCGGGGTTTTTCATTGAAAAGATGGTCTGTGCTGTGCATGTTAAAATGGTAAATGGACTGCATTTATAAAGCAGCTTTTATCCAACGGGCCGACGCGCTTCACAACTCATGCCTCACAGTCACCCGTTCACTCAGACATTCACACGCCGACGGCGGAGGCGACCATGCAAGGTGCCGACCTGCCCGTCTGGCTCAAGGACACTCCGACGACAGCCAGAATCCTCGCAATCACATTTACATTTACATTTAGTCATTTTAGCTGACGCTTTTTATCCAAAACGACTTACAAGTTCTGTAGTCATCAGGAAGGGCACAACTCTATCAGCTGAGTAACAATGTTCATCAAAGTGTCGAGTGCTACAGTGTAGGTTAGTTTATTAGGACAAGTGCATGACAGTAAGGTTAGTTAGGGTTAGATTTTTTAAATATTTTATTATTTATTTATTATTATTATTATTATTATTATTATTTTTAGATAATGGTTGAAGATGTGCGTCTTTAGTCGACGGCGAAAGATTGGACGGGTTTCGGCTGTCCTAACTGGGGTGGGTAGTTCATTCCACCATTGTGGGGCAAAGACCGAGAATAGGCGACTTCTCTTTGATGACCCTCCCGGGGCTTGGATAGGAGGAGTAGGTCTGAGGCGGCCAGAAGATGCAGAGCGTAGGGGTCTTGAGGGTGTGTAGTTAGAGACCATTGACCGGAGGTAGGCGGGAGCGGTTCCCTTTGCTGCACGGTATGCTAGGTCGAGGGCCTTGAAGCGGATTCGTGCAGCAATGGGGAGCCAGTGCAGGTCTCTAAGAAGTGGGGTGACATGGGCCGACTTCGGTAGGTTTGAGATCAGGCGAGCCGGATGACCACGTTTTTCCTACTGTCGCGCACATGGTCAATTACTTTCACAAACACAAGAGGAGCAAGGACACTTGCACCCTGCTTAATATTATTATTATTATTATTATTATTTAATGCAACGTTTCAGTCCGGGATCTTCTTCAGGCTTATGGTAATAAATGGAGAAGGAATGAAGTTTATATAAAAGGCTGGACTAAGAGTGACACACATTACCAGTGCTAACAGGCTACACTTGGAACTATCTATGGGCGTTTATTTATACAAAACATTGTATTGTCAACAAATCGGTAAGCAAATAAAAAAAACAGATCTATGCAATAAACTATATTAAAATGACATGGCTCATGGGCGGCCGGGTAGCGCAGCGGACTAAGCGTCTGTCTACCACCACAGAGCCAGTGGGATCGAATGTTGGCCGACCGTCCATACTAACACAATTGGCAGTGTTAGCGGGTGAGAAACCCGGCGAGGGTGTGTCCTGGTCGTTGTAAAACAGCGACTCTTACAGTTCGGTCGGGGCACCTGCACAGCAAGGGAAGGATCTAAGAGAGGTAGTGTGACCTTCCACACGTTACACTCTCCCCAGTGAGAATCTGCGCTGCCAGGTGAAAAGAAGCGGTGGGCTGGGTACACATGTGTCGGAGGAAGCATGTGATAGTCTCCGCCCTCCCAGACCGAGGTTGGGGGTAGAGTGCGCAACGACCAGGAAGGGGGGATTGGGAATTGGCATAACGACAAAAAAAATAAAAATCGGAAAAAGAAGGAGGAAAAAGATCATTAAAAAAAAAGAAATGACATGGCTCAGATTATCCATATACAATTTGAATTCAGTGACTCATTCAATCATATTCAAATTCCACACATCATCAGTGTCAATAAGGCTACGTTCACACTGCATGCCTTAGTGCTCAATTCTGATTTATTGCTCAGATCAGATTTTTTTTGTTTGGCTCTTCACATTACAACAATAAAAAAATATTGTGTGGCCAATTTTCCAGTCTGAACTGGTCGCACTCCTGAACTGACCCGCATGCGCAAATGAGGATGGACATACGGAATTGTGTCAAATGTCAATCTAGAGTGACGTAAAAGTCACATGACTGTTCAGACTGAGGTTGTGTTGCAAGAAAAATCAGATCGGATTCAGGACGGCATATGAAAGTGGCCCAAATCAGAATTGAAAAATCAGATTCCATGTGATTCCATGTGAAAAAAAAAACAGATCTGACTCACATATTGTATGAGCGAAAAAACTGATTTGGGCCACTTTTGCCTACAGTCTCTGAATGTAGCCTTAGTTAAGCTCGTTTACACAATGTTTACACAATATTCCTGCACACTCTGGCTTGTTTCTTTGGTTTTGATCGGGACTTTGAAGTGACACAAAGTCGTTGCGCATCATTGGCAGGGATCCAAGCTCTCTTTGATCATGTAAAAACTCTACACGGCCAGTTCATTTCAGAGGCACACTCCTAACTAATGCCCCCCCCCCCCCCCCCCCCGAGAGACACGACGCCCACACACAGCCGGTAATCCACCCTCCAGGCATGGATATTTAGGGAGAATACCAAACAGGCTGAGGAGATTTATTATAATATCGTGTAGTCCGAGTAGACCAAGCATCAGCCTCGCTCCTGTCCCTCACATCCCTCAGTCACAAATCTAAGCAGTCGCCATGTTGGCCCTGGAACCACTGTACGTATATACACATATTATGGCTAAAATCATGACCTCAATCTTGCACCATTGATATTTGATACTTGACCGATTCAGTGTTGTAGTGACTCGAGTCAGAGTCCTGGACTGATTTTCAGGACTCGTGACTCGACTTGGACTTGAGCACTGATGACTCGGACTTGGACTTGGACTCGAGCATCGACTGCATTCGGACTCGGAGGGTGCAGACGAGGACTCGGACTTGTTCATTGATAAAAAAATTATAGAACTTTTTTGTAATAGGCCCTAATCATTTGGCATAAGATATTGATGGTTATATTAATACTGTAACATTATTTAATTTCGTGCAAGGGCAGACACGCGTGTTCCACCTACATGCGGATTCACCTCGATACCCTCATGTTCAGTACTTGCCTAAAGAGACGCCCCAAATCGTACGCTTTGCTTACACAGATTTTACATCAAATTTGGGACACTGGGGACTCGAGACACGACTCGGACTCAAGATTTTGTGACTACAACACTGGACCGATTACATTAAAACCATGTTCATTGGGGATGCTCGATATTGGCTTTTTTACCGATACCGATATACCGATATTGTCCAACTCTTCATTTCCGATACCGATATCAACCGATACCGATATATGCAGGGCCCCCCCCCCCATAATTTCAGGTAATTAACATTCCATATCTCTTGTCGTGGAATTAACACAACATTATGCATACTTTTGACAATAAAAAAAATCAGAATGTGTTCTTACTTGCTTGCCTGGGTAAATAAAGGTTAAATAAATGTAAACCGATACCGATAATTTCCGATATCACATTTTAATGCCAATATCGGCCGATAATATCGGTAGGCCGATAATATCGGACATCCCTAATGTTCATCCATCATTCATTCCTCCACACACACACACACACACACACACACACACACACACACACACACACACACACACACACACACACACACACACACACACACACACACACACACACACACACACACACACACTCACTCACTCACTCACTCACTCACTCACTCTGATGTTGCTCAGTTTCTTCTGGATCTTGTGAGAGACCACGTCTGCCCAGTACCTCTCCCGCAGGAAGTCCCAGAAGATTCGACCAATCAGAGCGTTGGCCCACGCCGCCTGACTCTCCCAGGGGAACTCTGGGAGATCGCAGGTACACTGTAAGAAGGAGGCCATTAAAAGTCTGAGCCGGGGCATCACACAGTGTGAGCGGGCGCTGCGCACTCAAACTAATGTGAAGGTGAGAGTGGAGCCGGGGGTGAGGGGGGGATAAATGGTGAGAGATGTTTTCCATTAGCTGGTACTGCTAACGGAACGTAGGCCAAATGCGTCCACATTTGTATAGGATTCTATCACATTTTCATAACAATAGCACCCTGCGCCGTTTTCATTGAGGTTTCTTACAAATTAACGATGCTCTATGTTGTCCTTTATATGCCGATTATCATTAGAATCTTAAATTGTACCATATGTCCCCCTTTAGACAACATATGTAACGCTACCAGCGCACTTTTGTTAAGATAATTAGTTGGCCATTCTCGGTCGCTATACCGAGGTCGCAGTATCGTTTAACGTTGTTCAGATCACGTCGGAGAATATAGACACATCCCAGTGACCTGCGACCTGCGACCTGTGCTAACACTCTTGGGAAATGCAGTGTTGTAGTTCTCAACATTTTCAGCTTTTAATTTTAAACCAATGCTGCCATCTACTGACAACAAAAAAGTGTTGTCTAATCGTCACCTTGAGAGCTACTTCCGTATACAGCGACGCCCCAAACCCATTCTAGAGATTCCCACTTTTTTGCTGGGAGTGGGGCGTGGCCGTATTTGGTCCCAGACAATAAGAGTGGCCGCGATTGGGCACTGTGACGTTACTGTGTAGAGCATTGTTATTCCATCCGTGTAACGCAATATGTACATGACAATCTAATCTAATTATAAAGGAAGGAATGTCTGTCCGTCTGTCTTTGCATATCTCCAGAACCGGCTTCATGCATTCAGGTGTATCGCCGAGGACCCAGGGGAGTGCAGCGTCGAATGTGGCGCCACTTGGCCAGATGGTGGCGGCGTGGCGCTATAACAGCGAACCTTGCATTTTGGACTGTAACTTTTGAACTGTATCTTTCAGAAACAAGAACAATTTAATCCTGGATTCTGTGGGTCCAGACGAATCTATCCATGTGTAAGCAATACTGAGGTTCTCTAAAACACTGCAAGCAACAAACTGTGGTTCTCAAGAACACTGCAAGCTGCAATACTGAGGTTCTCAAGAACACTGCAAGCAGCAAACTGTGGTTCTCAAGAACACTGCAAGCAGCAATACTGAGGTTCTCAAGAACACTGCAAGCTGCAATACTGAGGTTCTCAAGAACACTGCAAGCTGCAATACTGAGGTTCTCAAGAACACTGCAAGCTGCAATGCTGAGGTTCTCAAGAACACTGCAAGCTGCAATACTGAGGTTCTCAAGAACACTGCAAGCTGCAATACTGTGGTTCTCAAGAACACTGCAAGCAGCAATACTGTGGTTCTCCAGAACACTGCAAGCTGCAATACTGTGGTTCTCAAGAACACTGCAAGCTGCAATACTGTGGTTCTCAAGAACACTGCAAGCTGCAATACTGTGGTTCTCAAGAACACTGCAAGCTGCAATACTGTGGTTCTCAAGAACACTGCAAGCTGCAATACTGTGGTTCTCCAGAACACTGCAAGCTGCAATACTGAGGTTCTCAAGAACACTGCAAGCGGCACTTCTGGCTGCCAAACAATAGCCTGAACGTTCCGAACGGGCACATTTTGAACAGGCACTGCACCGGTTGTACTTAATTAAAGCTTGACTTGGTTTGACATATTCAATGATCAAGGTAAGCGTGACTCACCTTCCCTCTGGCGGTTGGGCTGGTCTCTGTGCTGCTGGCCACAGGGCTGACCACCGGGCTCGGCTGCTCTGTGGCCAAAAGGCGGGCCATGTAGCCGGGGTAGTCCAGGGCAGGAGGGTACCTGGCGTGGGCTGTAGGGTTGGAGGGCGAGGAGAGGGCCTCGTCTTCAGTGCTGCCCAATCTACTAGAACCCCGACTGCCCGGGCCGTGACCTGAGGGCGGCGGGCTCACACTCCACCCCACCGGGGGGGGCTCTGCTGGAGGGGGGGGGGGGACAAACGGCATGTACACAAATCATTCATTATTAGCTCAGTGTTCCCCCCCCCCCCCCCCCCCCCCGACAGGTCTAAAAAAAAACAATCAGATCTCTGCCGCCGCAACTTTAAGAACTGCATGGATCCCGAGCTCATGCTCATTTCAAAACAACTCGCTTTGTGCTTTTTTCCCGACACACAGTGCATCATAGTAGTAAAGCATCTGTTCGGTCTACTGCGAAGCTGGCGCGAGGCCAACACACATCTGCGATGATGCTGAGTGCTCTAAGAGCAGCACGCCACCCTCGTGCCTTCTTCCCACGCAGCATTGTCATGCATCTGTTAACTAGAAGCGAAACGACCCTGGAATGCAAAGAACTGGAGCATATAATCCATAATCCACACATATGTAGCGTTTCACGTAGACACAGGCCCCTTATCCTTATCCCTATAATGAGAGCTACTGTCTCCTACCCGATCTGGACACACTCGGGACGGCCCTCTCTCTCTCCCTCTCCCGCTCCGTAACCACCGCCGCCTGGAAGCGATGGAACCACTCCTCCTTCTCCCTCCCCGTCCGGCCGAAGAGGTAGAGGGTGGCGGACGTGGGGACGTCCTGAGCCGACGTCCTCCTGGGGTTGTTGTTGGGTCTCCGGTCTTGGGTCGCCGGTTCGACGCCCGTCGGCGGCTCTTCTCCTTGGCCGCCCTCCGGCCGTCCGTCCTCCTCGGGGGCTGCTCTCTCTCCCTCCTCGGCCAGCCGGATGCAGATGGGGTACTTGGGGTTCCACACTCTCTTACGTGCCAGAACAGACGGCAGCAAGAACACCTGGGAGTAGTGGCGGGAACAGCTGTCGTATCAAAGAGCTCATTGGTCACACAGAGAGAGAACACTGAATGAGTGGACGGGTGCCCCGAACTGACCGACAGACTGCTAGACGCTGCTGCGTATGCCTCATCTGAGTCGTCTCCACCACCCGGCCAGGTTTTTAAGCCATGCTGTTCATTCATGAATTAATTTTAATGAATTTTGAAAGGTTGCCTAGCAACCGGGGAGTTTACAAGAAACGCAATCGAGCGGCCGGGTAGCGCAGCGCGGACTAAGCGTCTGTCTACCACCGCAGAGACACCGGTATCGAATCCGGCTGTCAGCGGTGCCTCCGGCTTCTTGGTCGGTCGTCATACTGACACAATTGGCAGTGTCAGCGGGAGGGAAGCCGGTGGGGGTGGTATACTGGTCGTTGTAAACAGCGACTCCTACAGGTCGGTCAGGGCGCCTGCACAGCAAGGGAGGGAATTGGTGATGGTAGTGTGACCTCCCACGCTTTACGCTCCCCTAGTGAGAGTCCTCGCTGTCAGGTGAAAAGAGGCTGCTGGCTGTCTCCACATGTATCGGAGGAGACATGTGATAGACTTCAGGGCTCCCTAGACCGGCAAATGGGGGGGAAATGCGTGCAACGACCAGGAAGGGGAGGGGGGAATTGGCATAACGACTAAATTGGGATGGGAGAAAAAGTAGATAACATTTTTTGAACATAGCTAATGGAGACAAGGCAAGCCAGGGGTATAGACACAGGGCGGTGTGGGGACCATGATGTACAGTAGGGGTATAGACACAGTGTGGGGACCATGATGTACAGTAGGGGTATAGACACAGTGTGGGGACCATGATGTACAGTAGGGGTATAGACACAGTGTGGAGACCATGATGTACAGTAGGGGTATAGACACAGTGTGGGGACCATGATGTACAGTAGGGGTATAGACACAGTGTGGGGACCATGATGTACAGTAGGGGTATAGACACAGTGTGGGGACCATGATGTACAGTAGGGGTATAGACCAGCGTTTCCGTTAGCCGGTAATTACCGGTTTTTGACCGGCAAAATATGTTGAAGTCCGAATATTTAAATATCTCCGGTCATAATGTCCGGTGAAAATAATTTCTCTAAGCACAATTTTATTATTTGAATTGTATTAAAATAGGCTCAAATTAAATAGCCTATGCGATGAACAAAACAATCATTACATGTTGCTTCACGCTGATAAAGCGCGGATGGCGCCGCTCGGATGTGAATCTTTTTTTCTTTCTTTTTTTGAGCCTGTCTGTCTGCCCACCACAGAGACCGCTGATGCCGTGGTGAAAGAAAACAGAAACAGAAATGTCGAGCGTTCAGGCCCGAGTGGAAAGTTTAATTCTCCTGGCTGAGGTGCGACATTATATCCACATTTTCCAGTTCACTGATCCAGCCAGGGTTACCAGTGACACAGTTCATTCTGGAACCTCAGATCCCCGCTGATCATGAGGTTCTACAGTATCGCGTTGGATCCATACACGTATCGATTTTTTCGAATGGTGATCAGGAATTGGAATATACCAGTTGGATACCATCTGATGTCAGGTAAGGACTCTATGTTATCAGTGTTAGGATAATCAGAGTAAGTTTGATGAAGTTATAAGCTGTTTTGTGAAATGTCTTCTTGTTTCGGTTTCACTAAAAGTCCGAGAGGAAATCAACAGGGCGATTATCCGCGCGCGGCCGTAATGTGCTTGCGTGCACGTATAATATTGATCATCTAGCGTTTATTTGAAAACGATTCATAAAAAGGCCGACGAATATCAACGTTGTGGAATATTCCACTAAAAGACTATTTTCATAGAATGCTCCAGAAAGAGCTGTTTTTTATCTGAAAACGGGGGCTTTTCTAACTGCTCTGAAACGGCAACGACGCGATAAACAGCCTTGACAGCACCGACTGGAAAATAGTCTTTGATAATGCGATGGGCAGATTAGACACATAGCCATAATTTAAAACATAGATTAGGCGATATTAACGTTAACATTGGCGCCGATGGTGGCATTCAGCCGGTAAAAAGGAAAACCAGGCTGACCGGCATTTCTCGAATATGTCCGGGGATAGAAATCTTGCAGGACATCCAGACCGGCACGAATATGTTCTAACGGAAACGCTGGTATAGACACAGTGTGGGGACCATGATGTACAGTAGGGGTATAGACACAGTGTGGGGACCATGATGTACAGTAGGGGTATAGACACAGTGTGGGGACCATGATGTACAGTAGGGGTATAGACACAGTGTGGAGACCATGATGTACAGTAGGGGTATAGACACAGTGTGGAGACCATGATGTACAGTAGGGGTATAGACACAGGGCGGTGTGGGGACCATGATGTACAGTAGGGGTATAGACACAGTGTGGGGACCATGATGTACAGTAGGGGTATAGACACAGTGTGGGGACCATGATGTACAGTAGGGGTATAGACACAGTGTGGGGACCATGATGTACAGTAGGGGTATAGACACAGTGTGGGGACCATGATGTACAGTAGGGGTATAGACACAGTGTGGGGACCATGATGTACAGTAGGGGTATAGACACAGTGTGGAGACCATGATGTACAGTAGGGACCCCAAAAAGAGCTCCCTCCCAAGAGTAAGTAAATAGTAGGGCTGTCCCCGACTAAGGATTTGTATAGTCGATTTGTAGTCGCCAAAATTAGCCGATAGTTGACTATTAGTCGACTATGAAAAAAATAAAAAAGTATATATATATATATATTTTTTTTTTATCATTCCATTTGGGCTGTGGGGGCGCTTAATGTCTGAAGGAGTCGACTGAAGGCTTCTTGTCCTCTGCGAAAGCATGCAATTGGTCCACTGATGGATACATCTTGATATTTGTCTAGTCTAGTGTGTTCATTAGACGGGTGAAATCCTCTTTCAGTGCCTCTGTGCCCGTTTTCTTAGGCAGTTAGCCTCTGGTATGCGTGCCATTAGCGTTAGCCACACTTCTGGGTGTCTTTTCTTTTGGAAAGAATGATGTATATATATATATTCTTTTTAAATATATATATATACCGGTAATATAAAATATAATAAACAATTTTATTTGATTTTTTTTTGCATTCGACTAAGAGGTTGGCCAGTCGACTACGGCTCCTTTCGATCGATTAGTCGACTATTCGACTAATAGGGGTCAGCCCTAGTAAATAGCACCTAAACACGATATAAAATGGCCACAAAATGAACAGTTCTCATGAGCAGGGGCTAGCTCTTCTGCGTACCTTGCTGTGCACCAGGTGGAAGCAACGCGACCTGACGAAGGTGGCCTCGTTGACCTTCTCGTCGTACGTGGCCCTGCGGCTGATGTTGGCGCGTGGGGTGTCCAGGCGCAGACAGGAGCCCTCCAGGGTGGCGTACACCGACTGTGTCAGAGACGGGTTGTAGGTCTCTGGGTCATACTCGCACACCTCGTTCATCCATCCCTGATAAAGCAGGAGGGGGGGGGGGGGGGGGGGGGGTCGCATAGAAGGGTAATGGTAAATGGTGCATTTATATAGACGATTTTATCCAAAGCGCTTTTTGTTCCTCACATTCATTCACACACCAACGTCGGAGGCAAGGTGCCAACCTGCTTATTGGTAGCGATTAGGGGTAAGTGTCTCGCTCAAGGACACTTGCTGCCCGAGAGGAGCGGGAATCGAACCAGGAACCTTCCGATTACCAGACGACTGCTCTACCTCCTGAGCCACTGTCGTAGTACTACAGTAGGAAGAGCTGGTGGTAGGATTCTCAGTACTTGTGAAGTGTAACAGTTATCATTCCCTCAGCCCTTGCGAACACCCTGCACTGAAGCCCCGGGCGGCTTCCACATGCGTGTCTAGTTCATCCACTTCATAATAATCATTAACGAAATGGGTATAGAAACATATTCAGCAGGGCGGCTGGGTGGCGCAGCAGACATTGCACTCGTCACCAACGCAAGAGACACCGGGTTCGACTCCGGCTGTCTGCGCTAGGCTCTGGCTTGGGCCAGCCGTCATACTAACTCAATTGGCAGAGTTAGAGGGTGGAAAGTCGATGGGTGGTAGTCTGGACGTTGTGGACAGCGACTCCTACAGGTCGGTTGGGGACGCCTGCACAGCAGAGACAGGAAATGGCGGGGGTAGTGTGAGCCTCCCACACGTTACACCTCGCCAATGAGAGTCCGCGCTGGCAGGTGAAAAGATGTGACAGGCTGCCTCCTCGTGTACCGGAGGGGACACGTGATGCAAGGCTTCTATCCTCCCTACAACCGGCCAGTGGGGGGCATATGCGAGCAACGTTCAAGACAGCTGGGAAGAATTGGCACAATGGAATTGGGATGGGAGAAAAATAGAAAAAGGGAAGAAAAGGTGGATAAAAAAAAGAAACATATTCAGCATAGTTGTACTGTATATCTCATTCATCTAACCCTGAAATGTCTTTAGAACACCGGATGGACATTAGATTAGATTAGATTCAAATTCCTTGTCGTTATACAGCACAAGTAGTGCATACTCTAGCTTCAAATCAAAAGGCCACAAGAGACAACATAAAACATATGTGTAGCTACCTGCCATACGTCCTTCATTAATTAGGGGGAACTATTGATGACCCACTATATAGCATGAGGACATTATGTTCTCCAATGAGCACCCATTCTGGTTTGGAACATGTGTTTATGGGTGGAATACAGTAAGGGGAAAGATTTCAACTATCATAGTAAATTGCCGAAAACAAACAGCAATTTTTTTCAGAATATGGCGATCGACGTGGTTGACCATCAGGATCGATACGGGTATCATTTAAAAGTGATGCCACGAGAGCTCATGCTCCCAGTAAACTGTTTATGAGCGCAGTTTCAAATGCATATTAAGCCGAAGTCAGTCAGGTTTATTGTCTCTTTACACGTTATGAACAGTTTAACGTTTAAAAGTGTGTTTAAAATACAGTTAGATTAGATTACTTTCAAATGTATTGTGATCATACACAGCACAAGTACAGTACAACAAAAGGACGTTTGGCTTCCAACCAGAGTGCAAATGTAACAGTAAAGTTACATGTAGTAGAAATTCAGTACAGGTGATTAAATATATAAACGAGTACTACTAAGTAATAGTGCTAATCAGATGTATGTACAGTACAGAGTTGTAGTATTAACATGTACAGTGATACAGGTATGAAGACACTATGGTAGGTACTAGGTAAGGATATGTACAGAATCGATCTACAGATATTATGTAATAGGATTATATCCAGGTATGTACTGCACAGACAGATGTGGATAGATATTATATACAGTATGTATGTAGTGTATAAGCGAGGGCAATGTTTATTATCTATTATCCAGACATTAAAGGCCACAATTGGAAACCTCTGCGGTGGAAGATACAATATGTTCCACGCTGAGCCTAAGCTCTATGAGAATTATAATTGTAGCACAAGGAGTGTTTAAGAGAAAGACGGACTCCCTTTAGTGTTCACTAAGCTAACTAACAAGTGTGCAGAATGCTGTACCCTTTGCCTATTAATCTGTGTGAAATGCTCCCTTTAGTGTTCACTAAGCTAACTAGCAAGTATGCAGGGGTGTAGGACACACACGCAGACACACACAAAAAAGGGAATATTTTTTTTGTAGACACTTTTTCTCCTTATTTTTCTCCCATCCCAATTTCGTGTTTCCAATTCTCCCCTCCCCTGTCTTGAACGTTGCTCGCATATGCCCCCCACTGGTCGGTTGTAGGGAGGATAGAAGCCTTCCCCTCCGGTACACAAGGAGGCAGCCTGTCACATCTTTTCACCTGCCAGTGCGGACTCTCATTGGCGAGGTGTAACGTGTGGGAGGCTCACACTACCCCCGCTACTTCCTGTCTCTGCTGTGCAGGCGTCCCCCAACCGACCTGTAGGAGTCGCTGTGCACAACGTCCAGATTACCACCCATCGACTGCCACCCGCTGACTCTGCCAATTGAGCCAGTATGACGGCCGGCCCAAGCCGGAGGAAATGCTGACACCCGGATTCGATACAAAAAGGGGAATCTTAAAATTACCCCAGAGGGGTAACCACTGGAATCGCATAGCGATGAGAGAGGGTGGGGGAAAACACAGGAATAAAATAAATAAAAAAAAAAGCTGTAGAAAACACAAAACACCAGCATAAAAGAACTGGGGGAAAAAGAGAAAATAACCACCACTGCCTACCTAGCAGTTGAAGACAACAAGGAAACCAACAGCACTAGAGACACAGAAAACCCTAGAAGCATGAGCTTGGGACAACACTCCTCTACAATTGAGGGAAAACATGAAATGGACAATCGTCTGAACACAGTACACCAAGCCTACTTAAGAAGGCACTGCACACCTGACACCAATCAGGTGGCAATCAAGCCCACACACCTGCCCTGCCGCATGGCAATTAACTGGTGTCTGGTGAGTGACAGCTCACCAGAGAAAACCCAAAATACATCCAAAGCGCAGAAGAATAAACTAAAATCAAATCCACATAAACCGTGATCCATCACAGTAGTACCTTTTGCCCATTAATCATCAGATAACGAGCAGGTAAACAGTAAGCATTTTCTCTTAATTGGATACCCTACTACTGATGCTGATCTGGAGGCTTCTCCACATCACACAACGTTCGCTTGCTGGGTTTCTTTCAGGTGATACAGAATATATATAAAAGAAAAGAAAAAAAGTGTTTTACACTCCATGCCCTGCGGCGTATATCTATTCTGGTCTCTTCTCATGTTGAAAACACACAGCACTCTCCAGCAGAACATTCCCACATCGCTCACCGTGAGTGTATCACTGCCATCTCACCCTCCCCCAGGCCCCCGGTGCTCACATTAAAGCCAAACAAACGGATAATAATTACCAAACAAGGGAATAATCTGAGTGCATCAGACAGCAGCTCCCTGCACCACCTCCACCCCCGGAGGCCACCAGCGTCTGCCCCCTTCACCCGGCTAAGTGCCCGTGGAACGGACAGTGGGCGCTTCGGCTGGAGTTGTCCCCCCTCCTGTGACCCCTCTGTTACGTAAGCTCAGCCAGGAGAACCGGGGTAATTACCAAGCTCTACTCTTTTACTTTAGCGAGGAACTTTCTTTTACGTCAGACACTAATTGCATTCTGGGCACTTTCTGTTGACACACGTTAGGAAGCGTTGAGCTGTAGCAGATGTACTGAGCGTAACACAGCGGGTGTGAGAGAGGCAGTGAGTCATGGACCGCCAGCTTTTTGTCACATCCAGTGACTTGCATAGGTCCCGCTGTGCTTTGTAAAAAGAAAAAAAAATTAAACACAGCGGCAAGAGTGAGCAGTCGGGAGTGGAGGAAGGACTGGGGGACGACATCAAAGAAGCTGGATCTAGGAAGAGGGAAGATGAATAGGAGGCGATATGCTCGCTGAAGACTCAACGCACGTCATTCACGTCATTAGTGAAGTGAAGCTGACTTGTGCCCATAGCAGTCGACTGCTTAAATATGAGGAACGTCAATTTCAATATTGTGAATACTGTAGTGCCGAGAGATGGGAGTCGGAGACGGTGACTCGAGGCAGAGCGAATAGCATTTATTAAGCACAGAAATACAACACGCTACTGCTACGTTGCTTGCAGTCGGCGGCTGACGTGTGGACGGCAGGTAGAGCGAGCCACCCGGTATATTGTTTGGGCGGAACCAATGTTCCTAACAATCACTACACAAGCCCCCCCCCCCCCAAAATTCACCCATAGCCAAAATCTCCACGGCGGGGGGGGGGGGGGGGGGGGGGGGGACACAACGACCCGGCCACGGTAAGTGCGGAAAGCCAGGGGCGGGGAGGGAGGGAGGGGCGGCGGTGCTTATTATTTCCCCAGAGCTGCTGATGGAGGTAGCGGAACGTAGACCAAATGCGTCCAAATTTTTATAGGATTCTAGCACATTTTCATAACAATAGCGAATATTACCGTTTTCATTGAGGTTTCTCACAAATTAACGATGCTTTATGTTGTCCTTTATATGCCGATTATCATAAAAATCTTAAATTGTACCATATGTCCCCCTTTAGACAACATATGTAACGCTACCAGCGCACTTTTGTTAAGATAATTAGTTTACCATTCGCGGTCGCTATACCGAGGTCGCAGTAATAGTTTACCACTGTTCAGATCACGGCGAAGAATAGACACATCCCAGTGACCTGTGCTAAGGATCTTGGGAAATGTATTCATGTGGTTTTCAACATTTTCACCTTTTAATTTTAAACCAATGCTGCCATCTACTGACAACAGAAAGTGTTGTCTATCGTCACTTCCGTATACAGCGTCGCCCGAAACCCATTCTAGAGATTCCCACTTTTTACTGGGAATGGGGCGTGGCCGTATTTGGTCCCAGACAATAAGAGTGGCTGCGATTGGTCACCGTGACGTTAGCTAGTATAGGGAGCTCCATGTCTCGGTTCCTCCCCGTCTCTGACAACATGATCAATAAGGAAAAGAATAATAACTCTCAAACAGTCTGTCTGTCAAGTGTGTTTAATATGTTGTTTATATGAGACATTTGATTGGTGAGAATGAAGTCAGTATGATGTGTGGGAGGGGGGCGGGGGCCGACGGCAACACTATTTACCTTGAGGACATCAGGCTCAGCGCCGAGGACGTCACACGGCTCCACCCCTCGTCCCGGCAGGTCCGGGGACAGTCTGTAGGCGGAGGGGGAGGGTAAGCGGGGCCTGGAGGACCCCAGCCTGACGAGCAGCAGGCCCAGCATGAAGCCAAAGGCCAGCCCCAGAGCCATGCCGGAGAGGTAGGGCCCAAGCGGCAGGGTGAAGTACGCGTAGGACAAGGCTGCCACGCAGAACAGACTCATACGAGGCAGGGGTGGGGGAGGAGGGGGAGGAGGAGGGGGGGTGGTGCTGCTGACCAGGGGTTGCGGAGGAACCAGGGGCCCGACGGTGAGTCGGCGCGGACGCCTCTGCGTTTCAATGGCTACCACCTGCATCGTGTCGCCATCGGTGCATATCGCAAGTTCTTCGCCCCCTTTCAGTCTGTGTTCAGGGCAGGCTCCCGTGGCCGGCTTTACGGGCATGCCTGGCAGAAGGCCAGTCGAACGCGGGGAGGAAATCAAAGTCTGTTCTCTTGGCACTCTTCACGGGGGACTCGGAGGAGACCTCCGAGCTCCCGTCTCTCCCCGCCGATCCTCCCCCGCTGGAGCTCTTGGCGTTGGGGGAGGAGCCGGCCTGCAGGGGAGCTCCCTGCGCCCCCCTGCTCTGGTGCTTGGGGCTGCCGCTGCCGCCGCCGCCGCTCTCCTCCCCCATGATCTTACTGAACATGTTGCTCAGGGGCTCCTGCATGGCCTCCGAGAACTTCCTCTTGGTGTCCTCCAGTTCCATCTTGAAGAAGCCCGACCGGGGCCCCTCCCCGCAGGGGGAGAGCGAGCCGGCGGGCGACGGTGGCGCGGTGCGGGAGTCCCCGTTCCCGCGGCCTTTGGACTGGGTCAGCTGCTTCCACAGGTGGACGTTAAGGCGCGAGTCGGACTTGGACTGGGACACCTCAGGCTCGGAGCGCGAGAGCTCCGTGGAGATGGACTTGACGAGGCTGAGCAGAGGCCTGGGTCTGAGGGTGGCGCCCTCTTTGAACTCCAGCTCCGTGGACAGGGACTTGACCAGGCTCAGGGGCTGGTGGACGGGCGAGGTCGGCCCCCCCGGGGACAGGAGGCTGGGGTTGGCGCAGTCCCCGAGGGAGCCGGGGTAGGAGGGGGAGAGGTGGACGTGGAACGCCGGGGAGCGCAGCCCTCCCTCGTCCTCCTCGGAGCGCTGTTTGGCCTTCGGGAGAGAGACGGCGGGGTAGCCCTCGTCGTGGTCCAGGGAGAAGATGAGCTCGCTGTCGTCCAGGCTGTCCCAGTTTCCCTCGGAGCCCGTCAAGTGGATCACGATGCCCCGGGCGAGGTGCCTCGCCATCCCGCCGGCCAGGGCAGCAGGGGGAGGGCAAGGTGCCGCGCCCTGGGGATCCACTCTTCCTCCTCCTCCTCCTCCTCTCTTCTTCCTCCACCTTCTCCTGCTCCTCCATCGTTTCCCCCTTTCTCTGCATTTCTTATCTTTACATTGCGAACCCCAGGCTCCTGAGAGTTAGTGAAAGACAAAGAGAAATAATGAACACGGTCAGCGACATTATTAAGACCCAGGGGGAGATGGAATAAAAGAGTCAGAGAGAGAGGGGGGAGGGAGAGGGGAGAGAGGGAGAGAGAGAGAAAGAGGGGAAGGGAGAGAGAGAAGAAGGGAGAGAGAGGAAGAGAGAGAGGGGGGGGGAAGGGAGAGAGAGAGGGGGGGAAGGGGAGAGAGAGAGGAAGAGGGAAGGAGCGATAGAGAGAGAAAGAGAGAGGAAGGGAGAGAGAGAGAGAGAGAGGAGAAGGGAGAGAGAGAGGAAGAGAGAGGGAGAGAGAGAGAGAGAGGGGGGAAGGGAGAGAGAGGAATAGAGAGGGAGAGAGAGAGAGAGAGAGAGGGGGGGAAGGGAGAGAGAGAGGAAGGGAGAGAGAGAGGAAGAGGGAGGGAGCGATAGAGAGAGAAAGAGAGAGGAAGGAGAGAGAGAGAGAGAGAGAGAGAGAGAGAGAGAGAGAGAGAGAGAGAGAGAGAGAGAGAGAGAGAATATTTATGCTTCATTTCCATCAGCAATTTATTTCTGGTTGGGGGCTCTGCTTGAAGATGCCATTTTCTTATTATTGTATGATGTCGTTTGGCTGAGGGAATATGAGGGAACGTACATAAATCATAAATCTCTGTATTATTGATTAAGTGGGATGGAATCGGGGCCAAATGATAAGCAATTCTCCACAGCCAATGCTCCACATATGGAATAGACTTTGATGAATTACGAAAATAGATGTGAGACTTTCTTCCCCAAACCGTGTTCAAACCAGGCCGCATCCAGCTGGATTCTAATAGACTTGGGGCTGATTGGTTCATGAGGAAATAGTAACAAGGTCAATGTGGAATTTGTTGAAATAGAGCTGAGCAATATTTTCCAGTAAAAACAATGTGATATGACACATTTTTCATAATACATTGTCACGGTGCTATTTCATAAAGAAAATGGTCTATTCTTATTTTTTTTTAATACTGTAGCAAGAAACATTTTGATTGACTTTTTTTTTTACAATATGTATATGTCGTAAAAATCCATACCTTTGCATGGATCCATGACGGTATACCTTCATATTCTGTAAACTTCCCAACCCTATTTGAAATTATAATGTGTGAGGGCCTATGCTGTACATACAGTACATAATGCAGTCTGTCAGCATACACAAATTAACAAATTTATATTACAACTGTAACAGCACTGCATCTGAGTGAAAGTGTATCTTTGAAAGTGTATCTTTCCCATCCTGTGCCTGTACACTTCAGCACAGGGGGACCGTGATGTAAACAAGACGAAAGTCTTTCTCTGGTCTGCATCCCCTTAACAATTGTTTGTATTGAGCCGTACTGTATTGTATCCATTCTGCAATCTGTTAATAAAATGTTCAATCAATCAATCAATCAATCAATCAATCAAACAGCACACATTGACATGCAAAACAGAGGTCTGTAAACACAAAGACGGGGAGAGAGGGAGGGAGAGAGAGAGAGAGGAGAGAGAGAGGGAGGGAGGAGAGAGAGGGAGGGAGAGAGATAGAGAGGGAGAGAGAGGAGAGATAAAGAGAGGGAGTGAGAGGGGGGAGGGAGAGAGAGGAGGGAGAGAGTGAGAGAGATAGGAGAGGGAAAACAGAGGT
This sequence comes from Notolepis coatsorum, assembly GCF_963971535.1. Lineage (NCBI taxonomy): Eukaryota > Metazoa > Chordata > Actinopteri > Aulopiformes > Paralepididae > Notolepis > Notolepis coatsorum. The sequence goes on from NC_140174.1 coordinate 7,131,526, forward strand.
CTGTAAAGACAAATAAACAACCAGTAAACAACTGTATTACATAACACAGACCACTCTGAGGGCTGGGAGAGTGCACTAGTGGGATTTTAATATATCCCTTAGTATTGTTCATAGTTACTGAAGTGAGACTCCACACATCAACCCACCCCCCCCCCCCCACCCCCACCTACCTCCTAAACTCATCCGCTAAGAGGCAGCCGCCAGCCTAAAAACCCCCAACATCACATCCCTCCGACATGATCTGATGCCTTCTTGAGCAGCTTAAATAGTGCTTATGTAACTATGTAAGATGAATGGTAGAGCGTAGTTCAAAGATGCTCTCAATCAATCACCCCAACCCCAAAACACTCACCCGAGCGGACCTGTGTGTAGGGATGGGAATTGATCAGATTTTATTGATACGATTCCATTATTGATTCTGCTTATCGATCCGATTCCCTTATCGATTCCTGATACTTTTATAATTTAAATAAATAAATTGGAAATGCAACAGAACTAAGCTGGTTAGAATAACAACATGCAACTTGACATTTCTGATTGTCATTTATCATTTATTGTTGAGCCCCCATGTCAGAAAAATACAAAAACTGTAAGAAAATGTATTAACTATACACTTAAATAAAAGAATGTATTTGAGAACTAATTTAATCTATTGAACTGTAGTTGCATTCAATAGGTCGTTATTGCAAAAGAGAATTTGTTAGCAATAACCTACCTGTATAAATAAAGGCCAGCTCAGTGTTCTCTCTCTGTCTCTCTCTGCAATGAGCGCATGGCTATTTAGCTAGCTAGCGGCTAACGTTACTTTACCATGTAAATGAATGACTAGGATGCAAAGCACTTTCAGTTTTCACTGCACACACACAAAACAGTCGCAATATCGAGCCCTTTAGGTTTTCCTAGTCAAGGAATCAAACAGTCTGCTATGGCTGCCTGCATGCGTGGCGCTACCGTTATTTTTTTTAAATGCGCAACTGTCGGAAAAACATGGCATCGATAAGAGGAATCGATAGTCACAGAGGCATGCGATTCCAGGAGTCGGACAATTATAGGAACCGGTTCCCAATCGATTCTGATTCTCGATTCCCATCCCTACCTGTGTCAGTGTGTCAGTGTCACCGGTGTTCTCGTTTAACACCCCCATAAAACACATCAGCCGTCACAGGCAGGGGCATAGCTGGGGGGGGGTAGCTTAGGATGATTCCAAGGGCCCAGCACTGGGGGGGCCCCCAAAAAAATTTTTTTTTTTTTTTTTTTTTACTAGACATCACTCAGGTGTATTATTGATGCTCTCATTGATACTATGTTTGTTTCTGAAGTGTGTGTGTGTGTGTGTGTGTGTGTGTGTGTGTGTGTGTGTGTGTGTGTGTGTGTGTGTGTGTGTGTGTGTGTGAGATATATAGAGAGAGAGGGGGGGGCTTTGGTAGACTATTGCATTGGTCCATTCATTGAAGATGAACGCAATGCGACATCCTTTACTAGGCTCACCCACCAACAGTGCAGGTGCTGAACTGCTGATCCGAATGTATAGGTAAAAACCATATTATGCGTTTTCATCAATAAAAAAATGGCACAAAAAAATTCCGCTTGCGCGCTTACGCGCGCTCGCATTCACTGGGGGCCTACAAATACGTTCTTTCATGGGGCCCAGAATCTGGAGCTACACCCCTGGTCACAGGCGATATCCTGAAACCTGGCTGACGGCTCACAACAACCGTCTAGGGTTGTGGGGGAAAGCCCCTTTGCTCTCTGAGAATGTGGCAGAGAGAGGAGACATTTCTGGATGGCTGAGCAGAAGCGACAGAATAAAAGGCCTAAAGAATCCTCATTCACCGACTTTCCGGGTCAACTGAGCCCGCTCCTTAATGTGAATTAAAAAGACTACCTTTCAGCGGTCGGGGGGCTTATGTAACCGTATTATTATACAGAACTGTGTGGCACACTTTCAACCAATTCGACAGCAGCTGGTGGATTCTAACTAATCCACTCTCACCCTAAATGAGCTGTGGGGGCGGCATTAGACCATCTCCCAGGGTGCTGCCGGGTGCCAGGATACTGGCGACGCCGTGCACACACACATACACATACACACCCATACACACACACACACATACACACGTACACACACACACACACACACACACACACACACACACACACACACACACACACACACGTACACACAGCACACACACACACACAAACACACACAGTATTGGCTTTTTGTTAGCAAACCAGGTAGTATCTTCAGCATGCACGATTAACCAAACATTTGACTATGCTCTATGCCCCCTCTACCTGGCCATTAAGCAACCTGACACCTGAAAGTCCCCCCCCCCCCCACACCCCCCACCCCCCCCCCCCCCCACACACCCCCAGCCTAAATTGGAAATACCAAACCCTGGATGATGTATGTGGGGTAGATACAAACAAATTGTTTACACTGCCTGTGTTGTCTTTTACTACCTGTATACTGTGTTGTTTTACTACCTGTACCCCTCCCCCCCCTCCCCCCCATGCTGCTATGATGCCTGAATTTCCCCAAGGGGATCAATAAAGGAATATCTTATCTTATCTTATCTTATCTTAGATGGCTAGAGACTGAGGTATAAAAAACAAATGTAAATCAAAAAGAAATACATCAGAATGGCTCCAACACTCACACACACACACACACACACACACACACACACACACACCCTTTTATCACACACACGAGAGAAAGAGAGAGAGAGAGAGAGAGAGAGAGAGAGAGAGAGAGAGAGAGAGATAGAGAGAGAGAGAGAGAGAGAGAGAGAGAGAGAGAGAGAGAGAGAGAGAGAGAGAGAGAGAGAGAGAGAAAGAGAAAGAGAGGATTGGGTCAGCACACACACACACACACACACACACACACACACACACACACACACACACACACACACACACACACACACCTGCCCCACATACTCACGGTACATTCCTCACCCTAAAATACTCAAATACTAATCTAAACAACCTATTTTTTTTGGGGCTTGAGGCTATAAAGGTCCAATCTCTGGCCGGACTTTGATATTGAAATGCCAGACCAGCTGCGTTATCCTAGACAAGCCTAATGTCTAATAATAATGCTTTGATCCAGTCACCTCTGGGGGAGCAGATGACAGGCAGTTTCACTGTGGCCCTGTTGTCTTGTTGTTGCTGCTGCTGTCCTACAAATGCAGCCAACAGTATTGGAAAATAAACCCTGCTTGTTCCAGCGTTAAATATAGCGGCAGACGTGCAATTCTGTAGAAGAAATGGGACTTCACAAGAATGCACCAAACCGCACAAGCAAGCCCCAGCTTTTTTGGGGACAGATGTGATCCATATAGCCAAGGTAGGTATGATAGTACTGAAAATGTGTCAAGATTTATATTTAAAATCCATTTTGAAAGACCTTGGGGGGGTGACAGTGGCTCGGGAGGTAGAGCAGTCGTCTGGTAATCCGGAGGTTTGATCCGGTTCGATTCCCGCTCCTCCCGGGCAGCGTGTTTAAAGTGTCCCTGAGCAAGACACTTTTAAACCCCTAATTGCTCCCGATGAGCAGGTTGGCACCTCGCATGGTCGCCTCCGCCGTCGGTGTGTGAATGTGTGTGTGAATGGGTAAAATGTGAGGAACAAATTGTAATTTATTTATTTACCATTTACCTCCAAAAGAATATGAATAGCGTTCATCTGATCAGTAGGAGTCCAGTGGTTTGTGACAGTTAGGTTAGTGAATTAGTTTAAGCATGGGTTATACAGTCCCCTAAGGGGCCCTGGGCGATCACATAATAATAATAATAATAATAATAATAATAATAATAATAATAATAATAATAATAATAATAATAATAATAATAATAATAATAATAATAATAATAATAAAATAATAATAATAATAATAATAATAATAATATTTTCAACAAGAACACTTCCAACTGTTCCATCGGTGTTCATACACTGGTTTTATTTTTTCGTATCATTGGTTCCAGCACCAAAGTGAACTTAAAGGAACTCGCCAATATTTGGGGGAAATTAGCTTACTGTCTTCTCCAGAGAGACACAAGAAGATAGATACCAGTTTCCTCTCTGTGCGTTCAGTAGAAAGCTATCAGTGGACAGTGACGGGTAGCCTTCGGGAGAGGTGTTAGTTGGACAATGCCTATAGGCTACCCGTCACTGTCCGCTTCCATTCATTGTGCTAAGCTAGGCTAACATGCAGCCAGATAGCTTTCTACTGAACGCACAGAGAGGAAACGTATCTATCTTCTTGTCTCTCTCTGGAGAAGACAGTAAGCTAATTTCCCCAAAATGTTGGCGTGTTCTTTAAAATATAGAATTGTGAACCACAGTGAGATCAACTGAATGATACTGTGTAGATACAGTATGAACCACAGCAATATGCTTCAAGTGCAATTGTGCTAACCAGACAAGATAGTGTGTCTAGGAGTGTGTTACTACAGTTTGAACCATTACTACTACTACTACTGTCTGATTGAATCCTGCCACCCACTACTGTTCACTACTGTTATCACTATTGTCATTATTATTTGCACTTTGTTCTATGTTCTATTATTAATAATAGTTAATACTTAATTGCATTTATATAGCGCTTTTCTAGACACTCAAAGCGCTTTACAATTATGGTGGAAATGTTCTCCTTCACCACCACTGGTAGCACCCAACCTTGGGCTACGCAGGCTCAATGGCTACCATACACTGGCACCCGGCACACAGCACACTACACAATGGCTACCATACACACTGGCACCCGGCACACAGCACACTACACAATGACTGCCATACACTGGCACCCGGCACACATCACACTACACAATGACTGCCATACACTGGCACCCGGCACACATCACACTACAATGGCTGAACGGCTCATGAGACAGGGATTGATATCAGCCAATTAAGGGGGAGGATTAGGTGGCCTTGATGTCAGAGACCTGATTGGGAATTTGACCAGAGAACGTCTGGGAACCCCCCTACTCTTTACGATAGACTTCCTGGGTTCTTTAACGACCGAATTCAGTCAAGACCTCGGTTTAGCGTCTCATCTGAAGGACGGATATTCTATTATCTATGTATCTACCCTACCTGTACCCCCACCATGCTGCTATGGCACTTGAATTTCCCTAAGGGGATTAATAAAGGAACACTTGATTTGACAACGGTGTGTGTGTGTGTGTGTGTGTGTGTGTGTGTGTGTGTGTGTGTGTGTGTGTGTGTGTGTGTGTGTGTGTGTGTGTGTGTGTGTGTGTGTGTGTGTGAGTGAGTGAGTGAGTGAGTGTGTGATCAGACACAGAGAGTGAGTGAGTGTGGTGTGTGTGTGTGTGTGTGTGTGTGTGTGTGTGTGTGTGTGTGTGTGTGTGTGTGTGTGTGTGTGTGTGTGTGTGTGTGTGTGTGATCAGACACAGACAGTGACAATCTCAGATTAACATTAATACAGGCTTTTACTGTGAATTCTGACAAATATACAGGCGGATTATGGACTGAAGCTGCACTTGGTGCAGGCTCTGTTCTGACAGCCTGGGCTCGGTGGAGCAGGCTCTGTTCTGACAGCCTGGGCTTGGTGGTGCAGGCTCTGTTCTGACAGCCTGGGCTTGGTGGAGCAGGCTCTGTTCTGACAGCCTGGGCTTGGTGGTGCAGGCTCTGTTCTGACAGCCTGGGCTTGGTGGAGCAGGCTCTGTTCTGACAGCCTGGGCTTGGTGGAGCAGGCTCTGTTCTGACAGCCTGGGCTTGGTGGGGCAGGCTCTGTTCTGACAGCCTGGGCTTGGTGGAGCAGGCTCTGTTCTGACAGCCTGGGCTCGGTGGAGCAGGCTCTGTTCTGACAGCCTGGGCTTGGTGGAGCAGGTTGATTGTAGCCAGTAGCCACTGACATCACAATCCCTTGTCCTCTTGCTGCCTGCTGTGTGAATTATGCTTCGTTTTGCTGCACCTTTGTTCCCTGTTTGTTATTCATGCATACATTCAGGGATGTAATGGAGGGTAATACTGCACTCAAACTCAGTTTACCCACTTTTATGAGTAATAGAGTTGATGCCCTCCTTTTGATATACTCATCTTAATATGACATAATAATATATCCATAAAGATCATATCATAGCAGGCCTTGGATTGTAGTAAATGATATATCAGATTGATGCAAGTTGAGAATGGAAATGTGGTCTTTTAATGAAAATATGCATCGAAAAGATCACAGAACATACGGTTATTTTATATTATTGCTGATTTTTGTTGATGATAGAGTTTACCCACCTTTTATTTCACCACTGCATTACCGAAAAATAGCAAAGAATAAAACACATTTGGTATCTGGTGAAACTCTGGTAAGCATTGGGGAAAGTCTCTTGTGTACATGTTCTGAATGTATTTTTTATGAATATACATATAATCAATATAATCACCTGGTAATCGCCTCCATAAGATTATTTCTCCTATATAATACGTATACGTCGGTCCTGTCAGCAATGCAGACACCTCCCTGGAGAGAAGCTTCTGAAGATCCCTACACACAGAAACAGCTGAATTCGAGTTTTCTATTATTAATAATAATAATAATAATCATTCTTGTGGTTGGCCCTTGAGCGCTGCGCGCTGTCAGGACAAGTGCGACACACAGGGGGGGGGGACCAACTGACAATCCAAAACAATAACACATTCCCACAACGCACAACTATCATAGCTATTTCACGTACCAGAAAAAGTCACTTAAATAGAACCGTCTGTTTCGAAGCTCTCCTCTCCACTTGTTGGTCTTCATTCACCGGCGCGGTGACAATATTGGTGAAGCGCTCTCCGTGCGTGCGCGCGGCGGTCCTCTCTCCCTCATCACCGCGTCCAGATGTGAAGGCGCGCTGCCGCGCATCCCGGCGGCTCCAGCAGCTTACCAAACTGATTAGGAAAACAACCATGGCCGCAGCATTCTAATCCAGATCAAATACCACACAGCACCAACAACACTCACACACACGTGAGAGAGCGAGCGAGAGAGAGAGGGGGGGATCGAGGATAGAGAGTGTGGGGGAGAGAGAGAGAGAGAGAGAGAGAGAGAGAGAGAGAGAGAGAGAGAGAGAGAGAGAGAGAGAGAGAGAGAGAGAGAGAGAGAGAGAGAGAGAGAGAGAGAGAGAGAAAGGGAGGAGATAGAGAGAGGAGAGAGAGAGAGGAGAGAGAGAGAGGGGGGGGTGGGAGAGAGAGAGAGAAATGGAGAGAGAAAGAATTGAAAGGGAGGAGAGAGAGAAAGGGAGGAGAGAGATTGAGGCAGGGAGAAAGAGCACCAACAACACTCACACACGTGAGAGAGCGAGCGAGAGAGAGGGGGGGAGATAGAGAGTGTGGGGGGAGAGAGAGAGAGAGAAACGGAGGAGAGAGAGAGAGAGAGGGAAAGGGAGGAGAGAGAGAGAGAGAGAGAGAGAGAGAGAGAGAGAGAGAGAGAGAGAGAGAGGAGAGAGAGGGGGGGGTGGGAGAGAGAGAGAGAAATGGAGAGAGAGAGAATTGAAAGGGAGGAGAGAGAGAAAGGGAGGAGAGAGATTGAGGCAGGGAGAGAGAGGGGGGGGGGAGTGTGGGAGAGAGAGAGAAAGGGAGGAGAGAGATTTAGGAGAGAGAGGGGGGGGAGTGTGGGAGAGAGAGAGAAATGGAGGAGAGAGAGAGAAAGGGAGGAGAGAGATTGAGGGAGGGGAGAGAGGGATGGAGAGGGGGGAGAGAGATGGAGAGAGAGGGAAGGAGAGAGAGAGAAAGGGAGGAGAGAGATTGAGGGAGGAGAGAGGGATGGAGAGAGGGGGGAGAGGGAGGGAAGGAGAGAGAGACTTTCTATTTGACAAAACAATTATGTAACAAATTGCATAGTCACAACATTAACCTAATTTGTGGTGAACAAAATTAAGTTTATAATCATACAGTATAAGATTTGACTGTCATTTGATATGACGGCGCAATTCAAACTCAACCACCATCTCCATTAGTGCTTCATGTGCAATGATGAGTGCACGGAGCAGCCTTGGCCTGAGGCATTCTTTTAAAAACAATGGAGAAATCTCTCTTTCACCCTCCCACTCAATCACTATCCTCTGTCTGTCCGCCTCTCTCTCTCTCTCTCTCTCTCTCTCTCTCTCTCTCTATCTCTCTCGTTGGCCTACATACAGATATAAGGAGGCCTAGAAATGACAATATGAGGCTATACAGCAATGGGCAAACTGCAGCTGGGGTCAGCCACTACAACCCTCATCCATCACTGCCTCAGGAAAGTGGCTGACTGACTGGCTGACTGGCTGACTGACTGACTGGCTGACTGACTGGCTGACTGGCTGACTGACTGGCTGACTGGCTGACTGGCTGACTGACTGACTGACTGACTGACTGGCTGACTGACTGGCTGACTGGCTGACTGGCCTGCTGGCTGACTGGCTGACTGACTGGCTGACTGACTGACTGGCTGACTGGCTGGCTGGCTGACTGGCTGGCTGGCTGGCTGACTGACTGGCTGACTGACTGGCTGACTGGCTGACTGGTTGACTGGCTGGCTGACTGGCTGACTGGCCGACCGGCCGGCTTACTGATGGACCAGCTGGCTGGCTGACTGAATATTTCCAGGGCAATTCGATAGTAACGCCAAAGCCCTCTATGAGTCACGTTGAGTGTACATACAGAAACAAGCATAAAAAAGCATATACAATCACACAGCATATAGAGTTATGACAATAAGACGACTAGAGGAGGCAAAAAGCAAGGATAAAAAATAAAATAAAACATGTACAACTAGTTTGACAATGGTTGGAGATCAAGGTTTTAAACTCTGCAACAGAGGGGACTGCTCTAAGGACCGTTGGAGTTCATTAGAGGGGCATCATAGCAAAATGCAGATTTACTTCACTTAAACCTATAATGAAGATGGCTATGCTCAGATATGCACTGGCTAATTTACATGATAATTCAATGTTATAAGTAGCATAGTGTACATTTATTCAAATAGATAGTAGGCTATGTCTTCTCCATATTTTTCATGACAAACACTATGTGATGGTGATAATTAATCTCAAGAAACCTCTCTAACGGGCCTATAGCTCGTTACATCTGAATCCCACCCACACAGAATTAGCATGAAATAACTATATTTAGACAGCAGATAGCAGTATGTATAGAAAGTGTATATCCTATACATAATGTATTCAAGGGACTGGCATGGATCGTTAACCCACACGACAGCCGGTTAACCCTTTACTATCACACAACCGACGGTGACGCTCCATCATTAGCATCATCATCTGCTCTGTTGTTATATTTTTTTATTTAACTATTTTATCACACTTTTTACTGTCCGTTCTATTTGATAATTTTTTGCCTATTTTTAAACTGAATCAAACCGCACTTTTTAACTATGTATTCTATTTTATTATTTTTATTACTGATCCTAATCTGAAAAGCTGTGATTTACCTTACCTATCTATCTATCTATCTATCTATCTATCTATCTATCTATCTATCTATCTATCTATCTATCTATCTATCTATCTATCTATCTATCTATCTATCTATCTATCTATCTATCTATCTATCTATCTATCTATCTATTCATCTAGTATTATGGCATTATGATGATTAGACAGTTAGCCTGTACGGCAGGCACGTGCACACATAGAGGCCAAGGGGGGCCTGAGCACCTGCCTTTTTGAGCCTCATCAAAAAAGTGCCCTTTTTGAAAAAAAAAAAAAAAAAAAAAGTTTTACCGTTCCGCATATAGACTGCCCTTCCAACTGAAAAATGTCAGGATATAATCAAAATATTAGGTAAAGAGAGAGATGCCCCATATTCCATTGCAGTTTGCACGGCCTCCTCAGCGTGCCTCTCCGCGGACCTATATATTTTATGCATAGCGTGGGTGGTGATGATGATGATGATAGAAACCGCTGTTGAATGCTGGTATTACACTCATTGAGGGACACGAAGAAGTCAAGTCCGATGGGATTTGGGAATCTCAAATACAAATCGGGATTGGAATAAAAAATGCATTTATATTAAACAATACAGAATATACAGCACTTCTTGGGGTCTGTAGGGTAAGCACTTATTCCCTCCCCCCTGAACATTTATGGAGATGTGTGGGCCTTTTAAGTCAGTGATAAAAGTGTCTTTCAAGGATAAGTGAGCTCCTGCACTGATTATTATAGTTCAATATTCAATATTTGATCACCAAAAACCCCCAAAAAGCATAAAAAGGGGGCTCCCCGCCCGGAAAGGGCCCTTGAAAATCGCCCACGCGCGCTACGTGCACTCGGTTTATATATACACACACAAGTGTAGTGCCCTTTTCAGCCTTTGAGCACCTGCCCCTCTAAAGTCCTGTGCACGTCCCTGCTGTACGGTACAAACTAGATGAACACTGGGGTACAAGTTTTATTTCCCCTGGTGACTCCTCCTCCTTCTGTGTGTGTGTGTGTGTGTGTGTGTGTGTGTGCGCGCGCGCGCGAGCGTGCGTGTGTGTGTGTGTGTGCACGCATGCGTGTGTGTGTGTGTGTGTGTCTTGCCCTGCATACCTTGCCATCTGTTGACACATGCAGCTGTTCAGAAATAGCCCTCTACGGCACCAGAACGAACCCTGGGTAGCCAGCAGATAGTTAGTCCAGCCAGGGCTAGCATGATAGTGTGTCTGTGTGTGTGAGCGCGCTTGTGTCTTTGCAGTCACCATGTGTCTGCTGCTAAAGACTGTCAAATCCAAACGACAAGATTCGCGAGACCGCTGGGAGAGTAGCTACTAGACTTTCTGTGTAATTTGCGTGGGTTGTAAGTCTGTGTCTAAGTTGTTTTGACAGCTGTTGCGCAAAGAAACTCTTCAGGCTATACCCTTCAGAGCTTATCGTATAGCTGGACAGCCCGGCTTTCTGTCACCCACACTTGAGTGATTGTATTTAAACTAGCCTAGCTACACACTAGCTAGCACAATTTGGAGGGGGGAAATGGAGCCTTTCCATGACCGGTTTGTGGAATTCCACCCGATCCATGGAAGCAACGTGATGCTGGATCCTTCCGGAACCCAAGCCACCCGGGTGGAGAGCTTCGCCAATGGGGTGTGTTTCAGCAAACACCCTCTGAGCCCCGGGGAGATCTTTCTGGTGGAGATACAGGAAAAGGAGCTGGGCTGGTGCGGCAACCTCCGGGTGGGCCTGACGGCCAGGAACCCCGCGGCCCTGGACGTGGTCCCCGAGTACTCCCTACCCGACCTGACGGACGTGGGCGATAGCTGGATCTTCGCCATCACCCGCAACCACAACAAGGTCATCGAGGATATCGAAATCAGGGGCGCCGCCGATGGAGAGGACGGCCTGGCTGGCGGGGGGAGAAGGCTCGGAAACGGGGAGGATGGAGGCGTTGCCGTCAACGAGGACGGAGGCGGCGTCGCCGTCAACAATAAGCCCAAGACATTCTTCACAGACACTCACCTGTACATCGGGGGGGACATTTGCATCCCCAGAGACAAGCTGGTGGGTCGGAGCCGGCCCGGGCGCTTCAGCCACATCCTGGACGACCTGTACAAAACCAACGCCCTGCCGCCCACCGCGCGGCGCAGCCGGATAGGGGTGCTGTACGCGCTTAACGGGCGTACAGGTCTCGCCGACATGCACATCGTCATCAACGGGGAGGACATGGGCGCTTCCGCGAAGGGGATCCCCACCGCTCAGCCTCTGTACGCGGTGGTGGACGTGTTCGCCGCCACCAAGTGTGTCCAGATCATACAGGTGGATTACGGATGTGAGTGTCACAGTCACACAATGACAATGCACAAAACTATTATTTGGTTTGGTCCGTTGAAGGCGAAATCAATAGAATGCATGTAGGGCGGCTGGGGTGGCGTAGCGGAGATTGTGCTCATCACCAATGCAAGAGACTCCGGTCTCGTCGACTCCCTTCTCGAGTCAGCATTGCCTGCGGCTTGGGGCCAGTCGTCATACTATCTCAATTGGCAGAGGTATAGCGGGTGGAAGTCGATGGGTGGGGATTGGACGTTGTGGACAGCGACTCCTACAGGTCGGTTGGGTGACGCCTGTACAGCAGAAACAGGAAGTAACGGGGGCAGCGTGAGCCTCCCACGCGTTACTCCTCGCCACTGAGAGTCCGCGCTGTCTGGTGAAAAGATGCGACAGGCTGCCTCCTCGTGTACCGGAGGGGACACGTGATGCAAGGCTTCTATCCTCACTACAGCCGACCAGTGGGAGGCATAGTCTAGCAACGTTCAAGACAGGGGAGGGGAGAATTGGATAATACGAAATTGGGATGGGAGAAAAATTGAAAATGGGGAGAAAAAGTGGATAAAAAAAATAATAATGCATGAGATGCACAAGTTATTTTTTTTCCTTTTCTTTCCTTACACACAGAACTGTCTTCAGTCCAACCATGTCTCAATTTGAACCCCTTCACCCTTCTACCTCTCCTGTCTGTTCCCCCACTCCATCTACCTCCTCTCTCTCTCTCTCTCTCTCTCTCTCTCTCTCTCTCTCTCTCTCTCTCTCTCTCTCTCTCTCTCTCTCTCTCTCTCTCTCTCTCTCTCTCTCCAGTCTCCTCCTTGCAGACGTTGTGTAGGCAGACCATCCAGAAACACATAGTCCATAGGATGGCCCTCGACTGGTTAGAGTTGCCCGAGAAACTCAAACAGTATTGCAAATACGAGTGATGGACATCAACCCTGGTGCTGGATGGATGGATGGATGGATACCACTGCACGAACACTGCGTCACGAGTCAGCTCTGCACAGTTACACAGCTCAGTCAGTCATTGAGTTAACCTCCTTTTGTCCTCTCTGAAAATCAAAATGAGTGTTACTCTTTTTTTTTTGCAATGGAATTACATGTGTCAGTTCTTGGGACTTTTTGTTAATTGTTAATGAGTTGAGCTTTTTTGGTGTATGCACTTCTAACTCCTGGCTGGTGTAATACCCCATTTGGAAGAGAAGTTAAGGCCTTCTCGCAAACTGGAAAATAAATGAAGTCTACTCTATTTATTTTTCTCTCACTTTGTTATTACTGTATCGTGCAATACAATGAATGGAGATGGATTTAAAGCCACAATCTGTTTCCCCCCCCCCCCATATTAATATGGTGTAGCCTATATTCACTTCGTCTACATTCTTGAATAGTTTGATCTGTAGATGGAAAATACACAATACATTTACATTCACTTTTAGTCATTTAGCTTTTATCCAAAGCGACTTACAAGTTCTGTACAACAAGTCAGCAGGAAGGGTACTATTCTGGCAGCTACGGGGTAATTAAGATTGTTTGTCAAACAGTGTCGAACTTAAGTGCTACAGTTTTGAGTGCATAGTAGTAAAGTATAGACATATTCGCATAGTAGTAGGTAGTAATATAGGCAAGGAAGATTACTTAGTAGAAAAGTGCGTGTTTTTCTCCAGTGTTTACAAACATTACCTAACAAGTCTTGCAGCCACAAATCACAGCAAATACAATTACAAACTCATATTTACATGTTGTCTAGTGTTAGTCCTTGTTTTATTGGTTCTGCTGGTCTCTGACAGGGACAAGTTGCAGGTTGAAAAAGCCCTCAGCTCTGAACTCGGCAGAATCTGCACCTGGCTCGCTGATAACAAACTATCATTACACCTGGGTAAAACGGAATCCATTCTCTTTGGATCAAATAGCAAACTCAGCAAGGCCAACGGCTTCTCTGTTACAGTGGGTGACAATATTGTCACAAGGAAAGATGAAATTACCTATATGGGTTTCATCCTAGAGGCAAATCTTTCCTGTGACAAAATGGCAACCAATAAAAAAGTCAACCAACGAACAAGATTTTTGTACAGGATCTCCTCTGGTAAATGAGAATACCTTGAAGACTCTAACAGGAGCACTCATTCAAGGGTTCTACGACTATGCTTGCACTCCAAAGGCCCTAAAAACAAGGCTACAAACATCACAAAACAAACTGGTCAGACTACTGCATGGCCTTACTCCTAGAACCCACCTCACCCCTGCCCATTTTGACAATCTAGGATGGCTTAGAGTAGACGACAGAGTACAGCAACTTGCAATGGGCCTGGTCTACAAGATACACTACACCACTAAGGTACCCATGTACATGTCGAAATACTTCCTAAAGGTCAGTGAACTCCACGACCACAACACCAGAGGGAGTTCCACAAATCACGTTCAACCCAGATTCGGCTCAAACAAGGGACTAAACACGTTTAGCAATTATGCCACATCAATGTGGAACGCCCTACCCACAGCCGTAAAGGAATGGGAATCCCTACCCTCCTTCAAAACCGCTCTCAAAGAGCACCTACGGGTGGCTGCAATTAGAAACTGGCCCGGTAAATGTCAAAATACCCCCCCCCCCCCCACCCAACCCCCTCCAATGTACAGTTTCTTCCCCTTCGGATGTATATATATTTTTCTTTATGATCTCTTTTTCTTGTTTGTCATAAATGTCTTGATTAATTGAAAATGGAGGACCCTTATGTAAACAAGACGAAAGTATTTTTCTGGTCTTCATCCTCTTAGCAGTTGTTATTAGTATTGAGCTGTACTGTATTGTACCCATTCTGCAATCTGTTAATAAAAATGTCAATCAATCAATCAATCAATCAATCAATCAATCAATCAATCAATCAATCAATCAATCACTTGAATGAAAGGTTGAAAATGGGGGACCCTGATGGAAACAAGACAAACGTCAAACGTCTTTCTCAGGTCTGCATCCCCTTAACAATTGTATGTATTGAGCCGTACTGTATTGTACCAATTCTGCAATCTGTTAAATAAAGTTTTCATTCATTCATTCATTCATTCATTCAGGTCCCAGGCCTCATCTCCCCATCTCTGGCCAGACAGACACTGCCATCTAGTGTTGGTGGAAATGTTAACAGTGGGCGTGGCCTGCGTGTATTAGGTCATCAGCTCTAATCTGCTGCAGTCAACATCGCTCACATTGAGGAGGAAACCTCTACAGTCTCCAGTCATTTACACGAAGTCACCTTTCTATTTATTGTGCCTGGTCAATACTGTGGCTACGGAATAATGTCGTTTTGTCAATTCTCTGGCGGCGAGGTCTACAAGGACCATTTTAAACCAGGTGAGTCGCAGTGTTGTGGAGGAGAGGGATGCTGCGACTGCACTTGTTTGACGATGCAGAACGATTTTGAATTCCTCTCTAGTCTACCAATTAGATATATAGCGTATTAAATAAGTATGTTGATAGAAAATAAACAATTGGCCTAAACAAAACAAGAAATTAAAACGTTTAGTTTATAAAAACACAACAGTTCACTTGTTATAATAATGTCACAACACCAAGGCTAGTTCCACTTCCTGTTTACCTGATTGATTGATTGATTGATTGAAAACTTTATTAACAGATTGCAGAATGGGTACAATACAGTACGGCTCAATACACACAATTGTTAAGGTTTAGGTTAGGTTAGGTTTACTTTATTTGTTCAAGGGGGACAGTGTACATTAATAAAACATTTTACAACTGTAAATGCACCCAATTTTAGCCAAAAGGCTAATTTCCATTGGCAGTCCCCCTGCCAGAAGGTACAGGCTAAAAAAAATCCTGTGTAAAAAAAAAAAAAAAGGGTTAGCAATAAAAACAGAATAAAATCAAGATGAATACAATAGAATAAAAACACAACAAAAGCACATAGACATAGTAGGGATATAGGTCACAATACAGTCATGGACACAAGGACAGAGCACATCATGACATATTAAGAGACCCAGACATAGACAGACACACCATATCCACACACACATATACACATACAGACACCTCGGTGTTGACAGTTCTGGTTTTCAATAAGCCATTCCCTAACCCTGCACTTGAATTAATGGTATGATGTGGACACTCTAATTGTTTGAGGAATTGAGTTCCATTGGTGGTTTGATTGATTGATTGAAAACTTTATTAACAGATTGCAGAATGGGTACAATACAGTACAGCTCAATACACACAATTGTTAAGGGGATGCAGACCAGAGAAAGACTTTCGTCTTGTTTACACCAGGGTCCCCCATTTTCAATTCATCAGGACATATATGACATACATGACATACAGATAGTCAGTACTGCTACATCTATACATTTATGACATACCAGATTTGCAAATACAGTACTGTTTGTGATACAGAAGGAGTCAAGAAAAGGGAGTATATACATTTGACGTAGAAACTGTACATTGGAGGAGGTTGGGTGGGGGGGGTTGGGTACACTGGGATATTGACAACCATACTGGGTAATTTACATTGGAGGTGGTTGGGGGGGGGGGGGGGGCACACTGTATAAGCAAGCAAAACTGTACATTGGGGGGGGGGAGACTCTGTACAAACAAACAAAATTGTACATTGGACTATTGACAAAACCATACTAGGTAAATGACTGTACATTGGAGGGGGTTGGGTTAGGATATTTACAGGGGCCAGTGTTGAATTGCAGTCTCCCGTAGGTGTCTCTTGAGAGAGGTTTTGAAAGTGGGTAGTGATCCACATTCCTTTACAGCTTTGGGTAGGGCGTTCCACATTGATGTGGCATAATTGCGAAACGTGTTTAGTCCCTTATTTGAGCCGAATCTGGGTTTAACATGATTTGTGGAGCTCCCTCTGGTGTTGTGATCGTGGTATTCACTGACCTTTGGGAAGTATTTTGCCATGTACATGGGTACCTTGGTCGTGTAGTGTATCTTGTAGACCAGGCCCATTGCAAGTTGCTGTACTCTGTCATCTACTCTAAGCCATCCTAGGTTGTCAAAGTGGGCAGGGGTGAGGTGGGTTCTAGGAGTAAGGTCAAGCAGTAGTCTGACCAGTTTGTTTTGAGATGTTTGTAATTTTGTTTTTAGCGCCTTTGAGGTGCTTTGGTACCATGAGGTGCAAGCATAGTCGTAGTACCCCTGAATGAGTGCTCCTGCCAGAGTCTTCAGGGTATTCTTGTTTACCAGAGAGGAGATCCGGTACAAGAATCGAGTTCGTTGGTTGACTTTTTTTATTACATTGGA
This sequence comes from Notolepis coatsorum, assembly GCF_963971535.1. NCBI lineage: Eukaryota > Metazoa > Chordata > Actinopteri > Aulopiformes > Paralepididae > Notolepis > Notolepis coatsorum. Next base: position 7,148,530 of record NC_140174.1, read on the forward strand.
TGCCATTTTGTCACAGGAGAGATTAGCCTCTAGGATGGAACCCAGGTAGGTAATTTCATCTTTCCTTGTGACAATATTGTCACCCACTGTAACTGAGAAGCCGTCGGTCTTGCTGAGTTTGTTATTTGAACCGAAGAGAATGGACTCTGTTTTGCCCATGTGTAATGATAGTTTGTTATCAGCGAGCCATATGCAGATTCTGCCTAGTTCCGAGCTGAGGGTTTTTTCAACCTGTAACTTGTTCTTGTCAGAGACCAGCAGGGCTGAGTCGTCCGCAAACAGGAACAAGTTGCAGTCACAAGCTGACGACATGTCATTTGCATAAATTAGGAACAGTAGCGGTCCTAGTATGCTTCCTTGTGGAACACCACAGCTCACTGTGAGGGGGGGGGATAGGGTACCGTTTACCTCCACCATCTGTTCCCTCCCCTCAAGGTAGGATTGCATCCAGCTCACTGATAGACTATCAAAACCAATTGGATGCAGTGGGATGCTCTGTATGAGAAGACGGCCTGGCCAAATACACTTTTTTTGGGGATGCAGAGGATGCAGACCAGAGAAAGACTTTCGTCTTGTTTACATCAGGCCTCAGGGTCCCCCATTTTCAATTCATCATAATATGACATACACGACATACAGATAGACAGTACTGCTACATCTATACATTTATGACATACCAGATTTACAAATACAGTACTGTTTGTGATACAAAAAGAGTCTAAAAAAGAGGTATGTACGTGTGCTCCCGAGTGCAGCAACCCCCTGTTCTCCAGTCCTAACCCTAACCCTGTTGACCGTGATGTTTTTCTCCAGGTATGTACGTGTGCTCCGAGTGCAGCAACCCCCTGTTCTCCAGTCGGTCCAAGTACGCTCACTCCTCTCCTTGGCCCGCGTTCACTGAGACCATCAGGGAAGACAGCGTGACCAAGATGATGGAGAGTCTGACTGCTTTTAAGGTAGGTCAATAAGGTCATCCTCCGATAATGGTCACAATTATGTACAATCAATCACACATGTCTGACTCTCACTGTCTGACAGTGGTCTTCAAAACAATAGCTGGTTGTTGGAATTGATCTTGTGTGTTTGAGCGACATCCCACTTAGCTAACCGGCGTTGTAGTCCAAATACATTTTTAAAGGTGCTGTAAGTGGTATTTTGTTCAAATACGTGTTAAATAGCTCTACATGTACGTTCCTACAGCCATCACAAAATCCTGCAGTTGGTTTGCCAGCTACCTTGCTAATCGTGTTCAGCAGGTGAAGACAGAGAACATCTTGTCTGACCCTCTCAACATCTTTAAAGGGGTGCCTCAGGGCTCCATCTTGGGTCCCTTGCTGTTCTCCATCTACATCAACGATGTAGCCAAGGCTGCTGGAAATTCACAGATTCATCTATATGCTGACGACACCATCTTGTACTCAGCAGGCCCTTCACTCCACTCTGCGGCATCCACTCTTCAAATTAGTCTTACCTCTATTGAACAGTCCTTTCACAGTCTCCACCTTCTTCTCAACTCCAAGAAGACGAAATGTATGCTTTTTATCAGAAAGCATGACACTGCTAGCAGCACCCCTAAAATCACCTGTGCCGACGGCTCAGAGCTGGAGTTTGTTACCTCTTATAAATACCTTGGCCTCTGGCTAGACCCATCCCTTTCCTTCTCTACTCGCATAAAACACCTGCAGGCCAAAGTCAAAGCTCGTCTGAGCTTCCTGTACCGCAACAAAGCTTCCTTCACCCGCTCGGCCAAACACACTCTTGTCAAGATGACCATCCTCCCTATATTTGATTATGGCGACACCATCTATAGAATGGCATCCCAGCGTGCCCTCAGAAAACTCGACATACTCCATCATTCCGCCATCCGTTTTGCCACTAGTGCACCCTTCACCACTACTCACCATTGTGACCTTTATTTTTTATTTTTTTTTATTGATCTTTTTCCCCCTCCATTTTCCTCCGATTTTCTCCCATCCCAATGTTAGTCGTATGCCAATTCCCAGTCCCTTCCTGGTCGCTGCGCACTTACCCCCCACAGTCAGATCATCTGGGAGAGTGGAGGCTACCACGTGCTTCCTCCGACACACGTCCAGCCAATCACCGCTTCTTTTCACCTGGCAGCGCGGATTCTCATCGAGAGGGCGTAGCGTGTGGGAGGATCACACTATCCCCCTCAAGTCCTATTCGCGCTTAGCAGGCGCCCCGACCGAACTGTAGGAGTCGCTGTTTACAACGACCCGGACCCACCCCGCCAGCTTCTCCCACCCTCTAATACAGCCAATTGTATTAGTGCAGACGGCCAGCCAAGCTGGTGACAACCCCGGAGCTGTGAGCTGGATTCGAACAGGCGAATCCAGCTCACAGCTCCGGGGTTGGTGACGAACGCAATCTCCGCTCGGCCACCTAACCGCCTACCATTGTGACCTTTATAACCTGGTGGACTGGACATCTCTTCACACCAGAAGGCTTCTTCACTGGCTTCAAATAATTTACAAAACCATACTTGGTAAAACGCCTCTCTACCTCTCCTCCCTTCTGCACGTCTCCACTTCTAACTACAGCCTAAGGTCCAGCAACTTCATCAAACTCACCATCCCCAAAGCCTGCATGGTTTTCTGGACACAACGCCTTCCGATTTGCTGCTGCATCTGACTGGAACACATTACAAAACAAACACCCTTAAACTCACTGCCCTCACATCGCTCACTGCTTTTAAACAAAATCTGCAACAGATCTTAACCGACTGTTGCACCTGCTGACTGCCTCCCAATCGCACGCATAGCCCTCAGACTATTCTCTCCTCCCCCTAAGCCCCCCCACCTACCTCCCTCCTTCTCCCCCTTTCTTCTCTCTCTCTGGTTCTCGCTCTTCCTTTCTCTTTTTCCCTCTCTCTCTTTCCTTCTCTCTCCCTTATTTATTGTTGTCCTTGTATACTATTGCTACTGTCATTTTGTATTTTATTTACTTGTATGCATGTATATAACCTTGTTTTTGTTACAGCCTCCCACCCCCCTTCCCACAAAAGGCCTTTGCTTTTTGGACAGGCTGCTTTTGTATATAAGAATTTGTTCTTAATTGCTTGCCTGGATAAATGCAGGTTAAATAAAAATTAAAATAAATTAAATCACTGATATAGTGTCTGGTCAGTAACATGAGTCTCTCAAGTCCCTCCGCTCTGCAGTAAACAGCCATCACTGATATAGAGTGTCTTGTCAGTAACATGGGTCTCCCAGTCCATCCACTCTGCAGTAAACAGCCATCACTGATATAGAGTGTCTGGTCAGTAACATGGGTTTCCCAGTCCCTCCACTCTGCAGTAAACAGCCATCACTGATATAGAGTGTCTGGTCAGTAACATGGGTCTCCCAGTCCCTCCACTCTGCAGTAAACAGCCATCACTGATATAAAGTGTCTGGTCAGTAACATGGGTCTCCCAGTCCCTCCACTCTGCAGTAAACAGCCATCACTGATATAGAGTGTCTGGTCAGTAACATGGGTCTCCCAGTCCCTCCGCTCTGCAGTAAACACAAAATAAAGTGTCTGGTATCCCTTCCCACGTTATCCAATTAGGAGAGAGAACCCTAGATATGTTTTTACTTATTTCAAGAAATCTTGCCAAGTCAAATTTGCTTACTGCACTTGTTTCAAGGATATATTTGCTTAAAACTAGTTTTCTTTCTTATTTTTGCAATGTGGAATTCTCTCTCCTGATTGGATAAAGTGGGAACGGGATATCAGTTTGTGTTCCATTTCCTATGAAAGAATTGCACCAAAGCTATGGAACACCCTCCCTATGGACACTAAATAAGATAAAAACCTACCTCTTCACGTAGCCTTTTAATACACTCTGCCACTTAGACTCATTACATCCACACTATGATTATGGCACTGTAAATGAGAGCTATTTTATTGCACTGCTTTTATTCTGTCTATTTTATACTCATTTTATGTCTGCATTTTATGCATTGCTTTTATTTTTGTCAATTATCTGCAAATTTTATGCCCGTCTATATTTATGCCAATTCTATGATAATTGTATGCCTATGTCTATTTTATGTCTACATTACTGCTGTGAATTATTGTATGAAAGGTGCTATACAAATAGTTTATTATTATTTTTTTTTATCAAATTTAATAGTTTATTATTATTATTATTATTATTATTATTATTATTATTATTATTATTATTATTATTATTACAGGACACATGTCCTTGTCACCCTGTGGCCTCTCAGGTCCTGTGTGGGAGATGTGGTAACGGCCTGGGTCATGAGTTTGTGACTGACGGACCAGAGGAAGGAACGTCGCGTTTCTGAATATTCAGCGACTCGCTCAAGTTTGTCCCTAACAAAGGTAATAATTACTGTAGAGTGGGTGATGCAATCTAGGACTAGACTTAAAGGTGCACTATGCAGTTTCTGGGGCGGGGGGGGGGGGGGGGGGGGGGGTACTGTATACATTTATTTTTCACTTCACTGAATTAAAAAAAATCATTTTCAATAAATGTATCCTAGTCACTCGGTCGAGCTCCAGCTCTGTCACTCAATGACTTTTCCTAAAAGTACCCGTTTTATCTGGCACGGTTTCTGAAATTTCAAAATGACTTCAGGAAAATGTAATTAGAATGTTATTCCACATATGGGCCGTTGGAACAGACGAAAGTCACAGCACTTTGCGAGCGTCTAGCACAGGGGTGGCCAACCCGTGGCTCGCGAGCCGCATGTGGCTCTTTGCTCGTCAATGTGTGGCTCTTCCATCCAAAAAATAAAAAAAATATAATATACCGGTGTATATATATATATATATATATATATATATATATATTTTTTTTTTTATGTCACTCAAACCTACATTTCATTGTGGTAAACCTCATATTTTTATATTCAGAGGTAATTATATAGTTTACACTGTTTATTTTTCTCATATTTCTCATAAGCTGTCGGGTCATCTGACCCGTTCCTGGCGGGAATTAGTGGCATTTTCTCCATGGTTGTGCTAGTGTTAACCGTTAGGACTTGACTTGTCAAAATATTATTATTATCAAACCTTTTACATAAAGACGACAGGATTTTCCCCAGGATTTTCAAACAAGATGGTGCAGAGTCTCAATTACAGGGTGGTCTCCCCCCGTCCAGGATGCCAAAAAAAATGCAATAAAGAAGGTATTAGACAATGATAGACAATGTTTGTTTTTCTAAGCTGGCCCCAAGCTTTCACTGCAAATTCTTATTATATTTATTTAAAACTTTATTTTTAAACGCATGGTGGCCATTGTTTAGGGAAAGCCCTGGACTAAACTTCGCTACATATTCTTAGTAAAAGCACTGGGTCTCTCTCTCTCCTTTCTCTGTTTCAGACAAGGCGGACAAACGATAAAGGCGAGTCCAACCCAGTACTGTAGCTGCTATAGAAGCCTCACCATCCAACCCAGTGGACCGGGCCGGTCAGTTAGTGAAGTGGGCAGGGGAAAGGCCCGAGTGGGACGTCCTGTACACAGATGAGTTTCTGACTGGCGGAGGACACAGGGATTGGATCATGTCTCAAAAAAAAAATATTACAAAAAAATACCTCATAAGCAGAACTTAAACTCCATCTGTATTATGTTATCTACTTGCATCACACCTGCCAAAAGACTATCACAAGAACAACATACTTTATTATTTAGAATCATTGTGGAAATGAATAGAAAGCTATTACATGTTGTGGTAAATGTGGGGAAATTGTGATTTCTTTAAATTTCCCAGGATTTGTATGTACTGTCAGGTTGGTAGCCATGCAAGGGTCCTTTTAATTCCCCCCTGCACAGGTGGCCACGACACAGTGAGCGCTCATTGAGTTTCTGGTTAAGATATCAATCACCAAATGTTCACTGTATTTTAGCAAATTATCTCTATTTCCTTTTAATCTCTTTCTAATTAGGCGTGATATCTCTAGTGAGATTGAGGTAAGGGTTATTGATACACAAAAAAAGATGATTTAATCAGATGGGATATAAACCACCAAGTGTTCACTGTATTAGAGCCTTATTAACACGTTGGCTGCCATGAAACGTGTTTAGACGTCATTGCCGGCCATGCTCAAGGTGCCGGAGGACGCTTTACAGCGTCCTTATATCAATATTTCAAAAATCTGCGATCGGATTCATATGTCCCCTCCGCTGGCCTGAGATCCACCAGGAGGACCCACTGAGCTCTCTGGCGGTTCAGGAGCGCCATCTGGTGGCCGATCGGCGCAATCGCTTAAACAGGAAGTGGCATAGAGGTTGTGCTGGACGTCCGTATTACTTCCGGGCACTCGCTATAGGTCCCGGCATTCTAGCTCGTCACAATACACAGTGATCGATTGCCAATAACTCGATAAACAACATGATTTGGACGTATATACCATTATACAAGCTGGAGATGGACCGGGTAAATCTACATCCCATAATGATAAGATTTCTACTCTACGATGATCGCCCAACGGCGCGCGGAGACTGGGGTGAGTTTTAGCGTGTAAAGTTACCGTCTTCGATACTAACTGCTATTATCAACATTTGACCCACATTACATGATTGGTATAACGCTGCCCACGGAATTATAAACGCCCCCTAGCCCATCCGGTCAACATCAGATGACGTGTAGTAACTTCTAGAAGTACGTCTAGTTGGAATTTTTTATATCGCGCTGATTGCCATAAAACTGTATTGCATCATCAATATAATGCATTTGGGGCTATAGATCACGTTCTGGAGAAAGCTGCAGAAAGAGATGAAAACATACTTATACATTAGACCATACTTTACTATGAATATGTGAATAAAAAAGTTTAACGTTGCTACACAATGAACAATACATATAGGACTTTGAATGGGCCCTAATAATGGCAATGTAGCAATAGAATTTAAAAAGTTATAGCCATGCAAAGAAGGGGTACTTCTCCATAGACAAATAGAGCCGGCAACCTATGGTATATCATTAATTTAACCCAAGGCAACCAAAGTGTTAAAGCTGCAGTAGGCAACTTCGGGCGATATTTGCGAGAGTGAGTTTACCTGCCCAGCAGAAATATAGAGCTCTGCATCACTTTTCAAGCCCATGCACGCGCAACAACAACAACAACAACAACAACAACAACAACTCTGATTGGTTATTGATGCAGGGAGCTGTTGTATTTGGCCAATCCGATGTTTGTGGCCTGCCAAGTGGTGTCCCCGGGGTCGGATCACAAAACTAAGACTCCACCGCATTCCTCGTCAAAAGGTACACGACGCAATGTGCAAAAGCCGAGGAATTCTTACTTATTAAATTCTGCTTCAAGCTGCTAGTGCCTCTGAGAGTCTGTGGGGAAACCTTTGCTTTGCATGGTCTTGGAAAAAGTGATGCAGAGCTTGCTGTATTTCTGCTGGGCAGGTAAACTCAATGAACTTTAATGAGTTCATTCCTCAGAAGTGGCCTACTGCAGCTTTAACTGATCATTGGCCTCGGGGCGGCTAGGTGGTGTAGTGGGCAAGGCACTCGCCACCAATGTGGAGACGCTGGGTTCGCGTGTTCGAGCCCAGCGCTCCACATTGTTTTCAGTTTGGCTGGTCGTCCGTACTAATACAATTGGCAGTATTAGAGGGTGGGAAACTGATGGGTGGGGATCGGGCGTTGTGGACAGCGACTCCTACAGGTCGGTTGGTGCGCCTGCGCAGTAGAATCAGGAAGTGTCGGGGGCAGCGTGAGCCTCCCACGCGTTACTCCTCGCCACTGAGAGATCGAGCTGCTCAGGTGAAAATATGCGACTGCTGTTACCTCAAGTACCGGAGGGGACTTGTGCTATGTATGACTTAGTCCACATTGCAGCCGGCTTGTGGGAGGCAAGAAACAGCGTTCGTGACAGGGGAGGGTTGAATTGGATTATACGAAATTGGGATGGGAGAAAATATAGAAAATGGGAGAAAAAGTGGATAAAAAAAAAAAACTGATCATTGGCCTCAAAGATCTCACATTTACTGTCCCGATGGCATATGTTGTGCATACAGTATATCCTGGGAAATGTGCAAAATCACACTTTTCCCACATTTACCATAACACCACTGAGTATACATTACATTAGCAGCACCCGTGCTTTGCATGACAAAAAGCAAAGCTTTATTCGGAAACCTTTTGCTTTTGTCACGAAAAGGGTGCGGCTCTTGCTAATGTTTGAATACTCGGTGTATTTAAGTACATTCATCTGTCAGTGAGCAAAGTACTCGCCAATAATGTGTTGTATTTTATTCAGTATTCATTTAATTAGAAATGACAAACATGTATTTATTTAACCGGTTTTCTTGACCCAACTTGTCTTAAGCGTTCCCAAAGTTATACAAAACCACAAAACCATATCTATGCACAAGAGGAGTCTGAATGTCTGAAGAAATGTCTGACAGAAAGTGATTTCTCATATTTTATTCAGAGAATTAAACTACAAAGCAACTGTATTCCAGTTGGAATGATCAATTAGCTACATGTTCCTGCCTACTTGCACTGTTTGCCATGTCGCTACTGTAACAGTGTATACTTGAAATACCGGCATGATTCCTTCTTATATGCTATATATGTATGTATATATGTATATGTATATACGTGTATATATACATATGTATATGTATATATATGTGTGTCCTGTCCAAATTTGATCATTTGTCTCATTTTATTCTTTACTTCAGTATAATTAATGCACATTTTCTTTTGTTTTGTTTAGCATGACTCGGTCAACAAGTGAGTGGTCTGTATGTTAAAATAATAGCGTTACACTCATGACAGTCATCACTGATATAGAGTCAGTTGGGTCAGTAACATGGGTCTCCCAGTCCCTCCGCTCTGCAGTAAACACAAAATACATTGTCTGGTAGTCCCTTCCCACTTTATCCAATCAGGAGAGAGAACTCCACACTGCAAAAATAGTGTGACAAAAAAAAGAAATAAAAACTATTTTAAGCAAATGTGTCCTTGAAATAAGTCGTATCTAGGGTTCTCTCGGCTGATTGGATAAAGTGGGAAGGGATTTCATAAAAATGTGTATTGTGTTTACTGCAGAGCGGAGGGACTGGGAGACCCATGTTACTGACCAAACACTACATCAGTGATGGCTGTCGGAGTGTAGAGCTATTTAACACATTATTCTAACAAGAAAATACCACTTACAGCAAGTTTAATGGATATAACACCCCCCCCCCCCCTCCATATTTATCTCTCAAAGAAATAAAAGACTATATTTATAGAATATATTTTCCATGTCTATTGTGGTTTTGGGCTCGACACTGAGTGGTACTGAACTGATGGTTATTCACAGAGAGACCAGTAGATGGCGTAATGCTCCCACTGTATGAGTGCTGCTCTGTCTGTCAAGCTATTGGTCTGGTAGATAGATAGATACTGTACACTGTAAGTATTCCCCCCCTTGTATGACTTTAAACCAGCCAGTAATCTGATCAACATCTGGAATGTATTGGGATTGTATTGTTGAACGCTTATGGATTTTAAAACACAAATATACAATATCTGGGCGTCTTGGTTGGACGTATGGCAATATATCAATATTGATGGATGATAAGATATTGTCATTTCTGTGTTATCCTATCATGTATTTTTTTTGACATTGTAAATCGTGATACACAATCTTATTGTCTAAATTAACGATAAAGGCCAAATATTAAGTCAATAGACTTCTGAAATATTTGAGAATGTCAATTGAATACCCCAGTGTGTCACTTTGATACTGTATTGATTGATTGATTGAAAAGTTTATTAACAGATTGCAGAATGGGTACAGTACAGCTCAATACATACAATTGTTAAGGGGATGCAGACCAGAGAAAGACTTTCGTCTTGTTTACATCAGGGTCCCCCATTTTCAAGAGAGGGGGGGGTTGGGTAGGGGACACACACACATTGTACACTGTACATTGGAATACTGACAAAGCCATACTTGGTCATTTACTGTACAACTGGGTTAGGACATTTGTAGGGGCCAGTTTCGAAATGCAGTCTCCCGTAGGTGTTCTTTGAGAGTGTTTTTGAAAGTGAGTAGTGATTCACATTCCTTTACAGCTGTGGGTAGGGCGTTCCACATTGATGTGGCATAATTGCGAAACGTGTTTAGTCCCTTGTTTGAGCCGAATCTGGGTTTAACATGATTTGTGGAGCTCCCTCTGGTGTTGTGATCGTGGTATTCACTGACCTTTGGGAAGTATTTTGACATGTACATAGGTACCTGTGTGGTGTAGTGTATCTTGTAGACCAGGCCCATTGCAAGTTGCTGTACTCTGTCGTCTACTGTCGTCTACTCTAAGCCATCCTAGGTTGTCAAAGTGGGTAGGGGTGAGGTGGGTTCTAGGAGTCAGGTCAAGCAGTAGTTTGTTTTGAGATGTTTGTAATTTGGTTTTTAGTGCCTTTGAGGTGCTTTGGTACCATGAGGTGCAAGCATAGTCGTAGTACCCTTAGTATCAATCACATACCCTATTATTGCCATCATCATGCGGTCCCAATATATCTAACATGTGACTTTCCATAACTACGCAGATATATATTGTGTAAGAAAAAAGTTCTCCTGAATATTGTGACATTTCTTTTCTTTTCTCCATAATTCCCGTCCCTAAAGCAGTGCGCATGTGCGATCAGACTCTGCGTGTTGGTTGGTTGGTTGGTTTTCGAGGAGCTCCCAAGGGGCGGGGCTGGGTTCCGTGACCCAGCTGGAAGCTATTCTCTGGGCCTCTGGTGGCTGGCACAGATCCCGGAGGTGAGAGGAGTGGCCCGGCCGCCAGGCTATAGAAACCCAGGGCTATCATTACAGAGAAGGGCTCACAAACACACACAGACGTCGCACACTCACACACACACACTCGCACGCACACACAAGACAAGTGTCTGAATTGTTATGTGAACTCGCTCCTGGTTTTCCTCTCACACACCATTGCTGTTGTTGTGCGAGTCTCTCACGTATAAATACAGACAACCGCCAGTCATTCCAGCTTGTGCATCATTATTATGTCTCGGAACGCGTCCTGCACATTCCGTGTTGACATGCTGCACATTTTGTGCATACAGTACATTTACATTTAGTCATTTAGCTGACGCTTTTATCCAAAGCGACTTACAAGTTCTGTACGACAAGTCATCAGGACTCTATCAGCTGAGTAACAATGTTCATCAAAGTGTTGAGTGCTACAGTGTAGGTTAGTTTATTAGGATATAAGTGCATGACAGTATGGTTAGTTAGGGTTAGATTATTATTATTTTTAATTTTTTTTAGATAATGGTTGAAGTGCGTCTTTAGTCGACGGCGAAAGATTGGATGGGTTTCGGCTAGGGATGTCCGATATTATCGGCCTACCGATATCGGCATTAAAATGTGATATCGGAAAATATCGGTATCTGTTTTCAATTTTTTTTATTTTTTTTTACATTTCTATAACCTTTATTTACCCAGGCAAGCAAGTAAGAACAAATTCTGATTTTATTTATTGTCAAAAGTATGCATAATGTTGTGTTAATTCCACAACAAGATATATGTAATGTTAATTACCTGAAATTATTCCGTTTTTTTTGGGGGGGGGGGGGGGGACACCCTGCATATATCGGTATCGGTTGATATCGGTTGATATCGGTATCGGAAATTAAGAGTTGGACAATATCGGTATATCGGTATCGGTAAAAAAGCCAATATCGAGCATCCCTAGTTTCGGCTGTCCTAACTCGGTGGGTAGTGTGGGGCAAGGACTGAGGACTGAGACTGTACACTGTGTATAATGTGTGAAACACAGACGCGCACACACACACCCCCGCTTACAAACACACACACACACACACCGCACACACACACACACACCCCCGCTTACAAACACATACACACCCCCGCTTACAAACACACACACACACCGCGCTCCCCGCCGCGTTTTATAGGTCTTGCCACGGGCGGGTTAAGTTCGAGGCTTATTTTGTTTCAAAACATTACCCGCCGTCGTCGTAGAGGACTTCATCAAAACATCAGCGTACGTGCGGTCGACGAGCGGAGAGCACCACTATGAATGCAAACCCCCTTCACTTCCTCCCCCCAAAATTACCTAATCATGTATTCAAATGGCTTTCAGCCTCATTGTGGCTGAACAGCCTGGCCTTGCATTGAAGTTGAGTTTTGACAAGAGTACAATTTGGCAGAGAACATGCCTGATGTAGCCTCAGCAGTTTGCTTTCATATCATAAACGGAACAGACAGACACACACACATACACACACATACACACAGACACACACGTACACACACACACACACACACACACACACACAGTGAGGCTGACGGAGGACTGATCCTAACCTATAATAAAGGATAAGATGCATAAAACATACCAGCCCTCACAGTGTTTACGCAGGACAATAGGGTCCAGAGCAGTGTTTTGGCTGGGAAAGGCATGCGTCCTCACCGCAGGAGCAGTTAGGTAGACCCCAAACTGGTTCCACCGCTCCCATGATGCCGTTCCGCCGCGGCACAGAACTACTAAATGACGGGCGGTTCGCCGGGATCACATTCTCATCGCTATATAGCAGCATCGTCCGTCTGAGTCACCGGTCGGTCGTAACTGGAAGTGTCGCTGGTTCTCATGCGTGAAATGAAAGTTGTATTTTTAGAGCCCTACTTAGGAAACCGTAGTAAGCAGATGTGATTCCTCCTAGAAAGAGGTGGATTCGATTAGAAGTACCGTATATATAAAAACGTCTGATTGTTTCCCCCCCCCCCCTCTGGTACAGCTTGTGTGTATTTGCAGTTGTGAAGTCGGTCCACGTCACCTGAAAGGTGTCGCCCTGTATTTCTGTCTTCAGCCTTTAGTATTTACACAGTTTACCGTCTTTACATAATTAGGTTGGGAAGAAACATAAGTTGGAAAACGAAGACCAGGATTTTGGAAACGTATGTTATGTCAGTCTTTTCATACGGAGCAGAAGCATGGACGCTGAATGAAGAGGCAAAGAGGATGATAGACTCTTTTGAAATGTGGACGCTGAGGAAGATGCTGAAGATAACATGGAAGGATAAGATCAAGAATGAGGAGGTACTGAGAAGAGCGGATATGCAAGGAGGACAGCTGCTGGAGAGGTTGAAAAAGAGAAAGATGGAGTTGTGCGGGCATGTTCTGAGAGGATCCAGCGGGGAGATGTTCAAGAAGGTGGTGATGGGGAAGGTGGATGGAAAGAGAGGAAGTGGAAGACCAAGAAGAGGCTGGGTAGACGACGTCTGTGATTGGAGCGGAGTGAGAGGCGGAGTCACAGAGTTGGAGAGAAGAAGTGGGGACAGAATGGGTTGGAGAGTGATAGGCAACCTTCGGAACGAAGAAGCCACCTAATGATGATGATGAACACGTTTCATCTCAACTTTAAAACCAACATACTGAATATGGTTATCAAGAGGGTTCACCCGAGGACACTATTTTAGCTGACGAGCTTCAGTTAATGGCGGACTTGAAGGAAGGGCAGACAGACGGACAGTATTTTGGGGGCAGCCGTCTAAACCTACTGTCCTAGAACTGAGAATCCTCTTTCCATTAACCCTGGTGTCAACTTTTGTCAAGTTGATTTGTATGATTCATTGTGACAATGGCATTGTCCAACTAACACCTCTCCGGGCACTGTCCGCTTCCATTCATTGTGCTAAGCTAGGCTAACGTGCAGCCAGATAGCTTTCTACTGAACGCACAGAGAGGAAACTGGTATCCATCTTATTGTCTCTCTCTGGAGAAGACGGTAAGCTAATTTCCCAAAATGTTGGCGTGTTCCTTTAAGAGTGAAAAACCTCAGTCCAGACACAAGTTAAACACTATGAAAGTGGGAATTGACCCAGAGGAACTGTGCTTTTAAAGAGGCACAGCTGGGGATAAACTGATTGGATGTAATGGGACTATGGTAATTTTATTATAATAACTAGCAACTGTGATCGATTGCAGTAAGAAGAAAAAAACTGCAGTAATCAGATTACTCATTTAATTTCACACCTTTATTTCAATTTGTGAGACACTGAGGTCACCCTAATTTACAGCGACGACGAGCTTACTGTACAAAACAAGACAAAGTTTATCAGCAATTTCATACATATAGGTACAATAAAGAATAAACAAAGAAATCAGCACATACTTTAGTCAATGAATAGCCTTCAGCTCCAGAGTCAGTCGGAGGACGTTCCAGGTGTTGGAAGCATCAAAGGAAAAAGCAGTTTTTCTGAATTCAGAGCAAACTGCAGGAACCCTAAGAACCAACCATGCAGTCTCAGACGAGACACTTACAACCAACGTGCTCACATGTTGGATTAATATGATTGAAGGGGGAGAACGCATTTTTTTCGCCTGATGAGATTATTGACACAAACATTGCTACAGTACAGCTACAGTCTCGGTGACATAACTCCCACGTCTACATTACAACAATAACTGTGAACCGGACTTGCATTGCTGCACTATACACTATTCCATCCATTGCAAGCCAACGCCCCCCCCCCCTCCATCGATTAACTCAGCTGGACTGTCACTGTACTATTTATTTGCACTAGCACTATTGCACTTGGGACATTGATGTTATATTATTATTATTGAGGACATTGATATTATATTATATTATTATTATTATTATTTATTATTATTGATATTATTATTGCACATGCTATATTCAGTATGTTTGTATGCCAGTGGTGATGCTCCAAACTCAATTTTGTTGTACCAACAATGACATTAAAGATTCTGTTCTATTCTATTCTAGTACCGTATATATAATTTGAGATCATGGTCATGTGGAAAAGTTGTATACAAAATGTATACAAATCTTATGGTCTTATATGGTCTAAATCCCCATATAGGATTTTCACAATGAATTCAGAAAAACATAGAAAAATGCAAAAAAGAAAAAAAAGGCAGACTGTTTCTTATAAAACCTTCTTGAGGCAGAAACTTGTTTCTTATAATCCCCTTTTCCGTATGGGCTTCGGAGTACAATTTCAAACAGGTAATCGATTGTCACACTTTAAAAGGAACCTTCCCGGTTCACTTTCAGCTGGTGCCACGTTTGAAAGGCCTTGCGGTGGTTTGTCACACTCAAAACAACTAAAATGTTTTCAGTCTGTACACCCCAGGTGAGATCTCTAATGAATGTATTTAGGGCTGCCTTGGATGTCAACCTGTCTAAGACGATTTTTGTCTAAGATTATAATAAGATAATATCCCATCATTCATCGCTGCCCTGCGGCCAAAAGAACAACAAAAGAAACAGGTGTATGACATCATGGTTATTAGAGCACATTAGACCTGCATACCGTGCCAAAATACACACGTGCGCAGTGCAGAAAAACACGCGCGTAAGTGCAGAAAAACACACGCACGTACGCAGTGCACAAATACACGCACGCACACAAACACGCAGACAATAGTTTTTCCATGGGAGAATGGAACGCCAGTGTCTGGGTTGCAGCCCGTTAAAACCGCTTTAAACGTTCCAACGGAAATGCTTCTTCTCATAGGGGTAGCAGCAGTAAGGGCTTTTCAACACCTGCTCACACACACACACACACACACACACACACCGCCCACCGTGGCATGTCTGTGGCAGCCTGTCTGATGGGAGAGACATCCATAACCACCATTTTAGGAGCATTCCAGCTGTCGTTCTTAAACCTCGGCGACATCCTGGAACGCTCCATCAGTCCCACCAACAATAATTACCAAGACAGTGGAGTACCAATTTAAATGGGATTAGTTGTACAAAAAATAATAAGAAGAATAATAATAATAAATGGCTACCACCACTTCCCCACAGAATCCAAGTGTATTGGAAGGGAACCTGCTGTCAGTGCCGGGCAAGTAGCTCAACATCTGGGCTGAATTACACCCCGTTCCCCCGTCATCCAGAGACCAGGGTAAAGTCTCCGCCATCCATCTTCCTGCTCTTGACATGTGCCGCGTTGTTAGACCACAACACCCAGTGCACGTACTGTATGTTGTGCAGTCCTCCCCGTCCCTAGGTCCCTACGGACCACACACACACACACACACACACACACACACACACACACGCATGGCCATGCATCATACTCTGTGATTCAGTGCAGCGAGCCGCTGCTCAATAGCAGTCAGTTACCAGACAGCGGGGTATTGACACCACACAGGATCTGATGTGGAGTTAAGAGAGCAATAAGGGGCGTCGTGGTGACTTACTGACCCGACCGTCTGTGTGTTGCCGTTTGACACGGCGATCCATAGGCTCCTCTAATGTTGTCTGTACAGTGTGTGTGTGTGTGTGTGTGGATTGGGGCTGCACGATGAATCGTAACAAAAAAATCGCGATCTCGATTCCTAGACCTATGCAATCTCATTTCTAAATTATTATGATTTTCCTTTTTTCTTTTCTAATTTTTTTTTTTTTATCCACTTTTTCTCCCATTTTCTATATTTTCCTCCCATCCCAATTTCGTATCATCCAATTCAACCCTCCCCTGTCACGAACGCTGTTTCTTGCCTCCCACAAGCCGGCTGCAATGTGGACTAAGTCATACATAGCACAAGTCCCCTCCGGTACTTGAGGTAACAGCAGTCGCATCTTTTCACCTGCGCAGCTCGATCTCTCAGTGGCGAGGAGTAACGCGTGGGAGGCTCACGCTGCCCCCGACACTTCCTGATTCTACTGCGCAGGCGCACCAACCGACCTGTAGGAGTCGCTGTCCACAACGCCCGATCCCCACACATCAGTTTCCCACCCCCTAATACGGCCAATGTGTATTAGTATGAACGACGAGCTAAACTGAAAGCAATGTGGAGTGCCCAGCGTCTCCGCATTCGTGGCGAGCGCCTTGCCCACTACGCCACGTAGCCTCCCTTCTTTTCTAACTTTTTAAGTTTAATAAGTCAAACACTTTCATATAACGGTATGTTAAGTTTAAGTCAAGCACTTTGATATATGGTATGTTGTCTGTTTAAGAAAGAGTGCAATAAAGGATTTTATCGAAAAAATAAGAATCGTGTGAGAGAATCGTGATCTCAATTCTTAGAGAGAAAAATCGTGATTCACATTTTAGTAAGAATGGTGCTGCAGCCCAGGCTAGTGTGGATCATACACGTGAAGGGAGGGATTCTGATGTTGTCATGTTGATGGGAGATGCACCGCGTGTGGAGATGCTCTAAACATGGTGAATATGTACTCTGTGTGTGTGTGTGTGTGTGTGTGTGTGTGTGTGTGTGTGTGTGTGTGTGTGTGTGTGTGTGTGTGTGTGTGTGTGTGTGTGTGTGTAAAGAACAAAAGTATTTTCAAATAGGAACAGGTATTTTCTTCTCGATACCATTCTGCATCCCAGTGTTCTCCACAAGAACGGCTCAGTGTTCTCCACAAGAACAGCTCAGTGTTCTCCACAAGAACGGCTCAGTGTTCTCCACAAGAACAGCTCAGTGTTCTCCACAAGAACGGCTCAGTGTTCTCCACAAGAACGGCTCAGTGTTCTCCACAAGAACGGCTCAGTGTTCTCCACAAGAACGGCTCAGTGTTCTCCACAAGAACGGCTCAGTGTTCTCCACAAGAACAGCTCGGTGTTCTCCACAAGAACGGCTCAGTGTTCTCCACAAGAACGGCTCAGTGTTCTCCACAAGAACAGCTCGGTGTTCTCCACAAGAACAGCTCATTGTTCTCCACAAGAACGGCTCAGTGTTCTCCAAGAGAACAGTGAACAGCTACTTCCACCGGGCAAACAGACGGACAGACTCTAAACTATCACAGGAGCATACACCTTAAGTGACTTACAGTACACACACACTGCTGCTATTTACACTATAGAATCATTTTAGTTTTTGCATCCACTTTTTTTTTTTTTACCTTGTATTGTATAGTTTCTATAGATCGTTGTATATTGTTGTTTACAAATGTACTATGGTTGAGGAACGAGCGTCTCACGTTTTTCTGAATGTACATTTAAAGAAAGACGATAAAAGAATCTGAATCCCAAGTGCAAATAAATGAAATGCTTACTAGGAGGGTTAGGGACACGATACGGGCGCCGCTGGAAGGCTGTGACATTATGTGACAGCGAAGGATAATTATACCATCACAGCGTTATAATATGGTTAGACATTACAGCAGTTGTACAGTACAGGTTACAGTAACTGCATAGTTCCCGGCAGACCTCGGGCCTCGAGGGACATGAAATTCTACAGTTTTGTCTGCGTGATCTTGCCCTCCTGCCAGCCAGACACATGCCACCCCCCCCCATGCACCCCGCCTCCCCAGAGGAGGGCAGCGGGAGTAGATGTTTGTAAACACACCAGCTCGTGAGTGCCGTCTCATCTTTAGCTTTATCGTCGTCCTCCTTCGCCAACACAACTGATAACAGCCGAACACACCAACTGGCCCCGGAGGAGGAGACTTCAAAGCGTCTGTGTTGTTCCCCTGGCGGGCCGGAGCGATGCAGGCTCGGCTCCCCAGCTATTTAATCAGCTGCTTTTCTCTCCTCTCCCCGGCCTGGCCTCTGTGCCGCCGCAGACATGCAACTGTGATAACCTGTATATATGTGTGTGTGTGCGTGTTTGTGTTGGGGAAGGCTCTCTTTTACTCTATGTAATCAGCTGCTTTTCTTTCTCTTGACCTCTGTACCACACAGACTGCAACTGTGATAAACTGTGGTGTGTGTGTGTGTGTGTGTGTGTGTGTGTGTGTGTGTGTGTGTGTGTGTGTGTGTGTGTGTGTGTGTGTGTGTGTGTGTGTGTGTGTGTGTGTGTGTGTGTGTGTGTGTGTGTGTGTGTGTGTGTGTGTGTGTGTGTGTGTGTGTGTGTGTGTGTGTGTGTGTGTGTGTGTGTGTGTGTGTGTGTGTGTGTGTGTGAAGCATATTGTTAAGGCTCTCTTTTACTCTGTAATCGGCTGCTTTTTCTTCTCTTGACCTCTGTGCCGCAGACCTCTGCAACTGTGATAACCTGTATATATTATATATTATATTATATACATATATATATTTGTGTGTGTGTGTTGGAGAAGCATATTGTTAAGAGGCTCTCTTTCTTTTTTTCTCTCTCTCTCTCTCTCTCTCTCTCTCTCTCTCTCTCTCTTTCTCCCCTCCCTCCCTCCCTCTCTCTCTCTCTCTCTCTCTCCCCCCTCTCTCCCCCCCTCTCTCCCCCCCTCCCTCCCTCTCTCTCTCTCTCTCTATCCCCCCCTCCCCCCTCCCTCTCTCTCTCCCCCCTCCCCCCTCCCCATCATCTCTCTCTCCCTCTCTCTCTCTCTCTCTCTCTCTCTCTCTCCCTCTCCCCCCCCCCCCCCTCTCTCTCTCTCTCTCTCTCTTTCCCCCGCCTCCCCCCTCCCTCTCTCCCCCCCCCCCCCATCATCTCTCTCTCTCTCTCTCCCTCTCTTTCTCTCCCCCCCCCCTCCCTCTCTCTCTCTCTCCCCCCCTCCCCCCTCCCTCTCTCCCCCCCTCTCCCCCCCCCCCCCCCCCCCATCATCTCTCTCTCCCTCTCTGCTCCATACATTGACACTGGCACGAGTCAACTTGGCCTCAGAGACGTATCATTCTGTGGTCAAGTTGTTGAATACGTTCACCTCTCGGTAGTTTTTCATATAAAAAGAAAACAAGAGGCTATTCCTCTGAGGTTCGTCCCAGCGCCTGATGATAAGGACAGCGAGGCCGCCACGGTGGGTTGGCCTCCCCGTCCGCTTACACAAGGTTTCATTTCGTGCAAAGGAGAGACGTCTGCTCGTATGTATTTTGGACACGCGTTCACATTTGCATAAAAGCCGGCCCCACGCACGTCTCCCTTTTTATCGAAGATAAAGCGCTCTCTCGAAACCGACACAAGCCGCGGCGGCGGGCGGAGCAACAGAGTAATTTCACAGTGAATTTCTGTCCTTGGGTCCTGCCAGGCATGTATCACGGCGGCCACCGTACAACCCTAGTATATTTACGGCCTGTGTCTGGTGTTGTGATGTACCGCCCCCCCCCCCCCCCCCCCCCCCCCCATGTGGAATCCTGTTGTACAAGAAGAGCAGAGCGGAATGATTACGGGTTGCTCTTTATTACGGCCGATGACATCATGACTGTAGATCTATCGCGGGAACCCTCCGAGGGGTTTTTGGAAAACCTCCTGTGCGTTTTTCACCATGTCGTAAATTGTACAGTAGCTGTAGCGTATAATCCCAAATTCCAGCTAAATGTTTGTATTTCTAACGGAGAGAGCACAGAGGTCAACGGACGGAGGGATCTACAGATGCATGCGAGCAGAAAGACACGCACGCTCACGCGCACGCTGAGTTCCTTCTCAGTGAGTACAGTGGAGTTGAGTAAGTATAGGCTCTAGGCCTCTCATCAGCACATTTTACGGGTGGTCTTATTACCTTGAATTACACCTGTCTGATAGCTTATCATAAAAAGCTGATTGCTTACCGCTGTGGACTGTGGCTGACATTGACTGATAACCCGTTGCTGACGTCACCGACTTCATTCCTGGGAGTGTTTTTGTCAACTTCTTTTTGAAGCAAAGTGTGTGTGTTTTTTTTTAGAATAGAATAGTAGTAGTAGAAAAGTACTTTATTGATCCCGAGGGAAATTCAGCACCACAAATCGCTCACAATGAACATTCAGGTAGTCAAAAATCTAAGAATGAGAATAAGAGTACTCAGTCAGAGATATACAGTATATTATTTTTTTTTTTTAAT